>NC_134526.1:32616262-32916262 GCF_027942865.1 Odontesthes bonariensis
TTTTTGAAAACGGGTTCCAGAGTGGGAAAGTTTGAAAACGGCCTCGTTTCGTTTCCATTGTTACAGCTAAAACGTTTTTGCGTCAGTCACACGTTGACGCTGTGAGCCAATTTTAACACTTCTCTATTGTCTCACAGCGTGGCGTGACACAGTGGCGTGTGTACTGCATCGTTTCATCGTTTTCATCCGTTTTCGTCTGGACAGCAGCGCGTTTCCGTGTGGTCGCAAGAATTTTCGTACCCGTTTTCAAAAAAAAACTCGTTTCGTTTCCGTGTAGCCGTAGCCTTAGCATTTGGCAATTTTCGGGGTGAGATTACTACGACTCGTTTTGTATGCTACTGATTATACATCCACGCCTCCAGGACGCTGAGGCGTGCAGGCAAGATTGTGGCCGACCCCTCCCACCCCGGACACAAACTTTTTGAGGCACTCCCCTCTGGCAGGAGGCTGCGGTCCATCAGGACCAAAACCTCCCGCCACAAGAACAGCTTCTTCCCCTCTGCAGTTGGCCTCACCAACAAGGCCCGCTGTACCCCCCCACTGACATGACCCCTTATCCCCACTGACACTTTATATATTGACGTTATATTAACGTTCTGTCTTGTCTTTCTGTCAGTACAGAGTGCGTTACATTAACGCACTCTTCTTAAAAATACTTTGCACATATTTAAAAAAAAAAAATAAATAAATAAATAAATAATTCTTTTACATTTATTATTACTTTATTCTATTATTATTATATATTTTTTTTGTCTTGTTCTTATGGCACCAAATAGACCAGGCCAAATTCCTTGTGATGTACAATTACTTGGCAATAAAACCTTTTCTGATTCTGATTCTAAATACAACCAGACAAGCCTGTCTCAATGACTCAGCTCAATAGAAGGATGCCAACTCTAATGAGAAATTTAAGAACATTAGTTTTTCATGTAAACAAAAAAAAAGGTGAGAGATTTGCTAATACAACAGCAAAAAGGAGACAATAACATTTCCACAAGCTTTTCCTCTCATGCCCAAGTTGAGGTTACTGGGGGAAAAAAAAAAACTGTCGAGGATCGCGCGCGCCACTCTGGACTGACAATGACACGCGAGTATAGAGCTTGAAAGTCCCGCCCCCTTTTTTGCTTCTTCTTCCTACTTCCGTCGTCCCCATGGGACCTCATGCCTGGATCTATTAACATGGGCAGGATGATGTCTTCTGTTCCCAGTCATTATATGCCTTTTTACAGTACACGCATGATGTTCTGGGGTTAAATATGGATGAGTTCATGCAAAAACATTGGCGATTTGTCGTAGGAGTGCCTGGTTAAACGTTGTAAAAAAAAGTTAGGGTAAAAAGACTACATTGCGTCGCATATGCTACGTCACTGATCCCACATTAACTGTATACCGGCGGTCTCGCTGGCTGGCATAGACGAAGCCAGACATATCACCACCAGCATAGCAGAAGCTCTCCACGTGCCCCGACTGGTAGTGGTTCTCTCCTCGGCTCACAAGTTTTCGTTCGCCCTCGAAAAACTGAGTGAAACTGGCCAACGACAGCGCCATTCTTCCACTCCTCCGCGCGCCCAAACGTGATGACGTTTATTTTCCGTGCCAAACGCTACATGCTGTAGTTCGAGAAATGCTCAGAAAAATAACTTAACAATGAAGCACTTATGCCCGCTAAACTGTTACACTACTGGTATGAAAAAATATTAAAAAATGTCCTACACAACATATGTGAAATGCAAGACTCAATTCCATCAAGCGCAAAAAATAGTTTTATTCCGTCTTGGCTCCGTCATTGACTTGAATTGCAAATAACCTATATAGACTCAAAGCAAAGGGTGCCTTTATTAGATCGAGACAAAAATGGATGGAGGAAGGGGAGCAAAATTCTGCCTACTTCTTCAGGTTAGAAAAATCTCATTCCAAAACTAATTCTATCCAACAACTTAAGATTGATAATACTTTATGTGATGACCCCAAACTAATTGCTACGTATTGCTCAAAATTCTATAGTAAATTATATACTTCTCAATATTGTGATAGAAGTGCTTCAGCCTTTTTGGACTCTGTTATTGTGAATAATATTAATGATGTAGACAGAGATTTGTGTGATGCTCCTCTGACGTTACGAGAAATAACTGATTCTATAAACAGCCTCAAACATAATAAGTCTCCAGGTGTGGATGGATTCACCTCTGAATTTTACAGAGCATTTGTGGAACAATTAGCCCCATTCTTACAGAAGGTTTTCACAGAAAGCATAGCTAATGAATCACTGCCCCCAACATTAACTCAAGGGTTAATCACACTTATTCCAAAGCCTAAAAAGGATGTATTACTTATCGACAATTGGCGGCCTATTTGCCTTTTAAATAATGATTATAAGGTGCTAGCAATTGCATTTGCCAAAAGGCTCAAACTAATTTTGGATTCTGTTATAGATGAATCACAGTCTGGATTCATGAACAACAGACACATTTCTAATAATATACGATTGGTTTTAGATATGTTAGATTATTCTGATTTAATATCTGAAGACAGTTATATCCTATTTTTAGATTTCTATAAAGCCTTTGATTCTGTAGAACACCAATTTATTTTTAGTGCTTTGGAAAAGTTTGGTTTTGGGCAGTTTTTTAAACAAGCTATTCGAACACTATATGCAAATAGTAACTGTTCTATTAAATTGAGTTCTGGCACAACCCCACGCTTTGATGTCGAACGTGGAATTCGGCAGGGTTGTCCGATCTCCCCTTACCTCTTCCTCCTTGTCACCCAAATCTTAGCCATCCATATTAATTCAAGTACTCTGAAAGGCATTGCAGTGGCAGAAAGGGAAATTGTTATTAGTCAGCTAGCAGACGATACAACCTTGTTCTTAAAAGACTCCTCTCAAGTATCTCATGCTCTTAATATAATTAATGTGTTCTCTAAAGCCTCTGGTCTATACCTAAATGTGAATAAATGTGAATTATTGGCAGTGAAAGACTCAGCTGCTCGCTCAATAGCGAACATTCCTGTCAAAGATAAGGTAACATATTTAGGAATTTCCATCACTAAAGATCAGAAAGTCAGAAATGACTTGAATTTCATCCCAATCATAGAAAAGGCTAAAAAAAGATTTAATCTATGGCTATTAAGAGATTTATCTTTAAGAGGCAGAACTCTAATAACAAAAGCAGAAGGAATATCTAGACTTACTTATGCGGCCCTTTCATTACATATTGAAAATAAAACCATTAAAGGGATAGATCAGTTGTTGTTCAACTTTTTATGGAAGAACAAAATGCATTACATAAAAAAATCTGTTGTCATAAACACATATGAGAATGGGGGACTTCATTTTTTGGACTTTGCTTCTTTGAACAACACCTTTAAAATCAATTGGATCAATCAATTTCTAAAAAACCCAAATTCAATGTGGAACTGTATCTCCAATCATATTTTTTCTAAAATTGGCGGCCTAAAATTCCTCTTAGCATGTAACTATGACATAGGGAAAATTCCTATTTGTCTTTCCAATTTTCATAAACAAGCACTACTTGCATGGTCAATGATATACAAACACAATTTTTCACCACACCGTTACTCCATATGGAATAACAAAGATATACTTTATAAGAACAGATCAATATTCTTAAGGGAGTGGTTCAACAATGACATAATTTGGGTCAAACAACTATTCAATAGCAATGGTAGCTTATTTTCTTATGAGGAGTTCCTTCAATTTTATGGAATACCCGTAACACCAAAACAATTTGCCATCATTTTTGATGCAATCCCACCTGGTGTAATAATGTTATTTAAAAGCAACACATCTGCCTCTATACTTGATGCTCCCTTCACTGAGGTAACCAACTCACCAGTTGGGAAAATATGTTTTGTCCCTTCTTCTAGCAAAAAGAAAAATTGTAAAATTCGTGCTCTTTTCCAAAGTAATATCAGATCTGTTTCTCCTGTAATTTTTCACTGGAATAGTTGTGTAAATGATTTATGTTGGGATAAAATTTGGTCTCTTCCTCAAAAATTCTTTGTGCTTAATAAGGTTAAAGAAGTGTCATTCAAAATTATCCATAGATGTTACCCGGTTAAATCATTCTTTATTAAATTCAAATTTGTTGATCTTGATCTGAAGTGTGCCTTTTGTGACACTCACACTGAATCCATTATTCATCTGTTCTGGAAATGTGAATATACCCGTAAGCTGTGGCAAGATATCTGTAGATTTATTTTAGATCATATATACTGTGATTTTAAGCTCCTTCTGCAAAATATAATTTTTGGTTTTATAAAGAGTGATGCCCCTGCTGAAAAAGAATATTTTTTAATTAATCTCATTTTAATTCTTGCTAAATATTACATTCACAAATGTAAATTTGCCAAAGTGAAATCCAATTTTTATGCTTTCATTATAGAACTCCAGATATATTTTAAGTCAATTTCCTCCTCTAATAATAAGAAAGCAATCAAAACTATAAATCTAGTCTCCCAATTTGAAATTTTTAACTCAGTGTAATTCTCATTGTTCATGTCCCCTGGTATATTCTCTCTCTCTCTCTCTCTCTCTCTCTCTCTCTTCATTTATTATTTAAACTACTCATGTTTGTATTTTTATTGGTATGCTTATTTGTTCTTCATTTATTATTTATGATACTTGTCATGTTTTTGCACTATTTTTGTATCTTGTAAAGCAAAATAAAGTTGTATTTAAAAAAAAAAAAAAAAAAAAAAAAAAAAAAAAAAGACTTGAATTGCAAATTATTACACTTCCGTGGTCCCGAGGGGAGGAAGTTGAATGACGTCAAGGAGGCGGGACTTTCAAGCTCTATCACGGTAGGCGTCCACTGTTCCGGCACGTCAAGCCGTATCCAACCACAGCCCTTTTACAGACAGCCGTTCCACTTCCTATTCGCCCCATTATAAAAAATTTGGCCGCAGTTCAGTTGATTTTGTCTGGGGGCGCTGGCGAGCGAGTGCAGAATGACCATTTTCCATAGGGCTGGCGCTAATAACTCAAAAAATGTCCCCGCTAGCGACTGAAACCTGAAAATATTACTGTGATTTCTGACAGAGGGATGTGGATTTATATCAAAAGTACAATAACCTGGGAGTTATATCTTTCTGTTTTCTTACAGGTCTGGCATTTGCGAGTCAGTCTCCGCTAGCATTTTGCTAACGGAATCTGAAGAACGCACGGCAGATTACGACCGGCTGCTTTACGGCACTCGTCCACTGTGCCAGAGTGCTAACCTGGTGCTGCTAACAACAACCAAAGCTAAACCAGAGGCTAGTCAGAGAGTATGTAAAAGGGCTGTGCTGAAATCTGTAACTATTTGAGCTAACCCCTCTCTGCTAGCTCAGCGCTAGGACTGACCATGCCGTAAAGTGATGCCACATGCGTGACGTCACTCGGGATGCAATACTGACAATAAATGTGTATTTTAAACAAATCTAGTGCGTCTAAAAAAAATCAAACCAAGTGCCGTTTGAAAGGATAATTTATCCTGCCTTTAGGAAAATTAAAATGAAAAAATATAAAAAATTATATCCAAAGCAATGGCTGCATCTAAGGTGGATTTCATAGTACCACCATAGAGTTCGGCGTGCTCTGCACTGCTTCGTTGGCGCCCCTAGAGTGCAGTACCACCCGGAAATAGCCGCCAGTTTTCCCTCTCCTCATAATAGAAACTCTCTGATCCAACGCATTCAATTCATTTTCAATGAAATCCGGCCGGATCGTCGCCGTGCTCGCAAAGCATGCTGGGATTCCGGCACGGCGAGCGGCGGACCTGCGGCACGTCAAAAAGTTGGGCTCGGCCGAACTTTATGCAAATTTGCCACGGCAGACGGAGTGCGTTACCCAATGAAAGTAGATCATGTGATCTCCTGTGTCGCAGCAGCAGCAGCAGCTCTCCTCGCTCACAGATCCACAGCCATGGTGAAATACGAAATAATGTTCCATTGCTGACGATTTATACACATTCATTTCCCTCCAAAACTCAAATTTTTAGAGGGAGAAACTTCGGTTGGTTAAAATCACAAGTTATTTACTTTCCCCCGGAGCCCGTATGTTCTATCTACAACTTCGTATACAAGCCCCTCTGTATGCGAGACTAGGCATCCAATCCGGCGAGTTAAGTTGACGTGCCGGAATAGTGGACGGCTACCGTAAGGCTCACTAGGCGACTGCCCGCACACATATCCGACCGCGGGAACGTTGACGTAAACAGAGCAGAAACGTACATGTGGGACAGATTGTGCAGTGCGAAAGTACCTTTCGGTGTGTTCGTCTCTCCAAATACCAGAGCCACCAGCAGACGGTGCGCCGATGAGTTAGGAGTGCTTCTCGTTTCTGGGTGTTGTTCCTCTCAACCGGCTGCTGAAGTCTGGGAGGCGGAACGCTTTTGGTCGAGCTAGAAAAACAAGCCGCGAAACTCGTCTGGCGAGAGCCGTGGCCGTACATGCTCTCCGTCTCATTCAAAGCATTTCAACAGGCCCACTGATACTGGTAGCTTCACTCAAGTTTTACATCTGTTAAAAGAAGCTCAAACTACACACCAGATTCACCGTTTAGTGCTTTGCTCAAAGTGTAAATATTACAGCATTCTGTATTGTTGAGGCTATGCGTAAATCATCAAATATAACGATTTTATCTGCTCATTTTATGGGTGAACTTGCCCTTTAACCGAAACATTTGTTAGGTCATTAAATCATACCTATAACCAACAAATCAACATTGATACAAAAACTTTATTGTCACAATATCAAAATCGACAGCTCTACAGAGAATTAAAAAGGAATTAAGAGAAAAACCAATGATGAATACACTGACCCTAGCTGAGTCATTACATCTGTGATGGTGCTGTGTTAAATAGCAATGCACATGACAGGCAAACAGAAACATAGGAGGAAAAGAAGAAGGGAGGGGAGGAGCAGTTTGCATTTTATCCAGGAAGCAGCAATCTGACAAAATCTGAGGCAACATATGCCACGAAGGAATTCTTTAAAATGATCGAATTCAAAAACTTCCAACAGCTGCATATTCTGAAAAAGAAAATCTCACTCCTTTGAAATAGTTGTATAACTAAATGACTAATGTATGAAAAAAAAAAATACAAAAGTGGTGAAAGTCAAGTTTGAAGGGAGAGTGCTGTACCCACAGACCGTGAGGAGGACAAGAGATAGAAATGGAAGTTGACTGAGGACCTAAAGAAAGTAGCCATCATGTAGCAGATAGGTGACAACAGTCACAGGCCCAGTATCTGCCTCACCCTTAGACCTTTCACAGTGACTGCTTTGTCAGGCTAGGGCAGTGCAGCAAAAATCCAGCTTTTGGGGCTGAAGCTGTGCGAGAGCTTCGTGGGGTTGGGCAGGCTTTCTCTCCGACTGCTGGGAGTTCAGACTGGCAGAGCTGTCCAGCTGCTGGATGGAGGGCAGCTGGTGTGAAATGGTACCAAGTGTTTGACTCGTAATGGCTGCCTTGTTCAAAGATTTTTTTACAGGAAATAGTCAGCTACTGGCTTTTTGGAGGGGATGCCTCTGGTCTCTTGTGGTGCTGCCTCGAATATGATGAACTCCCGCTGTAGATGCTCATCCAGCTCCAAGATGGCTGCCACATTGCCACATCTAATTGTAATGAGACACAAACAACCAGTTAAGACATGGTAGTGTAACACAATGGGCCTCATGCAACAACCATTCGTACGCACAGATTTGTTCTTAAGTCGTGCGTACGAGTGATTTAAAAGAATTTGCGCATTCTCCAATCTTTTTGCATTTTCTTTCAGGTACGAACAGAATTTACAGTGATCCAGACCTGTCGTAGGAGGTTCCTAAAATAGTCCGCTGTTATTCCAATGAAGTTTGCTTGACTAATGCATTTTATATTTAATTACTTTGAAGCAAACATAAATAAATATATACATTATACCCCATAATGATGCTGACATTATTCTGTTTGACTTAAATTATGCACTAATTGAAGGTTCATTTGACTCTGTATATAACAAGGTCAATGGGAAGCGTAACCAGCGGCTGATTTGCTACTTTTGGATGCCTTAGCGCGTCAGGCTCTTGGAAGAGAGCGTGTGCTCCGAGACATGTAGATATCCTTGCGGAGACAAATGAATGTTTTACATCGTGATTTAGATTCCCAAGCACTGTGCTGCTGCAAATATGCAGCTTGCTGGAGCCACAACTCCAGAGAGAAACACGCCGATCAAACCCAATTCCACCACACCTCCAGGTCCTCACCACCCTTGGATTTTTGGCCACTGGAACCTTTCAGAGGGAGATGGGAGACAGATCGGGGGTGTCCCAGTCCTCTGTGAGTCGTGCGCTCCCCTTGGTCATCAAAGCTCTCATCAGTTTATCACCCATGGTACATCAGATTCCCATACACCGCTGTCCAACAAGTACAAATTAAGAGGGACTTTCATGCCGTGGCTGGACTGCTAAACATAATCGGAGCAATAGACTGCACACATATACGCATCAAAGCACCCGTGCTGTTGTGGAGCGCACTGAGCTGAAGGCCAGGTGGGGGTGTCTCCATACAGCGGGGGAAAACTGCTCTATAGCCCAGAGAAGGCATGTCAGATTTGCACAATATTGCCATGAACAAGGGTCTCCTACTACCTGAACCAGCCCAGGCAGACCAGAAGGTGTGGTGCTAGAAGACCCCCCTCATGGACCACCCCATCAAAGAGCCATCATGATGAGGCAACAACTGATTGCACGGCTTTAGTTGCAGTCATCGAGCACATTTTTAAGCCATTTTCATATCAAACCATCCATCCATCCATTCATTCATTTTCTATACCGCTGAATCCGTCGGTCGGGTCGCGGGGGGGCTGGAGCCTATCCCAGCGGTCAATGGGTGAGAGGCGGGGTACACCCTGGACAGGCCGCCAGTCCATCACAGGGCCACACAGAGACAAAAGAGACAAACAACCAAACACGCTCACACTCACTCTTAAGGACAATTTTAGAGACACCAGTTAACTTAACATGCATGTTTTTGGACAGTGGGAGGAAGCCGGAGTACCCGGAGAGAACCCACGCATACACAGGGAGAACATGCAGACTCCTCACAGAAAGAACCAGCCGGGAGTTGAACCTGGAACCCTCTCGCTGTGAGGCGACGGTGCTAACCACCACACCACCGTGCAATATATATATTTACTGCTGCTGTGATCCAGCAACTCTTTAAAACTCTGTAAATCCCAGATGTTCATTCAAACACAGCTAAAACTGATTTTAATGTAGCTAGGCCACCTACCTGTAGCAGTAGTTGGGTGCTGACCACACAGTAAGCACAGTCTCGTTGAAGTGCCACTTGTAGCCCTCCATGACCAGCTGGTGTGCTCGACATATCATGTGGATGTCATTGGCAGCGTTGAACTGAGCGACCACATCGCTCCCAAACAGGTAGCCAGCCCCCCTGGGACTCACTCCCCACCCTGTGGTATCTGGCAAAAGGAAAAAGGAGAAAGAACACTGGTTAAGCTAAGTTCAGACCACAAGATCTGAAGTGTATTTGGATTGTTAAGAGTGTTCAAGCCACACAATGCGTCAGCTCTTGTACTTGGGAGTTTTTTGCCTGTTCATATTACACTGTTGATCCATCCAATCCAATCCACTTTATTTATAAAGCACAGTTTAAATAAACACAAAGGTTCCCAAAGTCCTGTACAATAAAATAAATATAATAAATAAATAGACTGTCCACCCCACCCCAAATAAAATATCTGTGAACATAAAATCAACAGCCTACGTGGTATTAAAAGCCAAGGAAAAGAGGTGCGTCTTAAGAAGAGTTTTAAAATTAGACAGTGAGGAGGCCTGTCTAATGTGCAGTGGCAGTTCATTCCACAATTTGGGAGCTGCAACCGAGAGCGCTCGGTCCCCTCTGAGCTTCAGCCTGGTTTTGGGAACCCTCAGGAGCAGCTGGTCAGCTGACCTGAGGGATGGGCTGGGTGTGTAGGGGTGCACAAGTTCAGAGAGGTACACTGGGGCAAGACCATTTAAGGATTTAAAAGCAAATAAAAGAATTTTAAAATAAATTCTAAAATGGACAGGTAGCCAGTGGAGTGAGGCTAAAATCGGTAAAATGTGCTCAAACTTTCTTGTGCCAGTTAAAAGACGTGCAGCTGCGTTTTGTACAAGTTGGAGACGCGCGATGGAGGACCCACTAACCCCCATATAAAGTGCTTTGCAGTAATCCAGCCGTGTGGTCACAAAAGTGTGAATTACTGCTTCAAGGTGCTGTCTGTGCAGAAAAGGTTTTATTTTTGCTAACTGCCTTAACCCTTAGATGCATAAGTGGGGTCAAAACTGACCCCGAGGGTTGTTATTCTTCAAAATCTCTGACTTTAAAAGTTTTTACACTTCCATTTGAATTTTTTTAAATGTTTTTATACATTTTAAGAAATTGCAGTTTTTGTGTCACTACCCCAGTTTTTTATAAGCAGGGTCAAAAATGACCCCAAGCCTTTCCTATAGAATCTCAAGGGTTTGCTTTGGGAACCTTTGATTCTTACCAACTGTGAAAGGAAGATGCAAGAGTTTCTATGCTCTCTTTGTTACGTGGAGTAGAAGAGGTCAAAGAGGAAAGATAAAGAAAGCATAGAAATACTATCCTCAAGTTAAAATTCAGGGTCTGCATATAAAAAATACAACCTGAGAACAAGCAAGGAAACAATATGGCATTCAGATAAACTGACGTGGCGCCACGTCAAAGAGGAAGGAGACAAGTCCTGCTGATATCTGACTGGATCAGTCAACTTGGGGGATGAATCTGACTGTGGCCGAAACCTGATTAGCTCTAAACAAAGAAATGATAACGACTATCTAGATATAACAATGCAGTAAAATGAAACAAAATAAGAATAATCAAAAGGATAGAAATAAGAAGCTTCCTGCCTGGAAGAAAATATGCATACTCCTTTGAGGGGAAATCTGTATCTGAAGTGGCACACAAAACTCTTCTTATCTCACACACTTGCATCCAAAACTTGTTTTTTTTATGACATACCCTGAGACTGTACAGTCACGTTCAAAATTCTTGGCACACCCGATTTTCAAGTTGGTAATTCAGACGTTCTTCAGAAATAGATGTAAACATTTCCCAGTTTTGTGTAATCAGAATAATCTACTTATAGGGCCAAGTTTGTTAAAATAAGGAAAAAAGTACCTGTATGAAATATACCTCCGAAACAATTACACACGCTGCTCATTAATATTTATTGGCTGAACTTTCTTTTCTTTTCTTTTTTTCTTCAATCATTTATCTTTGAATATAAAATACTGTTGGATGGAAACAGTCTGTGGAAAAAAGGTGAATATGATAAAATGCAATTGAAATATCAAATCAAACGACCTACAAATACACAAACAATGTTACATAAAACTCTTTCAAGAGCTCATATTTGTGTTGACCAAAGATGACTGTAAAGCTGTCATCAGGTATTCCATCATGTCAGTTTAATTTCTATTAATTTCTAGTTATGTCATTGGATTATTTCTAATATTTTTTTAAGATTTTTGATGTTATTTCTTGTAAAAAAAAAAAAAAAGTTATAAAAAAACTTGTTAAATGTAAAATCAGTTTTTTGTTGACTCAAATATAATAAACATAATCACCTTTAACCAAAAAGACAGACATTTTTTAAATTCATTGCAAAAACACATTGATTCTAATTGGGGTCATTTTTGACCCCACTCATGGAAGAGTGGAGGTATCGGTCGTTCATGCAAGGGTTAACTGGAAGAAACTTGCTTTCACCACAGCTTTAATCTGGCTGTCGAAATTCAGATCCGAGTCTACTTTTACCCCCAGATCATTGAGTATGGGTTTGGCATACTGTGCCAAGAAAACCCAAATCGACTGAGGGGGTCACAGAGGTGCCTCCAAAAACCATTCCTTCAGTCTTTTTTTCATTCATATTTAAAAAGTTTAAAGCCATCCAGGCCATGACATCCTCTAAACAGTTTAACAGTGTCTTGGGGGAGTATGAATCAGCCTTTTTAAGCGGTACATAAATCTGGCTGTCATCAGCATAACAGTGGAATAAAATGCCGTGCTTCCTGAGAATGGAACCCAGTGGGAGAAGATACAAAGAAAATAAAAGAGGGCCCTGCACTGAACCCTGTGGAACCCCACATGGGAGAGGAGCAGTGGAAGATACGGAGTCACCAAGGCTGACACAGAATGTCCGATGCGACAAGTAGGACCTGAACCATTCCAGCGCTGAGCCCCTGATGCCCACCCACTGCTCCAAGCGATTAATCAGGATGTCATGGTCCACTGTATCAAATACAGCAGTTAAGTCTAAAAGCACAAGGATTACAGTGACCAGAATCAGTAGCTAAAAAGACGTCGTTAAAAACTCTTAAAAGCGCTGATTCTGTGCTGTGAAATATTTTAAAACCAGATTGGAAAATTTCAAGAACATTTTGTCCATTTAAAAGGTCCATGAGCTGAGAATAGACAATCTTCTCTAAGATTTTAGAAAGGAAGGACAGTTTAGATATGGGCCTAAAGTTATCCATAGCAGTAGGATCCAGTCCAGTTTTTTTTTTTTTTTAAACAAAAAAAAAAACAAAAAAAAACAAAAAAAAACAAAAAAAAAACAAAAAAAAAAAATCAGTGGCTGCACAACTGCATGTTTAAAATGTACAGGAACTACTCCTGAGGACAGACTGCTGTTAATAGCCGCTTTCGGACTGTAGGAACCTTTGGCAGTTCTAATAACCTTTTAATCCGCGGGGCCGTTTTCTCCCGTGTTCGGACATACAGGAACTCGGGGCTTTCTCCCTCAGTTCCTATAACTATTTAGCTCCTTCTCCGAGGTCGGGTCTTTTCATGGTTCTATAGAACGATCTGAGGGAGGTGTGTGGTGGTCGGTAGCTACGCCCCATGTCATGCTATCACGGCTGAAATGTTTCATCATAGACACAGACACAACCGGCGGGTGTTTAATAAGTTAAACTTACACTGGTCTCCTTTGTCTGCAGCGCTCTGCTCTCCTTTCTTCCTTCATGAAATGAAAAAGTATCTCCTGACTCTCTCTGTGAGCTCTTCCAGCCTCGATATTAGACGCCTGATGTGATTGTCCATGATTAATATCACCATCATGCAGACCATGAACACGCTGGCCTCCCCGCTCTCCATATTAGATTCATTGTGCTGTTTTTTCTTCTCTAATTACTTTTACGGGTTTTGTTTTGTGTTTGAATGTGGCGCTAAACGGCTAACGGCTAACACGTCACTGAAGCAGACGGCTGCGCGCGCCGCATCAGTCCCTATCAGGTCCCGACTCATGTGCGAATGCAGACTGAAACAGAAGGACAGTTATCAGAACGAAATTCGAGTAGGACAGTTCTGATAACTGCGTTCCTATAACTACTCTGTCCGAAAGCGGCTATTGATGCAGATGTAATAAATATGGCCCAACAGTGGGGAAAACCTCCTTAAAAAGTTGAGGAGGAACAGGGTCGTTGGGCGAGCCTGATGGCTTTAAATGTCCCATATTCTCCTGCACAAAGGACATGGTCACTGGTTCAAATGAGTCAAAAACAGCAGAACAGGGGACAAAAACTGAGGGGTCGTAAGCAGGAAGTGAAATAAGTGCTCTGATAGAAGAGACTTTAGCAGTGAAGAATTGCAGAAAGTTTTCACACACAGAAGGCGAGGGCTCAGTTCCCAGTCTGTGGTGCATTCAGAGCAGAGTTTATCACCTTAAACAACACACCAGGTTTGTGACAGTTTAAAACAATATCCCAGAAATATTTTCCTTTAGCCTCTTTCACAGAGGACTGGTAACGGCGCCAACAATCCCTCAACATTTGAAAAGACACTTCCAGTAGATCCTTTTTCCATTTGCGCTCAGCTATACGACACTCCTGTCTGGCGCTGCGGGTTGTTTCATTCAACCAAGGCTCTGATTCAACTTTACGCTGCCTGCTCTTTAATGGGCAGCACAGTCAATGGCAATTTGACAAGTGTAAAAAAACTGAGAGCTAAGAGCCTCTGTATCATCGCACACATAATCGGGAGTGATGCAGTTCTGACTGAAGGCAGCTGAGAAGCGGGCAGCAGTGAAAGGGTAAATAACCCGGCATCTGCCAGCAGCAGCGCGAGGTTTAACTGAGTTACAGCACACAGCAGCTTCCAACAGTTAAAAACAGGCACACCATATGATAAAACAAGATCAGGTGTGTGTCCCTGTACATGTGTTGGGCCCAATACAGACTGTACAAGATTAAAAGAGTCGATTATATTTAAAACTCCCTCGCCAGGGGTTTTTCTGGACAACACACATGGACATTACAATCCCCGGCAATCAGGAGCCGGTCATATTTCGGCATGATATCAGCCAAGAATACAGAAAAGTCATTTAAAAAGTCTCCGTTGTATTTGGGAGGCCGATAAACCACAGCACACAGCACTGTGCGAGCACTTCCCAGCTCAAACAAACTAAATTCAAAGCTGGCAAAAGCCGATAACAGCGATATCTGTTTACATTTAAAATCACTTTTAAAAATAGTTGCAATTCCTCCTCCTCGACCAGATGTCTGTGGAGAATTAAAATAGCAACACTCGGCAGGTAAGAGTTCTGTGAAGGCACTGGACTCACCAACACTCAGCCAAGTCGGTGACAAAGAGGAAATCCAGTTCACGAGATGTGAAGAAATCCTTCAGGGGGAATGTTTTATGCGTTAACCAGGGCAAACCTGGCAGCAGCTGGCAGATCTGAGCGAGCAGCTGACCGTGGGTCAGCAGGTGAGGAGAGGCCGCAGGTTTCCCGGATCCATTCCACGCCAGCGCGGACAAGGAGGGCAGGGACCGCGGGGGAGGAACAGATCATCCGAGCCGGGCACCGGTACCAGGCAGGCAGCGACGGGGTCCAGCCAACGTCCAGACACAAAGGTGAGGCACTGCGCCATATCCACCGCGGTCGGGACGCACCAACCTGGCCCTCAGCCTCACCAGACAGCCGCCATGCTTACCCCAGGGGCGGTGGCATTTTCGCTGAGGGAGTGGCGCTGACGTGCGGCAGAGGTGTGCCGGGATGTCTGACAGGAAAGGAGGCAGCGTTTGCTGTTCATAATGATCCAGGTTGACCAGATCTATAGGAGAGATTCTCAGATCTAGCACGTTGCTAGATGCTACACCAGCAGAGTGTCGACATTATGTGCAACTAGAGTAGAAATACAGTCAGCATACGTAACGCCTCACACTCTGGCGCCATCTTTCCCAGAACTCCTCTTTCTGTGGATCAGTGAGAGAGTGCTGGATCAATGACAGAGTGCTCACACTACACGGTTCCACCAGACTTTCCCTTCGACTTGTTTAACTGTCCCCTATCATGCAGTTCCAGCTGTCATGAAGATAAGTCAATATGGTACAGTAGCTCCTGACTCATCTCTAAAATACTGGGAAGCTTTTGTAGTAAAAGAGGCCTAAGTAACAAAATCTGAAAATGATGTAGGCCAAGAGGTTTCTACATTGATAATTTGGTTTATTCCACAAATCGCATCTCAGGTGGGTGCTGGGTCCACAGGTGGGTGCTGGAACAGTGTGCTGCTGGGAGAGGCTGGTCAGCGGTGCGGTCACGTCTCCACGCCCTGGTAGTTGCCACGGAGATGGATATAATGACTTGGCAGGCGGGCCTTCTTGGTGTTAGCGCTTCATGCAACCCAGCCTCCTCTCTACCAGAGCACGGACAGTGGTGCGTCAGAAGCTGCCGGCAGGCTTCCAGGTACCTGAATCATATGATCAACATGGACGAGGTCCCCCTCACGTTTGACATCCCCAGGGGCCCAAGTGTCCCAGAGAAATTTTATGAAATAACTTTTTTGGCTGATGTGACTTATAGTCTGGAAAATACAGTATACATACTACAATAAAACTTCCCTCCTGTCAGCTTGTGTCAAATAAACAATGGCAAAGAGGAACATCACGGACAGTGAGATGAAGTGCTGATCACAAAGGCAGAAGCCAGGAAATACAATGGGCTGTTTAACCTCGAGCAAAAAAAACAGAAAATGATGAAATGGCAGTGTCAGTTACAGTTGATGCAGCTGGCTCAGAGAAGCGTACAGCTGCTGACAGAAAATACAGAAAGAAAGTGGATGACTGCTCAGAATGTAGCTGACACAAAGAAGAGCAGGAAAGCTGCCCAACGAGAGCATCCAAAACCAACATCTGTGTGGAATGTAATCAAAATGGCTGTAATAAGTTGTGAGGAGCAAGCTGGGGAGGCCCCAACATGAGCCTATTTGAGTCCAGCAGTCAGAAAAGATGAGGGGCCTATCAGAGTGAACCTGGCACCTCCATGCACCGTCAGAGCACACTGTAGGGGTCCCACTAGATAAACAAGCTGCTCACTGAAGTAACTGGTTAAAAATCCATGCCAAAACTAAGCATTTGTTTGCTCTCTTTCTTTGCATCACATCTTAATGATGCTGTAAGGCAGTGGCTTTCCTCTGTGGGGAGATGGATTTGTGATTCATCTGAATGCCCATGTGTAAAGTCCCTGAAGAAGTCCACTCCACAGAAACAGAGAAAGCTGTTCGGTTTACTGGTGATCATGGTTGTGGCAGATCATCTTTAGGACATTACTTTGTCAGGGTGGCTGGAGCTCAGAAGAGCAGTAGCCTACCAATTGGAAGGTTGGTGGTTTGACTCCCAGCTTCTCTGAGCATCCTTGGGCAAGACACTGAAGTCTGCATTGCCTAACGATGCATCCACTGGTGAATGAATGCACAGCAGAAAGCACAGTGGGGCCTATCTGGACTAAGACGTGCTGTATTAGTGTGAGTGAACGTGGCATGTAGTGTGAAAGCGCTTTGAGTGGTCCGTTAGACGTGAAAAGCGCTATACAAGTAGAGTCCCTTTACCATGGACTTTCAGTAAGCAGAGGTTTTCAGCAATAAGACATGCTCTGGGTATTGTGTATGAAATAGCATTTGCCAACATTACTAAAGTAACAAACAGGAAAAGATGATGCGAGTTGTGTTTTGGCCATCTAATATCCAATAGTTCCTCATATTATTAAAGCAAATGTATGTTGCAATGTGAACCTGTTTTAATTAAGCGTCTGCTTCTCACATGGCATCAATTTAGTATGGATGGTGTTTATCAAACTGTAATCCTACATACCAATTTGGTCTGAGGTCATCATGCCAAAAATACACGAATCAACAAGTCTTTAAGTTGTTTTTAAAAATCTGCAGATACCTTCAGGGTCTGACCATAAGAGGTCACACATGGGGCCATCATGGGGCACCTCCTGTTTTCTGTCAATGGTTCTGATCTGGTCCAACGTCTGGATGGACGGAGATAAACCACCATGCACGCAGAAGATCTGAAAGATTAAGAGAGAATGTAGCAACTCTACTGGAAGAGATAAAATGACGCTTTACAGTTCGTATTTGCTTTGAAAGCCCAGAATTGAATGCATTCTGTAATACACTTGCAACGGAAGGAAACGTTGGACAAAGTATCTCACCTTGCCATCAATAATAGCAGAGAGAGACAGGTAGTCAAATATCTCTGTGCAATATCTCCAAACGGTTACTGAGCCATACTTGCGGAGGCACTCATCATAGAAACCATAGACCTGGGTGATTTGCCGGGACTCGTGGTTTCCCCGAATCAAAGTTATTCTGTCTGGATAACGCACCTGAGGTAGAAAAATGAGAATGAGGGTACTTCATAAGCATGTCAGCAAATTTCTAGAGGTTAACAAATAAACTTGAGAACTCATCCACTGGTTTCTCATCCGACCACTTTTTTAATATTTGTAGACCTTTGCTGGCAGAGGTGAAAACTCATGTTTACCTTGAGCGCTAGCAACAGAAGAAAAGTCTCCACACTATAGAAGCCTCTGTCCACAAAGTCCCCCATGAAGAGATAATTCGTCTCTGGGACATCTCCGCCAACCTGACATGGAAAGTTTAAAATAAGTCGTTTCAATGGGTTGTTCATGCTTTAGATACCTGTCATCAAGGCAATGTTGCTCGATGTTATTGTCATTTGGAAGCCATCCCCCTCAATGAGTCTGGATGAGGGTCCAACCTGAGCACATATCAATTTACCAAGAGGGCGGCTCCTTCATTCAGCCTCGCACACAACACCCATAACAACCTATGGCTTCATTTAAATTTAAAGGACTCAGACCAAGTGAAAAACAGCTGAGACAAAACCTTTTGTTTTTCTGGAAATGACTGACTGTCCTTATGTTTATCATATCTTGAAAATGATAAAGATCGCTGTGTATGGAAATTGTTGATGCAATGCTAACGTTGCACCGTCTCATAGCAGGCTAAGAACCATATGACTAACAGTGATTGGGGCAGTGTATGGTTCTTGGTTAAAGTTCAGAATGCAGACCTGAAACCTGCAGCCGTCATCACGTGAACACTGGCAGAATAGGCCTTGTATAGACAATGGTTTGTAGCGTTAGCCTGTGAAATATAAACTCAACACAGAGGAACAGTGAGTTTACTGAGCTGATTCCCAACAGGATTGTAAAACCCCCCCCAGCTGGCTGTTACATCACTTCAGCTCCCCCATCTACAGTAGGAATGCAACCAGGGAGAAAACACACACAGGTATGTTGTTTGTTGAGTCTCCCCTTTCCTCATAATCCCAGGAAAGCTCTTAAAACTGTTCAATCTAGAAGAGCCTAAACATCCAGCAGCTGGGGAGAATAATGAAGCAATGGGTAATTAGAATGAACCACAGCAGTGAAAGATTAGCACATTTGCATTGAACTGTGTTTCAAACACTTCTGTGGCTGGAAATACACAGAAAAAAAAGGCCTTGAGGAGTTGTGCTTCATCGAGTTACTGAAGTATTGCATCATAACTCTGAGCTTTCCTTGCTCCAGCATCGCAGCCTCTGCTCGCCCCACATACAGTTCCTCTGTGACTGAACTGCTCACGGCACTTTGAGCTGTTATTGGTCACTTTGGACAGCACTTTATTGATGCTCCATGTTTATTCTGGATGCCCAATGTTCTGTCCGAGTCCTATGTGGTGCTCTCTGTGCCTTTTAATTGCACCTCTGAGACAAATAAACTAGGACTGAATTGAATTAAAGTTTTGTATATTAATGAGTTTCCCACACCACCAACAAACTAAATATACAGAATAACACAATGACAATCAACTAACTGATGATCAGTGTGTAAAAACTTACCCTAAAAAGCTCTTTCAGGTCATAGAACTGACCGTGTATATCACCGCACACCTGCAAGAAAAACAAGGGGAAACCTTTTCTTGCCATTTTTGTAACTTTTTTTAAACTTTTTAAGCCAACAACTGTCAGTAAATGTGACTTACTGTGACAGGAGAGTCTACTCTCTGAACGTTGCTTTCTTCAACCAGAATCTCTCTGAAAGTACAAACACACAAATAAATGAAATCAATATTTTATGTTCTTACATCTCCTGAGAGTTCTACTGGTATATCTAACCCAGAAACATAACGGTGTTGACCACCATTCATTTTCAGAGCTGTACAGTCCTCCATCAACCACACAGGGTTAAATAAAACAGCATTCCAAAGCAAAGTTGCACTGGTAGAAGCTTTTCTGTCCAACATCCTAGTGTGACTTACATGGTTACCTGCCAATGTTTTTAATCAAATATTTAAAAAAATTATCCAGTTTTGATTCATTTGTTCATGGGAGTGGCCATCATTGATGCTCGTCAACAAAAATCATGTAAAATGTCCCATCTAAAAAAAGGAGCACTACTTGTGTCTGTAGTATTTTGCAGACTTAAAAAAAAAAAGACACCGAGCATGACAACATTTCACATCGCGCCCACTCTGGATATAAACTGCTGAGCTTGAGGTTCATGTTTGTAGTGTTTATGGAGCAAGAAAACAAACTAACTAAGCTAACAAACAAACAAACTAACTAAACTTAAAACTGTGGTGGATGACATGGATAATAGACTGACTGATTATGTATTACACACAGATATTTTCCACTATGGCACTATGTTATGATACCATGTCATTTCCTGTCCTGCAACAATTTCATTTGCACTGGATGTAAAGGACAACTTCAATATTGTTCAACTTTAAAACTTGCATGAGAAAATGTTGACGGAAACATTGATTTCCAACAGAGTTTTGTAGAAGACAGATTATGTGTAATTAAACTATAATGGTACAATCTCTTCTTTTATCCCATTAGAGAAATGATTGACATAGCATAAAAGTCAACAAACCCCTTTCCCAACTTCACATAATACACAGATGTTCAGTTATAAAATCCCTGTCAATGACAATGTTTGGGCAGGCATTTGTAGGCATAATACTACATAGTACCAACAGCACAGACTATGAGTCTTTAGTAAAATTAAGTTATACTGCTCGGATATCATGTATAATGGTATAATATTATGCACTGATTAAAGTTAAGATCAAACTCTCTAAATATATACTTTAACAGTCCCTTACAGATGCTTTCTGTTGCAGTACAGAGGAACATTTGATCCATTACCTGGCTTTGGCACACAGAGCTTTGACTTCATTTTCCTTGATGAGCTCACAGCGTCTGAGCTGCTCTATCTGCCGGTCCAGGTCACTGATGTCCCCCATTGTCACACACATAGAGAGGGCTGGTCAAACACTTTGTCCACACACTTCTCTTCTCACGGACCAATTTTTTCTCTTTCACCCCACGCTATGGAGCACACAGTTTCTTCCTCGAGATTAGACCGGGCTCAATAACTCCTGATGGTCAGGCCTTTGCAATAAGGAGGTTCAGAATGAGGAACTGTGGAGGACAAGCAATAGAATCAAGAAATTAATATGAACGAAAACAAAGAGCTAAACACCGTAGTAACAAAATAATCCTGCCATATGGGATAACCTAGATCCATTTCTTATCAGAATCCCAAATCTAAAATAAATATAAGCCATGCTGAAGTACTTGTTCGTTAACACAGAACACGAAATCACAGAAAATTGTTGTTTGAAAAGAAATGTGAGGCCTAGGGGCGTAGCTCAACGTAAGCTAACCACTAGCATGTTAGCTTACATCACTGCTAACGACGTCAGTTTAACATCGATTCTTAGATAACTTAGCCAACCATTTTGTTTGGGAATTTGTCCGAAAGGTCACCATAGATATACCCAAGTTGATACCAAATCTCTACATATATTTAACGGGCTTTTGAACTGTTACAGCATGTTCACTTTGGTAGGTTACGTTAGCGGGTTTACCACGGACAACTGGTTAACTTAACAAACGGCGTCAAAGCTGGTTTTGCGCTTCTCGGCTAATCTCTTAACCGATGTAGCTAACACTGTTAAAACGTATTAAGCGACCCACACAGCCGAGCTAAATGAATCAAAGACTAATTACTGTGTTAGCAGGAGTCTGTGAAACAGGCATCGACTTCTCATTCCGTGGATGTTTGGTTCTTTCGCGGGTCGTTCCCCAGCTCCACTTCTTCCACCGGTGTCGCCTTTGCCGGTTCACTCCTGCTGTTCTCAGCAACACCAACGACTCGCATGCAACTTCCGGTGTGGCACGCGCAGCGCTCAGTCCGGCCTTAACCACACAGAAAACGTCCCAAAGACCCAAACTGTTTACAAATCGAGCTACATTGAGAATGACCAACCATCTATGAGAGTGAAAGAATAAATGTTAAGGTTCAATTGTTTAGAGCAAATGGGTGGTTTTATAGATAAAACACTAAATGTTTAGAATAAAACTCGTTCTTAGTGGACATTTTGCATTTTCAGATTTATTATGAGCACTCAATTAATCTGTATAAATTAATCTAATTAATCTAAATAAATTCGTTTTGTCATGTGTTAATGAATTGTTTAATGAAGTCCCAGTAATTATGAATCTAATATGAATCAGTTTTATAACAGAGCAATGGTTTGGAGTGAAAGTCTGAGTTTATGGTTAAAGTGTAGGCGACACCAATGATTTAAAGGCAAGATTTTTTTTATTATTATTACTCATTTTATTGCTTTGATTTTGTTGTAGAAGGTTTCAGCGTCCTGTCTCAGGAGCTAATTAATGTTTGATTGTGTCCATGTGCAGCATGTATTTATGCTCTCCTCTTTGTGTTATAATGTGTTCACATAAAGCATGCTGAATTGTCTCTGTATGAGATATACTGCACACATATACTGGCCCTGCTCAGTTTATTAATAACCCAAAAATCAACACGCATCATCATACTTTGTGACTATATTATCGTGAGTGTGTGACCCACATATTATTTTTCACTGTTACATCTCAACAGGAGCAATCTTAACAGCCAAAAGCGTACCTGGCAGCAGGTGAAGGTAAAGTACAGGAAAATATTTCAGTGGTAAGTAGCCTTTGAAGAAATGTGTTTGTCCAATAAAGAGAGCACCAAACTAGATATGGAATACAGAAAACTGAAAATAAAAAAGATCAAGCTAGAGATTATGAAACTGGAGAGGGATGTTAGTATAAATTCAGATAAAGGAGAAAGTCGTGGTGTGAACTGTATTTAATTCTGTTTTCTCTCCACAGCTTGAAAAACATTTTTTAAACAATTCAACACAAGTTGAACTCAAACTTGTCATTATTGTACGGTTCATGCAACGTGTTAAAAATTAATTTATACATTTATGTTCACAGTGGGGTGCCATGACCTAAACGTGTGGAAAGTTATAAATCATCTCTGTCCATTTAGCCTTCTTACACTTGCTCTGACTTAAACTGCTACTGTGTCAATGCTAAATTATGAAAAGAAGTTCTAACTCAATGGTCACAACAATAAGGATCAATGGAAATATGTGTCCCTGTATAGGTCCCTCACTGTGTCAGGAGAAACTGAGTCCTTTCAGGCACTGGAACCTGCAGGGACTCAAGCAAGAAAAGACTTCAGCCTGAAAAGTTGTCCACAAGACAAAATGTATAAAATATGAAGTATACTATTAATTTAAGATGGCTCTGTCAGAAGTCAGCCATGGTGCCTGAAACTTTAAGCAATGAACCTGTATTTAATTTGGCCAAAGATCATTTCTATCCGTGCCCTTGTTGTAGCGTGTGCATGGTGGAATGCCCTCTCCACCCTTGTTCCTGGATCAGGATATGGTGTGAGGAGGTACGGCCAGCATGCATAGCCTCTGTCCCCAAGCAGGACACCATTGAACTCTCCTGCAGAATAAGAGAAATGTTGGATGGATATACATGTGTTAAGACTTGGCAATTTGATACAATATGTGCCTTATATGGCTATCTATAATAAAGTTTGACGAGCACTTTACTCCTTCGGGTAAGTAAAATTCTCACACCTTGTGCAAACCTCTGTGCCAGTGAGGATGCTCGGAACATCCTAGAATCATGAACTGATCCCGGCCATTTAGCCTCAATGTCGGAAATTAAATGACCTCCATCACAGATCATCGGTATGCTCGGAGGATAGGAGTCAATGATGAGCTTTCACAGGGCATAAATGTAACATTGCTCAGCATTACTCAAAGGGGTTGATGTTGTGTTTTTCAACATGAGAAATCCAGTTCAGAGTCTATGGATAATTATCCCCAAGTGTACCTGTACATTTAGGATATGGAAAAATTTTGGGTTTAGTAGTCGGCCTCCACGGGTCCAGCAGGGGCCTGGATGCGTACATGGCTACAGTGTAGTGCACCGATAACATGGGGAAGCCTGAAGGAGATGATAAACTTAATGCAAATACTTCAGCCAGTAGGTTGTTTTACATTATCGGCTACTGTAAATGTGGAGCAGCAGCCTGAAAGGACCTGTCCCCCATTTTTCTGAGTCTGGTCCTGGGTGGGTGTATGTCGAGTGTTTGTGGAATGTGGGACGGAGATGTGATAAGGTATCAATTAGTTTTAATGAATACCATGTTCTTTCTCATTTAATTTCATGTTCACTACGTGTATAGTTGCGTTTCTTTAGTTGCACTGACTGATTTATTGATTTTCCGAGACAGTGAAAGTGGTGATATGATAACGGCAATTTTTTTTGTTTTTGTTTTTCATACAAGACATGAGTTGCGGGAGCACGGAATTCTACCCGGTGGAAATTTGTTTCGGGAGTCTGTTTCAGCCGGTCGGATATTTTTTGAGACGCAGCTAAGCTAAGCTTGAACACTGCAGGAGCAGGCTAGTTCAGCGGGATAAGTTACCATGGTTACTCAGCGGGCATTCAAATAAGCCACGTTCGTGGAACGGAATTCTCTCTTAGATTAGCCAGAACCAGAGCTATAGAGTAATACTTATATATATATTTTTAGTTATACTTCTATATCTTTTTACACCACTCTGGCCAGAACTATCCAGATAAGGGTTTCCCTTAATCCAGCTTCATGGAACACCCCTCATGTCTGTTTTTAATCTCAATGGTGATTTTCCTGGTTAAATAACGGTAATAATAATGTGGCAGCCGAGCAGACTAGGTTAAGCTCAAATGGTTTTCGGTGTGATCCAACAAAGCCACTCCAGGAATTTCACCCAGAGAATTTATTAAGTTTAGGTTCAAGGACACGCAGGTTTAAGATACAATGAATGTGGAGACGTAGTTCGATGTTTATACAAAAAGATATAACTTTTATTACAATAGTTGCCTTTTTATAACATGATTTAAAACGTTCATACGGGAAAAGAAAAGAAGACCTTAACAGTGCTGAGCGTGACTGGGGAAACAGGGCTAGTGAGAAGGGGGGCAGAATCCTAACCAAAATATATAAAGAAACAACAAACCCTCTAAATGCAGTCCTGTTGGATCTCAGTGCTGCATTTGATACGGTCGATCACAGTATCTTATTACACAGACTTGAACATGTTATTGGGATTAAAGGAACTGCATTAGGCTGGTTTAAGTCATATTTATCTGATAGATTTCAGTTTGTTCTTGTAAATGAAGAATCTTCCTCACACACCAGAGTAAGTCATGGAGTTCCCCAGGGTTCTGTGCTTGGACCGATTCTTTTCACTTTATACATGCTTCCATTAGGTAACATTATTAGACAGCATGGCATAAATTTCCATTGCTATGCTGATGATACTCAGCTGTACTTATCTATAAAACCAGATGAACCCAATAGGTTGGTCAGACTACAAGCATGTCTTAAAGACATAAAGACCTGGATGACTCAGAACTGTCTGCTTCTAAATTCAGACAAAACTGAAGTCGTTATCTTTGGACCTGAGCGTTTCAGGGAGAAATTGTCTAGCTATATAGTTACTCTAGATGGTATTTCCTTGGCTTCTAGTTCTACAGTGAGGAACCTTGGAGTTATTTTTGACCAGAACTTATCATTTGACTCGCATATAAAACAGGTTTCTAGGACTGCCTTCTTTCATCTTCGTAATATTGTTAAAATCAGGAACATCTTGTCTCAGAGTGATGCAGAAAAACTAATTCATGCATTTGTTACTTCAGGATTGGACTGCTGTAATTCTTTATTATTGGGCTGTCCTACATATTCTCTGAAAAGCCTTCAGTTGATCCAAAATGCTGCAGCCAGAGTTCTGATGAGAACTAACAGCAGAGATCATATTTCTCCAGTTTTAGCTTCTCTTCATTGGCTCCCTGTTAAATTCAGAATAGAATTTAAGATTCTTCTCCTCACATATAAAGCTCTTAATGACCGAGCTCCATCATATCTTAAAGATCTCATTGTAAGATATTTTCCTAACAGAGCACTTTGCTCCCAAACTGCAGGTTTACTTGAGGTTCCCAGAGTTTCTAAAAGTAGAATGGGAGGCAGAGCCTTCAGTTATCAGGCCCCTCTATTGTGGAATAAGCTGCCAGTAAATGTCCGGGAAGCAGACACCCTTTCCACTTTTAAGACCAGGCTTAAAACTTTCCTTTTTTATAAAGCTTATAGTTAGGTCTGTTGAATCTGATAGTGTCTGCTAGTGTGTCTTGTCCTGCCTCCACCTCTGGCACCCTCTATACTTTCATTACCCCCTACCCGAACCAGGGTTTGAATCCCATTCCCGCTTATCTTACCTCTTTTATTTCTCCCCCTACCCGAACCAGGGTTTGCATCCCCACCCCGCTGTGACTGGTGTGCAGTTGGTGAGAGGCTGAGGTAGCTTGTGGCTGTAAAAAGATGGTTGTTGTGGTGTGAGGAGCAGATCTATATAGGGAGTATAGGGAATTACTCACTGAGTCTGGTCCTTTATTTTATTATTTATTTTTTCGTTAGCACAAGTTTCTTGTGTTTACCTTGAATAGGGATGGCTCAGGTAATCCTGAAACATCCCATAGTTAAGCTACTATAGGCCTAGACTGCTGGGGGGCCTCATCTGTCACACCTTTCCTCACTTTACTCTCTTTATGTATATGTGATATTATTGTGGTCATTAACTCGTGTTTCCCTGTTCCAACAGATATCCTTTGAATGGTGTTACAGTGCCGCCGCCGCCACCGCCGCCGCGGCCCCCTCCCCCCCTTTCTGTCTTCTCAAACCCCAGCTGGTGGAGGCGGATGGCCACCCTTCCTGAGTCTGGTTCTGCCAGAGGTTTCTTCCTGTTAAAAGGGAGTCGTTTCTCTCCACAGTCGCCTCAGGCCCGCTCAGGCCGGGAGATTGGACTGAAAAACAAAACGTTTTCAGTGCAATCTGTTGGTTTCCTTAGCTAGGAAATTGTTTTTGAATTGGCTCTATATGAACGAATTGGATTATTTTATGAATTATGATTATTATTAATTAATTGAATTCCAATTAGCTTGAATTGGACTTACTATCTAAGTGCCTTGAGATGACATTTGTTGTATTTGGCGCTATATAAATAAAAATGAATTGAATTGAATAGAGGCACCCAAATGTGAGAACTCAAATCCCAAGGAAACACAGCAGAAAAGGGGGAAGACCACCACCCGAACCACCAGCACCCAGCCACCAGCACTGAGAAGGAGATAAAACAAATATTAGTAAGGGTCACACTCAAACCAAAAATACACAAATTAACATAACTCAACAAAATTAATGAAGTCAAATTAGCAACTGAGAAAGAAATAAACAAAACCAAAATACAGATGTACTCCAAAAGAAAACAGTATACAAATTATCTTAAAGTAGCTAACGGAAACTAACAAAAAAAACAAAACAGAAACTAAGGGAGTGTAACCTCGAAATCAATTAAGACTACCAGAGACCCTCCGTGCGTCAGGCACAGCGCACAGACCGCCGTCCGTCGGCGCCGGGCGCAGCCGTTAAGGCTGAAGCACTAGACTATAACAACAATAAAACAGTGAATCACAAGCAAGGCCTTTTTCAGGCAATACGTCTCGGCGATGGATAAAAACTCCGAGCAGGTTGGACGAACTGTCAGTCAGTAAAGCAGGATAAGAAGCTCCGTGCAGAGCAGCAGTGTCTCCAGCCTACCGGTCAGTGCGACCAGAATTACAACGGCACCTTATGATGACACACACAGACACACGCTCCGGAGGAGGAGAGCGACCCAGGCGGCAGTCCACCTGTTAACACCGCGAGGGGAGACAGCACCCCGAGAGCCACTGGAGCCAGGGATGCATAACGGCCACCACTTGTCGGGAGAATGACCCTTAACCCGGAAGCAGACAATTCGATGGAAGCAGACAGGGAAAGCAGGAGGGAGGGCTCCTTTTATACTGCCACTCCTCTGATAGAATAATTGACAGCATGCCCTACAGGCAGGTGAGGGAACTGTTCATGCATCTATGCTGCTACAATAATAATGATAATAAAACTGCCACAGAGCAGCGCCGCGTTGCTATTACGATCGTTTGGAATATAGATATTCTGTGATTTATGGAGGTGAACACACACACACACACACACAAAGCCAACGTACACAGAAATACATACATTTAACACATAACCACTTCGATAAACATTTATATTGCATTGAGGTCTGAAAGTAAAAGCCAGATAAATCAGATTTTCAAAATAAAAGCTGCCAACAGGAAGAACTCTTAAGTTTGACTTTAAGTCTGATTTTCAAAAAAAGAGCCTAGTTGAACATACAATGAGTTTTCACATACGTTCTACATATCTTACTATCACAATGAAAGCTTTGACACGTTTGCCTTGAGGGGTAGTTTTTGGTTCGAGTCCGTGTCAGAAACTCTGCATTACTTTCTGATTCAACTGGAACTCTAGCCTGGCTGACGCGTCCACAATCTCGATGAGATGGTGGTCTGGGAACTAGGTGTGCATTTTCTCGTATTTGAGGCGTGGTTTACGAATGCCTGGAGCCGTTTATTGGGCGCTACGAATGTCTATCAAATGACGTCAGGTTCTTCCCATGCTGCTTTGCGGGCGATTCATACCCAATTGTATCACTTATACCAGATGACGACAGAAATTCGACGAGGAAGAAGAAAAAAATGGAAAATAAAAGTAAACTTGCGCTCTAAGCTACTTAAATTGACAACAAAGTAGGCCTATATGCTATATTCTACATGAATTTTTATGTTGTAGAGTTGTGAAATTATTTTAATAATGGAGAAATTGAGCAGCCTTGCTTTGTTGTCTACAGTAGTAGATCAACCCTCATCTTACTTTGAAGCTCCCAGCTCCCAGAAGTGACGTCAACGAAGCTTTAGCAGCAGAAAAGCTATCAGGCTTGTGTTGATGATAATAATAAACTCCTGGACTATGTACAAACTTCCAAATGCATCGTTTGGTGAGTACAGACCATATTTGTACAACTGTAGAAGTTTGGTGTCATGACATGTGATTTTAGTGTGGTAATTTTGGAAATACTGCCAGGGTCCGTTAGCGCTTGTACTAAGCTATTCGGGATAACTCAGTAACTCAGCTGATGTTCAGCCAATATCGAAAAAACTGCGGGTGGGCTACTTGGCTGGATATCACGGTTCAAATGACCCCAGGTTGAATCTACTCCGAAACACTTTCTAAGGCTGCATTGAACGGTAACGTTGTGTCCGCTGTCATGTTGAATTAACACTCTACAAGCTTCGGTGTAGCGCATAGACGTCGTCATCGTCTTGCTGCGCGCCCCCCCCCGTTCTGTGATTGGTTCCCAAACTCTAGCAAAAATAAGGGCGGTGGTTTCCAGGCTGACTTTGCAGTGAGAATGAAATCGAGCGCAAAGCAGCATGGGAATTCCCAGGCTACTGGAACTCATTTTTTCTCAATAAATCTACCTGCTAGAGACACAAACAAAATCAGAACCTGTCCGTCTGTCTCCCCATGTCTACCTGAGAGGTACCTGGTGAATTTAGCCCATCGATGGCAAACAGGTATATCAGTGTGCAGTAGCTGAATGGGCACCAATCAAAATTTCTTCAGAAATATTCTAGTCTGGTGGTTAAAAAGTCAGGAGGAATCTGCACACTAGTTTGCATATAAACACATAAAATGCTTCAAAGGAAGTTTTAATGGACCAGCTTTATTAAGACACAAAATATAAGCTTATAACAAGTTATAGTTAAAGAGGATAGAGAATCAAAATCTTTTTCACGTTTTTGGTGTTAGTTCTGAGTCTCCCCGCTGTGGGGAGTACACACGAAGTGCCAGCAAGTGTCAGAACCTCTGTTTCAAGTACTCCCCCTTTTTTGAATATCCCCCAGAAAAAGTGCCAATCCGTTTTTGTGAAAAAGTGATGTCACTTTTTCATCAATCGCCCCCCCACACCCAAATCCACAGCCACCCCGTTTCAGACACGCCCCTTCGGCGAGAAACAGGAACAGGTGAGCCTTCCAAGGCTGTGAAAGCGGACTACGATCGTTACATATTCTTCCCCCGGAAAGCAATGTTCGCGATCAATGGCTTTTATTTATTTTTAACAGCATCCCCAGTACATACAACCGCCGACTTTTCCTTTGCGCTGCGCATTTCACGGAGTACAGTTTCACAAAGCTTACACGATTAAGAGCAGGCTTCAGTCGGAATTTAATGCTCAGTAGAGGGTCAGTTCCGACAGGGACAGACAGACTGCAGCGAGCTGTGCGCTCCGCTGAGAAGCTGATCGGCTGCAGCCTCCCATCTATCCATGACCTGCACGTCTCCAGGACTGTGGGGCGAGCAGGTCGGATCACAGCTGACCCTTCTCTATTTGCACCGCTCCCCTCGGGCAGGAGGCTTCGGTCCATTCGGACCAGAACCTCCCGTCACAAAAACAGTTTTTTCCCCTTGCAGTTGGACTTATGAACACTTCATAATCACCTCATAACCTGCCCCAGTCACTTTACCATCAATACAATTGCACTAATGAAGCTGCACTGTTGTTGCTCTGTATATTGGATACTGTGTATTGTTGTACACACCTTGTACATTTTATATTAATATATTTTTATTCTTTATTTTTTATTATTATATCCTATGTTACATGTTTGCACCTTACGCCGCAGCAAATTCCTAGTTAGTGAACACTGTTCACTAACAATGGCAATAAAACGAATTCTGATTCTGATGAGCTTTCTTTCCAGTCAGTGTATTACTCTATAGCTCTGTTTTCAGTGAGAGCAAGGGCAGCCAATCAAGCATCGGCAACCGAATAGCGCCAACACCTACCTGCATTTCATAATGAGGTTGCCAGATAAGCTCTGAAACGACGCCAATAAGGGAAAAAGACGCATTCTAAACCCAGCATAGTAACAGCTGTTTCAGAGAGCCTTTTAGGGAGGTTCTGAGCCATTACAGACCCAACCAATGTTTTTTGGGCTACATATCACATCACAGAACAAGGATTAATGCCCCATTCAACCTTTCTCTATCACCTTTAAACAATTAAACTATCCACGTCCATTACTTTACAACTTCATTGAAGTTGAAATTTTGTGGCTTACTGAAAGCTCATTAAACCTCAGATCATTCCTCTTTTTTTCAAATTGCTCCATTAAACAACATCTAAAAGTGATCCACATGAATAAAAGAGGAAAAATAATGTGTTTCCCCGGGCCACAGACTTAAAGTACAAGGTGTTGTTGGCCGCTTCAGTAAATGATTAAAAAAGCAAAACAACAGTATAAGTCAGTGTTTTTGAAGCGATAATCTGTCTCAAACTCATTCCAAATGTTGAAAGGCACCAAACAGTTTTTGATGGGGATGTGCTAGCTTTGGTATCGGATTTAGTCGATCCAAAGATGACGTTGGAGCGGTCTTTGGTTGCAGCACGTCCTTTCACAGCTGACATTTTCACTTCTCAGAGCAGGAATAAGCCACCATTAGTGCATCTGGAGATTTCCTACAATGAGATGTAAATATCTACTGAATGATAAGATACTCTGTGGGAAACCACCATTACTGCAGTCATTTAAAAGCAGAGTTTTGGTTCCACCTCCATAAAATGTCTCTGAGTTGTAGTCAGAGGTCAACATGATTTATCTTAAAGATTTCATGAACATGGGAAAACAAAAGCTTTTCTTTTAAGCTGAACTCCAGCACTCAGGTGTTGGGGTTTGGTCACTTCCTGCTAACACTGCAAACAGCCGTCCTTGCTGTCTGTCCCAGTGAAATAATCCCAGCTGAGGACAGAGATGCTTCAGATGGAATGGAAGAGGCGCTGACCTCATGATGCTTCCCATTGAGCTCAAGAGAAAATAATGTTCAGGAACAGAACAAAGCCACTTATGGACAGTCAGATCGTACTTTACATTTGGCTAAGATCGATATTTTCACCTGTTTTCACATAAAAACTTAACTGTCACTGAACTAAATGAGAAGTTTTAGGGATTATTTCCCTCTGAGGTTTGTAAAAGATATTTTCATATGCTCTGTATATTTATGACAGTATAATACATTTTATTTTCATTTGTGTTATAAGATTATGGACAGATTATGACTGTTCATCTTATGTGTTTCTTTATTATTGGGCTGTCCCACATATTCTCTGAAAAGCCTTCAGCTGATCCAAAATGCTGCAGCCAGAGTTCTGATGAGAACTAACAGGAGAGATCATATTTCTCCAGTTTTAGCTTCTCTTCATTGGCTCCCTGTTAAATTCAGAATAGAATTTAAGATTCTTCTCCTCACATATAAAGCTCTTAATGACCGAGCTCCATCATATCTTAAAGATCTCATTGTAAGATATTTTCCTAACAGAGCACTTTGCTCCCAAACTGCAGGTTTACTTGAGGTTCCCAGAGTTTCTAAAAGTAGAATGGGAGGCAGAGCCTTCAGTTATCAGGCCCCTCTATTGTGGAATAAGCTGCCAGTAAATGTCCGGGAAGCAGACACCCTTTCCACTTTTAAGACCAGGCTTAAAACTTTCCTTTTTGATAAAGCTTATAGTTAGGGATGGCTCAGGTGATCCTGAAACATCCCATAGTTAAGCTGCTATAGGCCCAGCCTGCTGGGGGGCCTCATCTGTCACACCTTTCCTCACTTTACTCTCTTTATGTATATGTGACATTATTGTGGTCATTAACTCGTGTTTCCCTGTTCCAACAGGTATCCTTTGAATGGTGTTACAGTGTTTGTTGTCCCCCCCTTTCTGTCTTCTCAAACCCCAGCTGGTGGAGGCGGATGGCCACCCTTCCTGAGTCTGGTTCTGCCAGAGGTTTCTTCCTGTTCAAAGGGAGTCGTTTCTCTGTCTCCACAGTCGCCTCAGGCACGCTCAGGACGGGAGATTGGACTGAAGACAAGTTTCAGCTCAATCTGTTGGTTTCTGTAAGGATAATTATTATTGTGTGCTTATAAAACAAGCTTAATTATTCTGTTTGTTAGTTAGCTCTGCTTCACTAGTTTGAGTAGGATATAAAGCTGTGCATGAGAACTAACAAAACCCATGACAGTTATCAGTTATGCATTCCAGCAACAAAGCCCGATAACATTGTTATTTCTGTTAACAAAGAACATCTTGTTCTCTGAGGACTTCCCAGAATGTATATCTTCCCTGCCTAATAATTGCGTATTTACTACTCATTGGCCACATAACCTCTGGATGATCCTGTGTCATATTTCTAATAAAAAGGCCAAAGCAGAAAGGAGGGGCTGAGAGAGTTCGTGTGTGAAGCTGTAACAGAGCATCTCTCCGCTTTCTCCCTTTTGCAAAAGCATATTAATACCAACTTCTGGTTTCTGTCTGTTTATTCTGGTGTTTTGCTATTATAGCTATTGTGTGAATCTAACATTTTCCTTAGCTAGGAAAGTGTTTTTGAATTGGCTCTATATGAATGAATTGGATTATGATTACAATGAATTGGACTGTATTACTGAAGTACCTTCATTTGTGGTAATTTGGCACTCTATAAATCAAGCTGCATTGAATTGAATGACAGTAGTTAATGGTGAACATATGGAATCAATGATGTTTCTGAAGGAGTAAAGTCTGTGAGCCATCATTAAAAAAGAAAGTGCTGAGCTGAAATGCATCCATGTGGTGCTCCTTCATTCTGCTGGTCCATTTGTAGGCTCCATCACAGGGAACAGAAGTACCGGTGGATGGGAAAGGCTGCGAGTCCAGCCAGAGCTATGCCCAGACTGTCTCCTACGCTGGCAGCTGCCATGGCAAACTCCCTGTGTCTGTCTTCAGCCTGTGTGGGGGAACAAACCCGTCAGGACCCAGCTACTTCCAACCCTTACTGCAGAATAATACACAGATCAAATCAAGCAGCACACAGTTGTGTCTGCAGAAAAAAATGGAAAGCAACAAGTAACATACGATATTAAGACTGCAGCAAGGAAACAAAGTGTTGAATTTGCATGGACATCGAACATGGGCTCTTCATAATCCTGAACTACAAACCTCCTCGCTAATGAAGTAGAAGGTGTTGACATACGCAGCCCCACCCAGCAGACCCTCACAGAGAACGATTGCAAACACCAGCCAGGCACTGGGCAGGAACTGGTAGCGCACAGCAAACAGCAGAAACACTGCAGTCAGCACCTGTGGCAGGCAGAGGAGCAGAAGAAGAAAACAACACTTACATGGAAGTCTGCAGCCACACACGCTGCAAGGAAACAGGATTTTCAGCTGCATTCAGCCGAATATACCACATTAAGAATGAGATGAATCATTAGTCATTGTGTGACAGTCAACGTGACGACTTACTGATGTCTGAAGGCTGTTATGTAGAAGGGGGGCCGCACGGGCCGCTATGTTGGGCAGCTTTTGCAACATTCTTTTAAAGATCAGCTCCAGAGCAGCCCCCCGCACAGAGCAGCCCCCCGCACAGAGCTGCCCCCCGCACAGAGCAGCCCCCAGTACAGAGCTGCCCCCGGCACAGAGCTGCCCCCGGCACAGAGCAGCCCCCAGTACAGAGCAGCCCCCCGCACAGAGCTGCCCCCGGCACAGAGCTGCCCCCGGCACAGAGCAGCCCCCCGCACAGTGCAGCCCCCCGCACAGTGCAGCCCCCCGCACAGAGCAGCCCCCGGCACAGAGCAACCCCCGCACAGAGCAGCCCCCGGCACAGAGCAGCCCCCCGCACAGTGCAGCCCCCCGCACAGAGCAGCCCCCGGCACAGAGCAACCCCCGCACAGAGCAGCCCCCGGCACAGAGCAGCCCCCCGCACAGTGCAGCCCCCGGCACAGTGCAGCCCCCGGCACAGAGCTGCCCCCGGCACAGAGCAGCCCCCCGCACAGAGCAGCCCCCGGCACAGAGCAACCCCCGCACAGAGCAGCCCCCCGCACAGTGCAGCCCCCCGCACAGAGCAGCCCCCGGCACAGAGCAGCCCCCGGTCGAGTGCAGCCCCCGGCACAGAGCAGCCCCCCGCACAGTGCAGCCCCCGGCACAGAGCAGCCCCCGGCACAGAGCAGCCCCCCGCACACTGCAGCCCCCGGCACAGAGCTGCCCCCGGCACAGAGCAGCCCCCCGCACAGAGCTGCCCCCCGCACAGTGCAGCCCCCCGCACAGTGCAACCCCCGCACAGAGCTGCCCCCCGCACAGTGCAGCCCCCCGCACAGTGCAGCCCCCCGCACAGAGCAGCCCCCCGCACAGAGCAGCCCCCCGCACAGAGCAGCCTTCTTTATCCCTTTCTTTACTTTCTGGCTCTGATGCTGCTGCCCAACAGATGCTGCAGAGCACATTGTTCTCTCCAGCACAGACTGGGAGGAGCTATGCAACATCCAGGTGCAGCTAAGCTTCCTTAAGAGCCACAGTCTGTTCTGTCCCACTCAGAGCCACCGGGCACACAAATGCCATTGTCCAAAATGACCAACGGATGCACTTAGTTTCTTAGAATTAAGGCAGATTATGGTTTATTGCTGAACAGTTTAGGATTGGAAATGGTTGTGAGGCTACTGATCAAATAAATGAGTGGATGTGCCAGAACTTTCTCCAGCTCAACCCAGAGCAGACAGAAGTGATTATTTTTGGTCCCAAAATTAAAAGGTCAAAGATCAGTGCTCACCTAGACTCTGTGTCATTGAGAGCCACAAATCAAGTTAGAAATCTTGGTGTAATTATTGACTCAGATCTTAATTTTAATGACCACTTAAAGGCTATTACTAAATCTACTTATCACCACTTGGAAAACATTGCTAGAATGAAGGGTTTTCTGTTTTAGCAAGACAGAGAAAAACTTGTTCATGCTTTTGTTTTCAGTAGGCCAGATTACTGTAAGTGTGTCTTCAGACTGTCAGATCATTTCAATCTGCAGCCTCATCGATCCATTAATGACTTTAATCAACTACTATCCTGTATGCCTTTCTGTCAGCTTGATCTGAATTCTTTAATATTTATTCTTTTCATTTCCTTGTATGATTGTGATGGGGCTGCACGGTGGTGTGGGGGTCAGCACCGTCGCCTCACAGCGAGAGGGTTCCAGGTTCAACTCCCGGCTGCTTCTTTCTGTGAGGAGTTTGCATGTTCTCCCCGTGTATGCGTGGGGTCTCTCCGGGTACCCACCATCCAAAAACACGCATGTTAGGTTAATTGGTGTCCCGAGGAGTGTGTCTGCTTTGTCTCTGTGTGGCCCTGTGATGGACTCGTGGCCCCTGCAGGGTGTACGCCGCCTGTGGCCCGATGACCGCTGGGATAGGCTCCGGCCCCCCCGCGACCCGGCCCACGGATTTAGCGGGGACAGAAAATGGATGGATGGATGTTTTTGTTCCCATTGTAAAGCACTCTGCGTTGGCCTGTGTATGAATGCTGCTGTATAAATAACCTTGCATTGCCTCAAAGTTTTTACAAATCCCTTCTACATACTTTATCATCTCCCCCTGAAACTTGATCAGTACATGCAGAAAGTGTGGCCATGGGGGCAGCGTGAGTTTGGATGTGACGTTGTTCCCCACACCAACTTCAAATGTGGTCAGACAACAGATAACAAGCTGATGACGCTTCATTTAAAAAACTGACTTTATGTTGGAGGGCGTGTCCGTAGCGGGGGCAAATATGGTGCCATCAGTGTGTGCACACTCACACACTGATGGATGCATCAGAGGCAGCATGTGGTTCAGGGAAGCTGGGCATCAAACTACAAACCACTGATCGGCAGACAACCTCTTGAGCAACAGCCCGTGCTCGTTGCTATCCACAGCAACTGACTCAAAGTCTCTCCTCGGTCTTGTTCCTCTGGTGTTGTTTCTTGCTTTATGGAAGGAGATGGATCCTAACACATGCGTGGTGAGTGCACGCAGTCTGCTCGGTTCCAAATATTCCGGCTGCACGTTGGAAGGTGCAGAGGCTCATGGCAGAGCTCTGCGTAGTGATGCAGAGAATTAAAAGTACGTCATTCTGGCCTTGTGCATGTGCAGATGTGGAAAATGGAAATTGGCTTTCACTGACTATGAATTACATCAGAGTTTTTCCAGACTATACCTGTGCAGCATGTCAGAAACACCAAATTCATTTTTCAGTCTTAAGCACAGACTTTACGTTTGTCTTAAGCATAATGTCCCCAGAGTGTTATTTCTCAGCAACTGCCCCTCATGCTAATGGCAGAAAAGCCTTTTCCGCTGCTCCTGATCACTGGAGATGTTCAGGTGATACTAATGCTCTTGTGCTGGCATGTTTATGAAGTCTGATTTCTTACTTGTTCAGGCTAATCTTTACCATATTGAAGCATGCTGCATTACTGTAGAAACAACTCAGGACTAATCTGAGAGGCTGTGCTATTCACAGCTTCTTCTACAGCCTAATTGATCGAGTTGGCAGAGTTGCATATCACAGATGAAGTCGTTGAATTGCAGCGGTCGTAGATGTACTAAACATTCAACATGTGTCCTTTCAGCCGACCTGTACCTGATCTTACTCTCACCTGCAGCAAAGAGAGAGTCCAGATTTTCCTGATCTTCACGCAGCGCAGGGAGGATCGGGACAGCAACACACCTATTTGGTATAGAGTCTGGTACCTGAGCTCACAGACAAACAATGAACACACAGAACCGTTTAAAATCAGAATGAATGGGTCTGCCAGAATAATAGGTCCAAATGGTTAACTAACCAGCGATACTGCTCTGCGTGGGAAAGGAAGAAGTCGGGAAAAAACAGGAGTTCCATCTGAGAAGATAAAAAATGGATATTATTCTTGGCTCAACAACTTGAGAGACATTGCTGTAGTTCTTAATGTTTAAAAAGCTGTGTAATCCATGTTACATCTCAATACCCCAAACAGCTTCCACCAAGAGGAAGTCTGCTTTGACTCTGCAGACAAAGTGCAGTGAGGCCAGAGTGATGCCAGATGGCACTACGCAACTCACCAGGCCTTGGTTGATGAAGTACTCAGCGAAGTAGACCAGTCCAAGGGGAAAGATGAACCTCAGCAAGCCCTGCTCACAGAAGTCATGTTTCATCCCAGTTCATCACACCGACACACACTAAAGTACAGTCATGTGAGGAAGGCACTTACTCTGATGACCAGCAGCCTCTCTGTGAAGGGGAGAGGTCCTGTAGCCCTGTCCTCTGTTATATTCAGGGCAAAGAAAACATGGCCGGTGTGGTTATTGAAGAACAAAGCAGCATCCTTTTAAAGGGACACTAAATATCCCTTTGGGGTGACCGAGCCTTTTCTGTCGCTGCCCCCAGGCTCTGGAATAAGCCCCCCGTTGAGCTGCGTCTTATTTCTGACCTGGGCCTCTTCACATCTAGGCTAAAAACCTACTTATTTAGGATTGCTTTTAATACCCAGTAGTATGATGACACTTTTATCTTATTCAATTTTGTTGTATTTTATTGCTTTCACTGTTCTTTTATTGTTTTTATTTGTTTTTACTTATTCTTCTCTTTATTTATTACCTGCTGTAAAGCACTTTGGTACATCGTAAGGACTGTCTGTATAGGGCTGTAGAAATAAAGTACATTTACATATCAATTTCCTTTTTTGTGCAGCTTGTGCAGCAACTGTGTCCAAAGCTAAAGAGAATTGATGGTAAAGTGATGATCTCTTCACCCACGTAACAATAAATTACAACTCAAAAGTTCAAAGCTGACATTGTCCCTTTGGTCCTTTTGGTAATACTCATTTTAGGGGCAGTTTAGCTTATGCCAGTGAGAATTAGAAATGTCATTGTGGAATTCATTTTTGGTTAGTGAAGGGCATGTGTCGGCACAGAAGACTAACTGGTACTGATGAGGCGTAATGAACATACGAACTGCTATCAAAAGGAAACAATGCAGCATGGTGTTATGGTGCTTGTCGTCCCCCCTCTCCTGTCCTCTCAGCCCCCAGCTGGTCCAGCCGGAGGCCGCCCATCCTGGTTCTGGTTCTGATGGAGGTTTCTTCCTGTTGAAAGGGACTTTTTTCTCTCCACGGTCGCCTCGCGCACGCTCAGGACGGGGGATTGGATCAAAGACATTTGTTGGGATATGTCGGTTTCCTTGGCTTGGCTTTTGTTATGAACTGGACCTTGAAATGACTTTTATTGTGAACATGCGGGACATAAGCAAACTGAAACTGAATGCTTACTAAATGGATAGTGTCAGTCACATGTTTAACTTAGCAAGCAAATTTAAATTTAACGATGTAAATATCAATTACGTCCCCTAAAAAGAAGTGCTCTCAAAGAGTGTTACTTTGTGACTGTCGCACTCACTCACTCTAAATGCAGTGCAAGCTGTTTATCACTGTTATTGAGATATTCATGCAGATTCCCCATCGCTTCCTCTGGAAAATCAAGATAAAACATCTGAACCAAACAAAGTTATCTGATGCGAGTCACGTGAAGTGTAAGCTCTCATTTAAAGAAAAATGTTCATATGAAACCAGAAAATGTGCTTTTATCACCTTATAGTCAAATGAAATGTGGCAACAAAAATACTGACACATTATGATTACAGCAATGTAAGTATTAATATCAAACTTCACCCAAGCACAACATTTCTAAAGGTATCTTTTGCAAAGCCAGAATGTTGGGCTGTTCACTAAAAAAGCTGGCTCATAGCTATTTTCTCTTTTTCCAACAAATTGAAACAACTGTATGAACAAGCTCCAAGAGCGGTGATTCCACATTTCTGGAAGAAATTGTAAAAGTACCAATTAACCTCTGATTATGTTGTGCTGTTGGCCGTTGGCTGTTACCTTTACCTGGGATAGATTTCTCCCCCTCCTCCTCCTCCTCCTCCTCTTCTGTTCCATCCACAAGCCGTTGTCTTTCATCTGAATTCACAGCCGCATTCTGGGTCTCCATCGTCCTCCACTGAGGTACTGAAGATGCAGGAACCAGCAGGCCAAAATAACTGGTGATTGTGTTGGGATACAAACACACAAATGTCTGATTAATATTACCTGTGGGGGGCTCTGTTGACACGATGCAGTCCCTTGTCCCTTACCTTAGCCCCAACTACCCTAACTGAATGCTTAACCCGAACCTACCCTAAACCTAAGCATAAGAATTCATTTATACTCGTTGGGATAAAAATTGCTGCCCCATATTTACAGGAAGTCCTTAGAAGTTTGTGTTCTGTTAGATTTCCATCACCGTCATGTAGGAAAAACAAGTATACACACAAATGCACCCATGAAAATCCAAGGAAAATGTAGTCATTTGTGCATAAAATGTTTCTGCCATTTACTCCCTTACTGATCATTTCCATCCATCCATCGTCTTGTGCTTATCTGAGGCTGGATCATGGAGGCAATGGGTCCAGGAGGGAAACCCAGACATCCATCTTCCCAGCGACACTCACCAGTTTCTCCTGAGGGATCCCAAAGTGTTCCCCGGCCAGAAGGGACATCATTTTTCCAGTGTGATCTAGGTCTGCCCTGGGGCCTCCTCCCAGATGGATATGCCCAAAAATCCTTCCAAAGGTAGGTGACCAGGAGGCATCTTAATCAGATGTCTGAACCAGCTCAGCTGACTCCTTTTAATGCAGAGAAGCAACAGCAAGACTCTGAGCTCCCTCAGGATGGTCCAACTCCTCACCTCCTCTCTAAGGCTGAGCCCAACCACCCTCCGAAGGAAACTTGTTTCAGCCCCGCATATCTCTGATCTCATTCTTTCGGTCACTACACAGATGTCGTGACCATCGGTAAGGACTGGAACAAAGGTGGAGCAGTAAGTTGAAAGTTGTGCCTTTCAGCTCAGGAAAGGCCCAACAATGGACCGGTGCAGCACCTTCATTACTGCTGACAAAGCCCCCATCTGTCCGCCCATCTCTGGCTTCAGCTTGCCATCTCTCAGGAACAACAATAGGAGATATTAAAAAAAATTGACCCAGGCCTCTTCCTTTGAACACTGCCCAATTCACTTTGCAAAAGATTGAATTCTCAACGAGGTAAGCTAAATGAACACTATGTTCATTTGTGCAGTTCCATTTGAGCCACTGAAGTGTTGTAGTGTTCCAGCTGTAAACGGATCTACATGGGTTACTTTTAGTGGCCACAAGGTTTGAGGCACAGCAAAGAGGCAACTCTGTGGGTCAGAACAATGATGTTTACAGACAAGAAGCCCCCGAGACCGTTTCTATTCTTTAATGCTTTTGTGCAGATTTGAATGTGAAAATGACTGACTGCAGATATCATCAGGAACAAATGCTGGACTATTCACAACAAAAGGTAACAAATGCAGGCTTCTCTGATTTTAGCACTTTGCACACTTACCTAACTATCATAGCAAATGGGACCACCAGCATGATGAGCAGTGTGATCCGGGGTGAGAGACCAACTTGGATGAGGCCTGAGTAGAGGACGGAACCAGCAACACCTGCAGCACCAGTGCCAGAGCCCCAGCCTTCTAAGACATTTCTAAGGCAGGTGGGAAACCAGTGTTAACAACCCAAACTCAGAGACTATGTCTGAAATCAAGAATGTCAAGATGTCATATCAAAATATATATATACATGTACATACAGTTAACCCCTGAATTATTCATACCCCTGGCAAATCTTATGTTTTATTTTATATATACACATATTTTTTATTTTATATATACTTTTATTCAACCAGCAAGTTTTTTCTTGATTGGAAATGACACAGGCGTCTCCCAGAAGATAAAAAGATGATGTACAAGAGGTATCATTGTGGAAAAAATTATTTCTCAGCTCTTATTTACATTTGAACAAAAAGTGGCATGTCCAAAATTATTCCTACCCTTTGCAAACTGTCAGTCTTTTGGAAAATCCAAACTTCTATACCATTCCAAATGCTCCAAGCTGTTCTAAAGCATCCCAGTTACCCTGATTCATTGGGAACAGCTGTTTTAATCAACTCAACAGGTGAAAAACAGCAGCGCTCTGCAGCTGGTTTGTGGACAGTCGTGGCTAAGACAAAGGAACTCACTGAGGACCTGCAGCTGCACATTCTGCCTGCTCACAAGTCAGGAAAGGGCTATAAGGCCATAGCTAAAAGTTTTCAAGTTGCAGTGGCTACAGTGTATTACTGTTACTACAGTGTAACGTAGGGCTGAACGATCTATCGTTTTCGACCGAAAATCGCGATCTCAGACAACACGATTTTGCGATCGTCAAAGCTGCGGGTTTTTTTTTGGTGCATATTTTTTTTTTTTTTTTTTTTTTTTGAAAAGCTGCCGTCGGCAGGTTTTCAAAATTGCGAGTCTAAAGTCGGAAAATTCGAACTGATACAACTTTCAGGTCCCTCCCCCAACCTCTAACAAGCTCCGAATCACACCGGTGTGCGCGCACACCGGCGCGAGCGCACACAAGCTCAGCAGCGTGTGCACAAGCTGTGATTGACAGGTAGGATTCCTCCACCCTAACTTGATTGGTTAAAAACAGCCGGGAGCGCTCGATTTTTGCAAGCATGATTACAGGCTTCAGAGGGAGCTACAGAATTCGTTATTTTTCCTAAACAGCCTAATATTCTACTTCCAGAATCCCATGACAGTTCAAGCTAATATGACTACAAAAAAGGTGCCGATCGCAGCTATTTTTTGGGGCTTTTTATGCCTTTATTGTTAGGACAGTTTGAGAGAGACAGGAAGCAGGGGGCAGAGAGAGGGGAAAGACACGCAGCACAGGGCCGCCCGGTGCGGGAGTCGAACCGGGGCCAGCCGCATTGAATTAATTTACACTGAAACTTGATTTAAAGAAAATAAATCGTGGTTGAAATCGAAATCGCAATCTCTGCCAGAAAAATCGCAATTTCAATTTTTTCTTAAAATCGTTCAGCCCTAGTGTAACGGACACTATTAGTGTATTACTAGAAAATACAAGAGGTTCCGCACTGTGGAACATCTCAGAGGACGTGGTCAGAAGCCCAAAGTGACACCTGTGCTGGCCAGGAGGATAGTGAGAGAGGTGAAAAAGAGTCCACGGATACCCACCAAGGCCATCCTGGAGAATCTGGACTCTACTGGTGGCAGACAGTCCAACGGACACTGCACACTGCTGGGTTCCACGGACGCAGACCGAGGAGGATGCCGCTTCTCCAGATAAGGCACACAAAAGCCCAAAGAAGAAGACTTCTGCTCTTCTGTTTTATGGTCAGATGAAGCAAAAATTGAATTGTTTGGCCACAATGATGTATCCTTCATTTGCCTTAAAAAAAGGAGAAGCCTTCAGCCCTAAGAACACCATCCCCACTGTCAAACATGGTGGTGGGAACCTAATGCTTTGGGGGGGGTTCAGCCAATGGACCAGGGAACCTGATCACAGTAAACGGCGCCATGAAAAAAGAGCAATACATCAAGATTCTCAAACACTACATCAAGCAGTCTGCAGAGAAACTTGGCCTTGGGCACCAGTGGACATTTCAGCCCAACAACGACCCAAAACACACAGCGAAAGTGGTGAAGAAATGCTGAGCGGACAAAAACATGAACGTTTTGCAGTGGCCCAGCTGGAGTCCTGGCTTGAATCCAATTGAGAGTCTGTGGAGGCAGCTAAAGATCAGGGTGATGGCAAGGAGACCCTCCAGCCCGAAAGAGTTGGAGCTCATCGCTAAAGACTAATGAGCAAAAATACCAGTGGAGACATGAAAAAGCTGGGCAGCAATTATAGGAAGCGTTTGATTGCTGTAATAGCCAATGAAGGCTTTTCTATTGATTATTGAGAAGGGTATGAATCATTTTTTGTTCAAATGTAAATAAGAGCTGAGAAATCATTTTTTCCACAATGATGCCTCCTGTACATCATCTTTTTATCTTCTGGGAGACGCCTGTGTCATTTCCAATCAAAAAAAACTTTCTGGTTGAATAAAAGTAACTTTAAGTCAAAATTTTGCAGGTATGAATCATTTCGGGCTGGACTGTAAATATCCCACTGCTGTGTGTCTGTTAATGTGACTGCAGCAGTCCATAATTGTGTTGAAAGTGATGTTTCTATGACAGCAGGTCCAACCTGGTCAGGATATCAGGGTTAAAGAAAAACCACATGAGGTACAGAGTAGGTACAGATCCAATCAGTGCTGTCGACTAAAGCTCAAAACAGAACTTGAATGAAGAGACATTTTGTGAACTAAAGGGGGATGAAATGAAATAATGATTTTTTTACCTACTGAAGAAGACAGTGAGAGAGAGGAAGGACAGTTCTCCCAGTCCTGAGCTGATACTGGCAAAACTCACTCCTATAAAATACAATGGTGTGTGAGGGATTTTATTCTTAGGTTTGCAGCCCTCCACCACCTCCACATGTTCTCTCAGGACAGACGTAGTGATATTCATGTTCCTCCTGAAATCCACAATTATCTCCTTTGTCTTATTTGCATTAAGTTTGAGGGGATTTTTCCATCCCATTTTTCTCATTTCCTATTTTTTAGGCACTGGTTCAGTCTCTCCAGCTGCTTCTTCACCTGACTGCTGGACACAAACAGGCTGGAGGGGGAGACAGATGAGGTCTCAGTGTGTGGCGCAATGGTGCAGATTTTTCTTAAACGTATGCACAAGAAAACTAGATCTAAGCATTGCATCTGAGCTGGACCTCAACATCAGTTGACTCATCAGTCTTACTTTGATGATACACATCTCTAAAATGAAATCCTGTTCCTGTGGAACAACTGCAGCGCTCACAACAGATAAGAGAGGAAATGACAGTTTCAAACTCCATCAAATTCATCTTCTGAATTCTCACATTCAAGTCACTTGCACCATCAACACTGGTAAAAGACAGCATAAGAGCTAATAACAGCTGGTTTTACCCAGAATACTCATCCACACGGCAGAGGAGAAGGACACCAGCAGGAAACTTGTTGCTGCCATGATGACACAGAACAACACGCGAACACTAGAGACAAAACAACCAAAAAAAGGAGACGAATGGTGAAGAATTGAGCTTTTGCCATTGTTACCATTTCCATGGCTTTGTTTACACAGCAATAGCATATGTGCTCTAGAAGTCAGTTACTATCCAGTTACTCACTCCTCTCCATCCAAAAGTGGAGTGGTGCATTTTCCAACGAAGCATTCTCTGAATACTGCACGTGCAAATACAAAGTGTCTTACCCATAAGGTACTTTGTGAACCACAAAGGGGGCAACCAGCTTGATGACGAGCGTTGGGAGGATGTCAGCTAACAGCACAGCCTGCACACACCAGTTTGAATACATTTATCCATGAAGAGAGTCAGACTATATTTCAACTCATTCTCATTAATGATCAAAATAAAAAGTCTGAACTGTTTCATGTTTTCAAGTCAAAGAAGAAGTTTGGCACGTGAATGAAATCTACCTGAAGAGTGTGTTAACCTATTACAGACTGAGCTGCCATCTGCACAGACGTGCAGGTGGACCCACATGTCATATGAGGGGGGCACCTGAGGGGCTGCTTCCAGGGCTGGTGCTTCACTTAAAGTCAGTCACCTCACAGCTCAGTGTGCATGTGAGCAGGGAGATGTCCTTTAGGTGTGCTGGACATGTTTCCATCGAAGCGTCGCCAGCACTGAGGAATTCTTCCTGACTGATTTGAAATAAGGCCGCCTTCATTTCTGTTGTCATCCTCGTTCCAGAGCAGGTTACTCAGGTTTAACTATGCTGTGTGGAAGGCCACAGCTGAATGAGTGTGGAACGGGAAGGAATGGAACATCTTTCATGTGGGTGACCTGGGTTCAAATCCTGACATCCCCGCCTACAAGGTACTACCTCCAGTAGGGGTCCTGAGGCAAGACCCCCTTACCCGACCTGCCTACCAGGGATATGAGTGGAAGTCGCTTTGGATAAAAGCGTCTGGTAAATGCAGAAAATGAAACATCTTTCTCTAAGAAACTATTTCTCTGGTAAAATATCAGCAGCAACTGAAAAACCTCCCAAAGAAATCACAGATTGCCTTTTGCTTATTCAATCTGTTTTCAAATTAGGATTTCAATCAGTTATCAAACTAAAACGCGGTACTTCAATGAATACGTTAGCATGTTTTAATGCCTGATACAGCAGGACCTCTTCAGAGAGTCCGGTCCTCAAAGTGTTGGAGGCATTTAGCTGTTTTAACGCTGTGGCCGCTCAGCGTACGGACTGTTCACTGAGACAGCTGTGTGGTGAATCTCTCTTTACCCCAGTGGTGACAGGACTGCAGTCATAGTTGCTGCTGCTGTTGTTGCCAGCGTGGGAATCAACAGCTAATGGAACTGAAGCCTAGAATGGAAAGGAAGAGCATCATTTAACAACGACACAGACGCTTTTCCACCATTAGCAATTATTTTAAATGAACCATGTGACACAAAGGCTTTAGTACACAGTAGCTTCCTTACAGATGCAGTGGAATTGTTTGGCTCCTGTTTCTTTAGGATGTCGCGGGCGGCACTCAGCATGACCACATAAGCAAAGTTGTTGCACAATCCAAGAAGCCTGAGCAGGACGGAACGGGTGAAAGAAGAAAAAACAGATCCAGTAAACAGCAGCTAAAACACTGACTGCAGCATTTCTCTGCAGGAAACCTGATTCCATAGGTACGGTGTCAGCCTGTCACTCATTATCAGACATGTACCCAAACCTCTCCTGTTATTCACTGCAGCACACTGGATTTATTCCACAAGTTAAAGCAACACAAACCCTCTTTAAGCTGAAAATGAATAAACAACACTGAATTCTAGGCTAACCTGAGATCCACCAGCTCATTTGGAGGCCTAATCATCACGTGTTTGGGGTAGAACTCTAATATGTTGTATTTACTGCATCCATTCCCACAATCCCACCAAGCAAAACCTTCCTTTGTGTGGAATATTTAGTTTCTGAGAGAAGCATGTTCCAAACTGAAGGAGTGTGTCGCACACGTCAGAAATGAACATGGCCCTGACTGTGCGCGTGCGCGGAATCACGTGACACCGTTTCAACTTTACTTTCACAGCCAGCAGTTCTTGTGATTGCTTCTCGCCATTTGGTTTGACATATTACTCCCAACATGAATATTGTGTGATTAACGGGTCTTATGTCAGAAAGCTCCCCGGAGAAAAGCTTCTTTCAACGGGCAGCTTTGCTCTCTGTCCTCGCTGCTGGTTCCGAGCACCGGACACTCACCAAAACCCAACACAGTTCCGCCATTGACCTACAAGCCATTGATAGAACAAAGCGTTAGTGGCAGGTGGAATAAAGTTTGAAATTGTGCCTGGACTCTGGTGACAGAAGGCTGACCCACCGGTCGCATCAGGGCGCCGGACAGAAGCCGTCCTGCTGCGGCTCTCCTCCTCCATGTTTCCCGCCGGGCTCCAAACTAACACCTCACACTGCTTCAGGGGCCACAACACATCGGAACTCAAGAAGCCTCCGCAAACGGACACTGGAAAGAGGACTGGAAACCAGTTGTGGCCACTTTGTTTGTGTGACTTCCTTGTTTGTAAACGTCACATCGTCACGTGGTGTTTCGCCCTATTAAATTCCCCTGGAAACAGAGCCAACTCCGCAGGTTCCCGGTCGGCTCTGCGATATTCACCACATCTTTGTTGAGATGTCAGCACTAATGTCAAACAAATACATAGAAAGATCCCAATTATTTGGATTTCAAGTAACTTTCATGGAAAATTCAACGATTTGGGGTATGACATCGGTGTTTTATAGAAGCAGGTGTAAGCATATGTGTAAGTAAAGTATATAAAGCAAAAACTGCTTTTCTCCCTGTTTCCCTTCCTTAAGAACGGCTTCTTGACAGCCACCCTTCCATGGAGCCCATTTCTGCCTCGGCCCCGGTTCGAGTCCCGCATCCAACGGCCCTTTGCTGCATGTCATTCCCCCTCTCTCTGCCCCCTGCTTCCTGTCTCTCTTCAACTTTCCTGTCCATTAAAGGCATAAAAAAAGGACACACTGCACACCATGCTGAGATATGCCAAGTTTTACGCAACAGCTCTTTGAGAATCACCTTGTTGCTGCAGAAATCCTGTTTTCTGTCTGTCAGCCTGTGTTATCTTTGCTGTTTTTCACACATGCAGCTAAAGAAATGGGAACAGATGATGTGTCTCTGTGACAGGCATGATATGATCTGGGCTTGTTATGTCGAGGTTCATCAATGTTATGTGCTAAAAAGTGAGGTCAGCTAACCACACGATTCTACTAAATGACCAGGTTCTTCCATCGATAGATTTTTTTCTTCCCCGATGGCACGGACATACTCCAAGGTGTCAGGATTCATCGGGCTCCAACTGTGAAAGAGTGGTTCAGAAAGTACGAGACATGGATTGGACACCACAAAGTCCAGACTTTTAACTCCACTGAGAGGCTTTAGCATGCTGTGGAGATGACAGTACAGACATATGTATGTCTATATACATATATGTACATAAAAAAAACACCTAAATACCCTTAAACGAACTAAAAAGGTGCATTACTGGTAGTAGTTTTTCTTGAATAATACATTAAAGTACAATTATGCCGTTGCAAGACATTTGTTATATTGTAGCCTATTTATAGCGGGGTAAAAATAAGCAAACCTTGTTTTAAGGAAAGTGCAATACTGGGATTATAAAGTGGCATTTCATGGAAATGCTCCACATGAGATGGAAGATGAGAACCACTGAGGTGGAGAAATAAGTCTCTTATCCTTCAATAAGTCTCATTGCACTCATCACTAAACCAGAGGGATATCTGAAGAGCTTCAGTATAAACTGTACATTTTGCCTGTCCCCGATCAAAATTCTAGATTAGACAATAAATACCTAATTACCATGGCTTTGTATTTAAAAAATGGCGACACTATCAAAACCTACTACCTATCGAATTTTATATTCAGTAGTATAGAGGGGATGCTGGGAAATAAGTGACCAACTTATGTTATACATTGTTGAACTTATTCATCATAGCATCGGAAAAATTTCACACAAATGTAGATTTAAAATATGAGATTTATTTGTAATGCTGCAGAAATATTACATGTCAAGCAAGCATCTTGGAAGTGTTCCTAAATGTTCTTGATTAAATGTTCTGTCTTGGTGTGCTAGAAGAGGAAAAGGGATGGGTGATGGTGCTGATAGGAGCTTCACCTCTCCAGCTGTGTACATAAAGCTCCGACTCCTCCTGGCCGCCTGCACAGCCTCTGCTTCGCTTCACTCTGGTCCAGCCATGGCTGTGTGTAAACTGCTCCTTCTGCTGGTACTGCTCCACAACACTGGAGGTAAATATACCACGCCTGTGAACATTATTTTGTGTTGATTAAACTGTGTCTAGTTTTAGAGGGCTGGGCTTCCATTTACCAGCTCTAATAATACATTTGGAGATGCTATATTTGTCAATGAAAATCTTCTAAGATCAGAAACTGTGGCAGCAAAATCTTACGTCTTATATTCCAAAAACAGGAAATGAGCTCTTTTGTTATACTGATATTGGAGGATGATAATATAATGGAATGCACTCTGTTTCCCTCTCTTTCCCATGTTCACCATACAAACATGACAGTTACCATGTTTATGGGAAAATTTCAAACTTGTTATATTTCATTTGGCCAAATGCTTCCACTTTACCATCATCAGAAGTTTGAAACGTTTTCTCAGGTTTACTAGCAGCTAAAGTGAGGAGCTCCATCATTAGAGGAGAGAACGCTGAGAGGGGCACTTGGCCGTGGATGGTCCACCTCAACATCACAACAGAAAATGGCTTGAAAAAATGGCGTTGTGGCGGCTCCCTCCTCAACAAGGAGTGGGTGCTGACTGCTGCGCACTGCTGGGATAAGTAAGTGTTTCTTTGTGATGTCCGACCTACAAACCCTTGTGGTTTTCTGGATACATTACTGTATTGAGTAAGCAACCTGAGAATTCCTTTGAAAAGAAGCTAGATGTGGAGCAGTGTGTGGGAACCAGTGGGTCATTGGTGAATACTGAAAAACTTTTTGTGTATTTATGTTGCCAGGAAACTTCAGCCGAATGAGCGTCGATCAGGAGCTTGGGCCGGGTCACATGAGCTGCAAAAGGCATCTGTTGATTACATGAGTATAACACATGTCATCCGTCATCCTGAATACCGGGCTCTGAGCAGTCGCTATGAAAACGACATTGCTCTGATCAAGCTGAAGAGAAAGGCGAAAACCTCCCCGCTGGTTGCTGCGGTGAGCCTGCCCAGTGCTGACGCCACCTTTGATTCATCATCTGAGTGTTGGATCACTGGCTGGGGACAGATCGGCAAGGATGGTACGTTTCGTATTAGTCTATAAAATGCACACACACGACTGCAACAGCTTGGGCTGTCTATAAAGACATGTGCTTTTGACCATGACCACTTTACACTCTAAGAAGATTGAAGTATTTCAACACTCCCAATGAATTTGTACATGTCCGCATAATTCTGTTGGCTGTTGGAAATCAAGCTCTTTTGAATCTCTGCTGTCATAGATACAGACCTGATCTTGCACATAAAAGTACATCAAAGTGTCTGCTGGTAACTTATTCGACCATACATACACAAGACCCCCTCTGCCTATCATTAAATCCGACATCAACATGTTACCAAAGCCCTGTTTCAGCCTACAACTTTTCTCTCCTGGTGAAGTGGCCAAGGCTTTACAGACTATACACACTAAGAAATCTGTTGGCGAGGACAAACTCGACCAATACTTTCCAAAGCCAGCTGCTCCACTAATAGTAAATTATGTAACATATATTTTTCACCTTTCGATTTTAGCTGGTGCAGTTCCTAAAGATTGGAAAACTGCCTTAGTTACTCCCTAACATAAAGGCGGTGGAACAGTCGACCTTAATAACTACAGGCCTATATCCAAACTATCGTGCCTGGCAAAAATACTGAAATCACTGGTTAACAATCAACTTCAAAATTTTCTTTCAGTACACTCTAAGTATTCATCAATCTGGTTTTCGAGAAAAACATTGCACTATTACCGCTGCAACACTGGTCTTAAATGATATCATTCTGGCTTTAGATAAAAAGAAACACTGTGCAGCTCTTTTTATTGACCTCTCAAAGGCCTTCGATACAGTTGACCATGAACTGCTCTTAACTACACTTCTCAATATTGGATTTGATAATATCGCTTTTAAATGGTTTAAAAGGTACCTTACAGACAGACAGCAATGTGTGACTCTCGGTAATGTTAAGTCAAACTTTGCTCATGTTGCAAAAGGTGTGCCTCAAGGATCTATCCTTGGACCCGTCCTGTTCTCATTGTATATCAACGACATTGTAACCACTGTCACTGGCTGTAGCATCCATCTTTATGCTGATGACACTATTTTGTATTGTATATCTGACTCTGTACCCTCTGCTATTGAACTCCTTCAGCACTGTTTCACTGACTTACAAGTTGCTCTTAATAATCACAAACTGGTTCTTAATGCAGGTAAAACTAAATTGATGCTTTTCACTAAATCAATCAATATCACCTACATTAGCCAAACTATCTCCACTAGTAATGGTAGTAATTGAAAGAGTCACCAAGTATAAATATCTTGGGATTTGGATTGATGACAAAATTACTTTCAAATATCATGCATCTAATCTAGTAAGTAAAATAAGACAAAAAATAGGCTTTTTTTACAGGAACAAATCATCATTTCCTCTGCATTGTAGGAAGGAACTTATGGAGGCAACTTTTATGTCAGTTTTAGATCATGGAGACATTTTAAATAGACATGCATCAGCAACAACTTTACATCCACTGAATGCCGTGTATCATTCAGCCCTGAGATTTATTACAAACACCCATCACTGTGAGCTGTACTCTAAAGTTGAATGGACATCTCTGTCTAATAGGCGTGATAGCCATTGTTTTTTATTTATTTTTGTAGCTCTCTCTGGTCTCCTGCCATCTTTTATTAACTCTTTAATATCTTTTAATACAAGTCTTTATCATACACGCTCAAAGGACTGGCTCACACTGAAAGTTCCCTCTGCTTGCACTGAATTTGGAAAGTCCAGTTTTTCTTACTGCGCACCTCAAACCTGGAATACCTTCCAAAACCATCTGAAACTTACCACACTCATAGCATTAGGAGATTTTAAATCCATAATCGTACCTTATTTTACTTCCTACTGCTCCTGTTTTTAATTAGACTTCTATGTTTTCACAGCCTATCTTTGTCACTTCTGTTAAGCTTCCTGTATGTTCTAAATGTTGTTTTTTAACTGTGTCTTCTAATGTTTTTGTGTATTTTGTCTATATTGTAAATGAGGTTGTTTCCTCAATATATCTCCGAGTTTAAATAAAGGTTATATAATCATACTAACATGAACACATCCCCTTCTGTCCTGGACTTTTTTTGTGTGTGTGTCCATGCAGTTCCACTCCCAGATCCAGAGGTCCTTCAGCAGCTTAAGATTCCAATCCTTTCTCAGCAAAGCTGTAACGCCATGTACGGCAAGCTGCCCTCTAACTCGCTGTGTGCAGGGTACAGAGCTGGAGGGAAGGGCGCCTGCAAGGTGGGTCTTACAATTTAAGAATCAGTTCTTTTCCATGATGTTGAGAAAACAATCCATGGCCTAAATCAGTGGTTGAAAATTCAATTCTAATATTCATTTCTGAATATTTATAGATTAAAAGTAATATTGTGGAAAATGCACTTATTCAAACACAAACTTACAACTGAGAAGTTTTATGCTACATTAATCTGGACCGTCACATTTAAACAGAAATCATTCTGATTTAACTTTATATTTTTAAGTTTTTGTTTGAAAAAAAAAGCACTGTGCTAACCAGTCTTTGGATGGAGCTGAATTTAAACTGTTCAGCTGGGCCGAGTCATGTCCAACAAACTGTTATCGTTTCCTCTTTTGTGTCAGCTTGATGGCTTCACTACTTCCTCTTTCCACAATAATATTTTATCAGGCAGTGTCCAAGCTTGAACATGCCGCCCTGTGACGGGCTCAAGCCTTCTGCCTTTAAGACCTCACTCGTCAACTGGAACTAGTTCCACCTAAAGAAGTTCCAACTGTTGAATGCTACAATGCTCTGATGGCCAGAGACATGTAGGCTTTGATGCTTAATGTTGCTACTAACTGTACTTTAGCTGATGTAAGATCTTGAGTGCCTCCCCTGTCATACAGTAAACTGAATTTACTTTATTCTGCTATTTCTTAGGAGCTTTTTCCACATCTCCGAATATCCCAGCTACTTACCTACAGTATTTTTCATATTTTTTTTCATATTTTTCTGGTGTGTGGTAGCTCAACCATTTAAAACAATGATTGAACACTACTCAGAGGAGAGACAGACATAATGTCAGCATCTGAGTGACAGCTGTTTGTGCCTCCACAGGGGGACGATGGCGGCCCACTGGTGTGTCGCACAGCCAAAGGCTTTGTGCAGGTGGGAATCTTGAGCTCTGGAGGTTGTGGTCTCCCATCCAGCCCTGGCCTCTACACTCAGGTGTCCAAGTATCTGGACTTCATCAATGGCTACATCCACCAAGGAGAGGAAGGCTCAGCTGAGGCCTAAACCTCCAAGAAGCTAAAGCTGAATGCTAAAAGTCCACTGATAATTTGCCTTCTTTTCTGCTTTGCATGCTCACCACATACAACGTTTAATGCCGATTCACTCTGGCTCTTTCGTTGAACTTCCTTGAATTAAAGCTTATAAGCATCTTTTTTCGTGTCTCTCTGTATTTTGGTGAATTTCTGTTTATTTGCCAAAGGGGGGGAAATAAAACAAAACATCATCATTACATACTTCATTTCTAACTCCCAAAATAGCACCTGACAGTGATGAGAGGCACGGAGTCTCGTTTACTTTCATTTTTCATTAAACCCTTCCAATGCACAGACTAACTAAAGCTCAAACAACAGCAATAATGAAAGAATGAAACGCTTACACATTGATGCATCAGTATTTAGACATATTAGGTATTAGCCACAGCTCACAAATGTGACATCTTAAGCACATTTGGGATGAATAGCTTTGAATGTGATATCAATAGCAACACCTTTGTACACACCTTGCTGTAGGACATTTCATCTCAATTCAATAAGCTACGACTTCCTCAAAAGGCTGAGCTTGACAAAATGATCAGCTTTTACACTATAAACAGGTAACATAAAGTAGTTTTACCCTCAGTATTCCATGACTTTGCTGTACCAGAAAAGGGCTTCATTCAAATAAATATTAAAATAAACAGTCATGACAAAAAGAAAGTACACTCTTCTTAAATTCTGAGGTTTTACATATTGGGATACAAGAATGAACAAATATATATTTTTCAGAACATCAAACATCACACTGTGTCATTATTTATGGAGGAAAAACAGACAAACACAGAAGCAGCGAGTGAAAAACTAGGTGAACCCTTCCTGCTTCCACAGGAACAAAGAGGGTCAGTAGCAGCCAGCTGCTGATCAATGCTCTGATTAACTGATCATCAGTCAGTGTGAGCACCTCTAGAAACGCAGAAGTTCTGCAGCATTCAGGTGTGTGTTAACACGATGCCAAGGAGGAAAGACATCAGCAACGATCTTAGAGAAGCAGCTGTTGCTGCCCATCAACCTGGGAAGGGTTAGAAGGCCATTTCCAAACTATCTGCAGTCCATCATTGCACAGAGAGAAAGATTATTCACAGGTGGAAAACATTCAGGACAGCTGTCAGTCTGCCCAGGAGTGGACGTCCCAGCAAGGTCACCCCAAGGTCACCCGGAGGTCAGAAACCCAAGAGCTACATCTCAGACTCTGCAGGCCTCAGTTAGCATGTTAAAGGTTAAAGGTCACCCCAAGGTCAGAAACCCAAGAGCTACATCTCAGACTCTGCAGGCCTCAGTTAGCATGTTAAAGGTTAAAGGTCACCCCAAGGTCAGAAACCCAAGAGCTACATCTCAGACTCTGCAGGCCTCAGTTAGCATGTTAAAGGTTAAAGGTCACCTCAAGGTCAGAAACCCAAGAGCTACATCTCAGACTCTGCAGGCCTCAGTTAGCATGTTAAAGGTTAAAGGTCACCCCAAGGTCAGAAACCCAAGAGCTACATCTCAGACTCTGCAGGCCTCAGTTAGCATGTTAAAGGTTAAAGATCACCCCAAGGTCAGAAACCCAAGAGCTACATCTCAGACTCTGCAGGCCTCAGTTAGCATGTTAAAGGTTAAAGGTCACCCCAAGGTCAGAAACCCAAGAGCTATATCTCAGACTCTGCAGGCCTCAGTTAGCATGTTAAAAGTTAAAGGTCACCCCAAGGTCAGAAACCCAAGAGCTACATTTAGACTCTGCAGGCCTCAGTTAGCATGTTAAAGGTTAAAGGTCACCCCAAGGTCAGAAACCCAAGAGCTACATTTAGACTCTGCAGGCCTCAGTTAGCATGTTAAAGGTTAAAGGTCACCCGGAGGTCAGAAACCCAAGAGCTACATCTCAGACTCTGCAGGCCTCAGTTAGCATGTTAAAGATTAAAGGTCACCCCAAGGTCAGAAACCCAAGAGCCACATCTCAGACTCTGCAGGCCTCAGTTAGCATGTTAAAGGTTAAAGGTCACCCCAAGGTCAGAAACCCAAGAGCTACATCTCAGACTCTGCAGGCCTCAGTTAGCATGTTAAAGGTTAAAGGTCACCCCAAGGTCAGAAACCCAAGAGCTACATCTCAGACTCTGCAGGCCTCAGTTAGCATGTTAAAGGTTAAAGATCACCCCAAGGTCAGAAACCCAAGAGCTACATATCAGACTCTGCAGGCCTCAGTTAGCATGTTAAAGGTTAAAGGTCATGACAGCACAGTTAGAAACAGGCTGAACAGGTATGGCTTGTGTGGAAGGGTTGCAGGAGAAAGCCTCTTCTCTCTAAAAAGAACATGGCAGCACAGCTTAGGTTTGCAAAGCTGCATCTAAACAAACCACAAGACTTCTGGAACAATGTCCTTTGGACAGAGCAGACCAAAGTGGAGATGTTTGCTCATAATGCACAGCAGCACGTTTGGAGGAAACCAAACATAGCATATCAGCACAAACATCTCACACCAGCTGTAAAGCACGGTGGTGGAGGGCTGATGATCTGGGCTGGTTCTGCAGCCACAGGACCTGGGCACCTTGCAGCCATTGAGTCCACCATGAACTCCTCTGGATACCAAAGTGTTCTAGAGTCAGATGTGAGGCCATCTGTCTGACAGCTAAAGCTGGGCTGAAACTGGCTCATCAACAGGACAAAGATCCCAAACACAGCTGTGAAACTACAACAGAATGTCTGAAGAAGAGAAGAATCAAGGTGTTGCAATGGTCCAGTCAGAGTCCAGACCTCAGCCTGACTGAGATGCTGTGGTGGGACCTTCAGAGAGCTGTGCAGAAACCAAAGCTGCAAACCTCAATGAGCTGAAGCAGCTGGAGAGAAGAGTGGGCCAAGATTTCTCCACAACCATGAGAGAGACTGAGAACGTCCCACAGGAAACCAGCTGCTGGATCAGGGGTTCACTTAGTTTCTCACTCACTGCTGCTACCAGCTGCTGGATCAGGGGTTCACTTAGTTTCTCACTCACTGCTGCTACCAGCTGCTGGATCAGGGGTTCATTTAGTTTCTCACACACTGCTGCTACCAGCTGCTGGATCAGGGGTTCACTTAGTTTCTCACACCCTGCTGCTACCAGCTGCTGGATCAGGGGTTCACTTAGTTTCTCACTCACTGCTGCTACCAGCTGCTGGATCAGGGGTTCACTTAGTTTCTCACACACTGCTGCTACCAGCTGCTGGATCAGGGGTTCACTTAGTTTCTCACTCACTGCTGCTACCAGCTGCTGGATCAAGGGTTCACTTAGTTTCTCACTCACTGCTGCTACCAGCTGCTGGATCAGGGGTTCACTTAGTTTCTCACACCCTGCTGCTACCAGCTGCTGGATCAGGGGTTCACTTAGTTTCTCACTCACTGCTGCTACCAGCTGCTGGATCAGGGGTTCACTTAGTTTCTCACACCCTGCTGCTACCAGCTGCTGGATCAGGGGTTCACTTAGTTTCTCACTCACTGCTGCTACCAGCTGCTGGATCAGGGGTTCACTTAGTTTCTCACTCACTGCTGCTACCAGCTGCTGGATCAGGGGTTCACTTAGTTTCTCACACACTGCTGCTACCAGCTGCTGGATCAGGGGTTCACTTAGTTTCTCACACACTGCTGCTACCAGCTGCTGGATCAGGGGTTCACTTAGTTTCTCACACCCTGCTGCTACCAGCTGCTGGATCAGGGGTTCACTTAGTTTCTCACACCCTGCTGCTACCAGCTGCTGGATCAGGGGTTCACTTAGTTTCTCACAAACTGCTGCTACCAGCTGCTGGATCAGGGGTTCACATAGTTTCTCACACCCTGCTGCTACCAGCTGCTGGATCAGGGGTTCACTTAGTTTCTCACACCCTGCTGCTACCAGCTGCTGGATCAGGGGTTCACTTAGTTTCTCACACCCTGCTGCTACCAGCTGCTGGATCAAGGGTTCACTTAGTTTCACACTCACTGCTGCTACCAGTTGCTGGATCAGGGGTTCACTTAGTTTCTCACTGCTGCTACCAGCTGCTGGATCAGGGGTTCACTTAGTTTCTCTCACACTGCTGCTACCAGCTGCTGGATCAGGGGTTCACTTAGTTTCTCTCACACTGCTGCTACCAGCTGCTGGATCAGGGGTTCACTTAGTTTCTCACACACTGCTGCTACCAGCTGCTGGATCAGGGGTTCACTTAGTTTCTCACTCACTGCTGCTACCAGCTGCTGGATCAGGGGTTCACTTAGTTTCTCACTCACTGCTGCTACCAGCTGCTGGATCAGGGGTTCACTTAGTTTCTCACTCACTGCTGCTACCAGCTGCTGGATCAGGGGTTCACTTAGTTTCTCACACACTGCTGCTACCAGCTGCTGGATCAGGGGTTCACTTAGTTTCTCACACCCTGCTGCTACCAGCTGCTGGATCAGGGGTTCACTTAGTTTCTCACTCACTGCTGCTACCAGCTGCTGGATCAGGGGTTCACTTAGTTTCTCACACACTGCTGCTACCAGCTGCTGGATCAGGGGTTGACTTAGTTTCTCAAACACTGCTGCCACCAGCTGCTGGATCAGGGGTTCACTTAGTTTCTCACACACTGCTGCTACCAGCTGCTGGATCAGGGGTTCACTTAGTTTCTCACTCACTGCTGCTACCAGCTGCTGGATCAGGGGTTCACTTAGTTTCTCACCCACTGCTGCTACCAGCTGCTGGATCAGGGGTTCACTTAGTTTCTCACACACTGCTGCTAACAGCTGCTGGATCAGGGGTTCACTTAGTTTCTCACACCCTGCGGCTACCAGCTGCTGGATCAGGGGTTCACTTAGTTTCTCACACCCTGCTGCTACCAGCTGCTGGATCAGGGGTTCACTTAATTTCTCACACCCTGCTGCTACCAGCTGCTGGATCAGGGGTTCACTTAGTTTCTCACACCCTGCTGCTACCAGCTTCTGGATCAAGGGTTCACTTAGTTTCACACTCACTGCTGCTACCAGCTGCTGGATCAGGGGTTCACTTAGTTTCTCACTGCTGCTACCAGCTGCTGGATCAGGGGTTCACTTAGTTTCTCACACACTGCTGCTACCAGCTGCTGGATCAGGGGTTCACTTAGTTTCTCACTGCTGCTACCAGCTGCTGGATCAGGGGTTCACTTAGTTTCTCTCACACTGCTGCTACCAGCTGCTGGATCAGGGGTTCACTTAGTTTCTCTCACACTGCTGCTACCAGCTGCTGGATCAGGGGTTCACTTAGTTTCTCACTCACTGCTGCTACCAGCTGCTGGATCAGGGGTTCACTTAGTTTCTCACACACTGCTGCTACGAGCAGCTGGATCAGGGGTTCACTTAGTTTCTCACACCCTGCTGCTACCAGCTGCTGGATCAGGGGTTCACTTAGTTTCTCACTCACTGCTGCTACCAGCTGCTGGATCAGGGGTTCACTTAGTTTCTCACACCCTGCTGCTACCAGCTGCTGGATCAGGGGTTCACTTAGTTTCTCACACACTGCTGCTACCAGCTGCTGGATCAAGGGTTCACTTAGTTTCACACTCACTGCTGCTACCAGTTGCTGGATCAGGGGTTCACTTAGTTTCTCACACACTGCTACCAGCTGCTGGATCAGGGGTTCACTTAGTTTCTCACTGCTGCTACCAGCTGCTGGATCAGGGGTTCACTTAGTTTCTCTCACACTGCTGCTACCAGCTGCTGGATCAGGGGTTCACTTAGTTTCTCTCACACTGCTGCTACCAGCTGCTGGATCAGGGGTTCACTTAGTTTCTCACTCACTGCTGCTACCAGCTGCTGGATCAGGGGTTCACTTAGTTTCTCACACACTGCTGCTACGAGCAGCTGGATCAGGGGTTCACTTAGTTTCTCACACCCTACTGCTACCAGCTGCTGGATCAGGGGTTCACTTAGTTTCTCACTCACTGCTGCTACCAGCTGCTGGATCAGGGGTTCACTTAGTTTCTCACACCCTGCTGCTACCAGCTTCTGGATCAGGGGTTCACTTAGTTTCTCACACCCTGCTGCTACCAGCTGCTGGATCAAGGGTTCACTTAGTTTCACACTCACTGCTGCTACCAGTTGCTGGATCAGGGGTTCACTTAGTTTCTCACTCACTGCTACCAGCTGCTGGATCAGGGATTCACTTAGTTTCTCTCACACTGCTGCTACCAGCTGCTGGATCAGGGGTTCACTTAGTTTCTCACACACTGCTGCTACCAGCTGCTGGATCAGGGGTTCACTTAGTTTCTCACACACTGCTGCTACCAGCTGCTGGATCAGGGGTTCACTTAGTTTCTCACACCCTGCTGCTACCAGCTGCTGGATCAGGGGTTCACTTAGTTTCTCACTCACTGCTGCTACCAGCTGCTGGATCAGGGGTTCACTTAGTTTCTCACTCACTGCTGCTACCAGCTGCTGGATCAGGGGTTCACTTAGTTTCTCACTCACTGCTGCTACCAGCTGCTGGATCAGGGGTTCACTTAGTTTCTCACACCCTGCTGCTACCAGCTGCTGGATCAGGGGTTCACTCAGTTTCTCACACCCTGCTGCTACCAGCTGCTGGATCAGGGGTTCACTTAGTTTCTCACACCCTGCTGCTACCAGCTGCTGGATCAGGGGTTCACTTAGTTTCTCACACCCTGCTGCTACCAGCTGCTGGATCAAGGGTTCACTTAGTTTCTCACTCACTGCTGCTACCAGTTGCTGGATCAGGGGTTCACTTAGTTTCTCACTGCTGCTACCAGCTGCTGGATCAGGGGTTCACTTAGTTTCTCACACACTGCTGCTACCAGCTGCTGGATCAGGGGTTCACTTAGTTTCTCACTGCTGCTACCAGCTGCTGGATCAGGGGTTCACTTAGTTTCTCTCACACTGCTGCTACCAGCTGCTGGATCAGGGGTTCACTTAGTTTCTCTCACACTGCTGCTACCAGCTGCTGGATCAGGGGTTCACTTAGTTTCTCACACACTGCTGCTACCAGCTGCTGGATCAGGGGTTCACTTAGTTTCTCTCACACTGCTGCTACCAGCTGCTGGATCAGGGGTTCACTTAGTTTCTCTCACACTGCTGCTACCAGCTGCTGGATCAAGGGTTCACTTAGTTTCTCACACACTGCTGCTACCAGCTGCTGGATCAGGGGTTCACTTAGTTTCTCACTGCTGGTACCAGCTGCTGGATCAGGGGTTCACTTAGTTTCTCACTCACTGCTGCTACCAGCTGCTGGATCAGGGGTTCACTTAGTTTCTCACACCCTGCTGCTACCAGCTGCTGGATCAGGGGTTCACATAGTTTCTCAGACCCTGTTGCTACCAGCTGCTGGATCAGGGGTTCACTTAGTTTCTCACATCCTGCTGCTACCAGCTGCTGGATCAAGGGTTCACTTAGTTTCACACTCACTGCTGCTACCAGTTGCTGGATCAGGGGTTCACTTAGTTTCTCACACACTGCTACCAGCTGCTGGATCAGGGGTTCACTTAGTTTCTCTCACACTGCTGCTACCAGCTGCTGGATCAGGGGTTCACTTAGTTTCTCACACACTGCTGCTACCAGCTGCTGGATCAGGGGTTCACTTAGTTTCTCACACACTGCTGCTACCAGCTGCTGGATCAGGGGTTCACTTAGTTTCTCACACCCTGCTGCTACCAGCTGCTGGATCAGGGGTTCACTTAGTTTCTCACTCACTGCTGCTACCAGCTGCTGGATCAGGGGTTCACTTAGTTTCTCACTCACTGCTGCTACCAGCTGCTGGATCAGGGGTTCACTTAGTTTCTCACTCACTGCTGCTACCAGCTGCTGGATCAGGGGTTCACTTAGTTTCTCACACCCTGCTGCTACCAGCTGCTGGATCAGGGGTTCACTCAGTTTCTCACACCCTGCTGCTACCAGCTGCTGGATCAGGGGTTCACTTAGTTTCTCACACCCTGCTGCTACCAGCTGCTGGATCAGGGGTTCACTTAGTTTCTCACACCCTGCTGCTACCAGCTGCTGGATCAAGGGTTCACTTAGTTTCACACTCACTGCTGCTACCAGCTGCTGGATCAGGGGTTCACTTAGTTTCTCACACACTGCTGCTACCAGCTGCTGGATCAGGGGTTCACTTAGTTTCTCACTCACTGCTGCTACCAGCTGCTGGATCAGGGGTTCACTTAGTTTCTCACTCACTGCTGCTACCAGCTGCTGGATCAGGGGTTCACTTAGTTTCTCACTCACTGCGGCTACCAGCTGCTGGATCAGGGGTTCACTTAGTTTCTCACACACTGCTGCTACCAGCTGCTGGATCAGGGGTTCACTTAGTTTCTCACACCCTGCTGCTACCAGCTGCTGGATCAGGGGTTCACTTAGTTTCTCACTCACTGCTGCTACCAGCTGCTGGATCAGGGGTTCACTTAGTTTCTCACACACTGCTGCTACCAGCTGCTGGATCAGGGGTTGACTTAGTTTCTCACACACTGCTGCCACCAGCTGCTGGATCAGGGGTTCACTTAGTTTCTCACACACTGCTGCTACCAGCTGCTGGATCAGGGGTTCACTTAGTTTCTCACTCACTGCTGCTACCAGCTGCTGGATCAGGGGTTCACTTAGTTTCTCACCCACTGCTGCTACCAGCTGCTGGATCAGGGGTTCACTTAGTTTCTCACACACTGCTGCTAACAGCTGCTGGATCAGGGGTTCACTTAGTTTCTCACACCCTGCGGCTACCAGCTGCTGGATCAGGGGTTCACTTAGTTTCTCACACCCTGCTGCTACCAGCTGCTGGATCAGGGGTTCACTTAGTTTCTCACACCCTGCTGCTACCAGCTGCTGGATCAGGGGTTCACTTAGTTTCTCACACCCTGCTGCTACCAGCTTCTGGATCAAGGGTTCACTTAGTTTCACACTCACTGCTGCTACCAGCTGCTGGATCAGGGGTTCACTTAGTTTCTCACTGCTGCTACCAGCTGCTGGATCAGGGGTTCACTTAGTTTCTCAAACACTGCTGCTACCAGCTGCTGGATCAGGGGTTCACTTAGTTTCTCACTGCTGCTACCAGCTGCTGGATCAGGGGTTCACTTAGTTTCTCTCACACTGCTGCTACCAGCTGCTGGATCAGGGGTTCACTTAGTTTCTCTCACACTGCTGCTACCAGCTGCTGGATCAGGGGTTCACTTAGTTTCTCACTCACTGCTGCTACCAGCTGCTGGATCAGGGGTTCACTTAGTTTCTCACACACTGCTGCTACCAGCTGCTGGATCAGGGGTTCACTTAGTTTCTCACACACTGCTGCTACGAGCAGCTGGATCGGGGGTTCACTTAGTTTCTCACACCCTGCTGCTACCAGCTGCTGGATCAGGGGTTCACTTAGTTTCTCACTCACTGCTGCTACCAGCTGCTGGATCAGGGGTTCACTTAGTTTCTCACACCCTGCTGCTACCAGCTGCTGGATCAGGGGTTCACTTAGTTTCTCACACCCTGCTGCTACCAGCTGCTGGATCAGGGGTTCACTTAGTTTCACACTCACTGCTGCTACCAGTTGCTGGATCAGGGGTTCACTTAGTTTCTCACACACTGCTACCAGCTGCTGGATCAGGGGTTCACTTAGTTTCTCACTGCTGCTACCAGCTGCTGGATCAGGGGTTCACTTAGTTTCTCTCACACTGCTGCTACCAGCTGCTGGATCAGGGGTTCACTTAGTTTCTCTCACACTGCTGCTACCAGCTGCTGGTTCAGGGGTTCACTTAGTTTCTCACTCACTGCTGCTACCAGCTGCTGGATCAGGGGTTCACTTAGTTTCTCACACACTGCTGCTACGAGCAGCTGGATCAGGGGTTCACTTAGTTTCTCACACCCTACTGCTACCAGCTGCTGGATCAGGGGTTCACTTAGTTTCTCACTCACTGCTGCTACCAGCTGCTGGATCAGGGGTTCACTTAGTTTCTCACACCCTGCTGCTACCAGCTGCTGGATCAGGGGTTCACTTAGTTTCTCACACCCTGCTGCTACCAGCTGCAGGATCAAGGGTTCACTTAGTTTCACACTCACTGCTGCTACCAGTTGCTTGATCAGGGGTTCACTTAGTTTCTCACTCACTGCTACCAGCTGCTGGATCAGGGGTTCACTTAGTTTCTCTCACACTGCTGCTACCAGCTGCTGGATCAGGGGTTCACTTAGTTTCTCACACACTGCTGCTACCAGCTGCTGGATCAGGGGTTCACTTAGTTTCTCACACACTGCTGCTACCAGCTGCTGGATCAGGGGTTCAATTAGTTTCTCACACCCTGCTGCTACCAGCTGCTGGATCAGGGGTTCACTTAGTTTCTCACTCACTGCTGCTACCAGCTGCTGGATCAGGGGTTCACTTAGTTTCTCACTCACTGCTGCTACCAGCTGCTGGATCAGGGGTTCACTTAGTTTCTCACTCACTGCTGCTACCAGCTGCTGGATCAGGGGTTCACTTAGTTTCTCACACCCTGCTGCTACCAGCTGCTGGATCAGGGGTTCACTCAGTTTCTCACACCCTGCTGCTACCAGCTGCTGGATCAGGGGTTCACTTAGTTTCTCACACCCTGCTGCTACCAGCTGCTGGATCAGGGGTTCACTTAGTTTCTCACACACTGCTGCTACCAGCTGCTGGATCAGGGGTTCACTTAGTTTCTCACACACTGCTGCTACCAGCTGCTGGATCAGGGGTTCACTTAGTTTCTCACTCACTGCTGCTACCAGCTGCTGGATCAGGGGTTCACTTAGTTTCTCACTCACTGCTGCTACCAGCTGCTGGATCAGGGGTTCACTTAGTTTCTCACACACTGCTGCTACCAGCTGCTGGATCAGGGGTTCACTTAGTTTCTCACACCCTGCGGCTACCAGCTGCTGGATCAGGGGTTCACTTAGTTTCTCAAACCCTGCTGCTACCAGCTGCTGGATCAGGGGTTCACTTAGTTTCTCACTCACTGCTGCTACCAGCTGCTGGATCAGGGGTTCACTTAGTTTCTCACACACTGCTGCTACCAGCTGCTGGATCAGGGGTTCACTTAGTTTCTCACACCCTGCTGCTACCAGCTGCTGGATCAGGGGTTCACTTAGTTTCTCACTCACTGCTGCTACAAGCTGCTGGATCAGGGGTTCACTTAGTTTCTCACACCCTGCTGCTACCAGCTGCTGGATCAGGGGTTCACTTAGTTTCTCACACCCTGCTGCTACCAGCTGCTGGATCAAGGGTTCACTTAGTTTCACACTCACTGCTGCTACCAGTTGCTGGATCAGGGGTTCACTTAGTTTCTCACTGCTGCTACCAGCTGCTGGATCAGGGGTTCACTTAGTTTCTCTCACACTGCTGCTACCAGCTGCTGGATCAGGGGTTCACTTAGTTTCTCTCACACTGCTGCTACCAGCTGCTGGATAAGGGGTTCACTTAGTTTCTCACTCACTGCTGCTACCAGCTGCTGGATCAGGGGTTCACTTAGTTTCTCACTCACTGCTGCTACCAGCTGCTGGATCAGGGGTTCACTTAGTTTCTCACTCACTGCTGCTACCAGCTGCTGGATCAGGGGTTCACTTAGTTTCTCACACACTGCTGCTACCAGCTGCTTGATCAGGGGTTCACTTAGTTTCTCACACCCTGCTGCTACCAGCTGCTGGATCAGGGGTTCACTTAGTTTCTCACTCACTGCTGCTACCAGCTGCTGGATCAGGGGTTCACTTAGTTTCTCACACACTGCTGCTACAAGCTGCTAGATCAGGGGTTTACTTAGTTTCTCACACACTGCTGCTACCAGCTGCTGGATCAGGGGTTCACTTAGTTTCTCACACACTGCTGCTACCAGCTGCTGGATCAGGGGTGCACTTAGTTTCTCACTCACTGCTGCTACCAGCTGCTGGATCAGGGGTTCACTTAGTTTCTCACTCACTGCTGCTACCAGCTGCTGGATCAGGGGTTCACTTAGTTTCTCACACCCTGCGGCTACCAGCTGCTGGATCAGGGGTTCACTTAGTTTCTCACACCCTGCTGCTACCAGCTGCTGGATCAGGGGTTAACTTAGTTTCTCACACCCTGCTGCTACCAGCCGCTGGATCAGGGGTTCACTTAGTTTCTCACACCCTGCTGCTACCAGCTGTTGGATCAGGGGTTCACTTAGTTTCTCACACCTTGCTGTTACCAGCTGCTGGATCAAGGGTTCACTTAGTTTCACACTCACTGCTGCTACCAGTTGCTGGATCAGGGGTTCACTTAGTTTCTCACTGCTGCTACCAGCTGCTGGATCAGGGGTTCACTTAATTTCTCACTCACTGCTGCTACCAGCTGCTGGATCAGGGGTTCACTTAGTTTCTCACACATTGCTGCTACCAGCTTCTGGATCAAGGGTTCACTTAGTTTCACACTCACTGCTGCTACCAGTTGCTGGATCAGGGGTTCACTTAGTTTCTCACTGCTGCTACCAGCTGCTGGATCAGGGGTTCACTTAGTTTCTCACACCCTGCTGCTACCAGCTGCTGGATCAGGGGTTCACTCAGTTTCTCACACCCTGCTGCTACCAGCTGCTGGATCAGGGGTTCACTTAGTTTCTCACACCCTGCTGCTACCAGCTGCTGGATCAGGGGTTCACTTAGTTTCTCACACCCTGCTGCTACCAGCTGCTGGATCAAGGGTTCACTTAGTTTCACACTCACTGCTGCTACCAGCTGCTGGATCAGGGGTTCACTTAGTTTCTCACACACTGCTGCTACCAGCTGCTGGATCAGGGGTTCACTTAGTTTCTCACTCACTGCTGCTACCAGCTGCTGGATCAGGGGTTCACTTAGTTTCTCACTCACTGCTGCTACCAGCTGCTGGATCAGGGGTTCACTTAGTTTCTCACTCACTGCGGCTACCAGCTGCTGGATCAGGGGTTCACTTAGTTTCTCACACACTGCTGCTACCAGCTGCTGGATCAGGGGTTCACTTAGTTTCTCACACCCTGCTGCTACCAGCTGCTGGATCAGGGGTTCACTTAGTTTCTCACACACTGCTGCTACCAGCTGCTGGATCAGGGGTTGACTTAGTTTCTCACACACTGCTGCCACCAGCTGCTGGATCAGGGGTTCACTTAGTTTCTCACACACTGCTGCTACCAGCTGCTGGATCAGGGGTTCACTTAGTTTCTCACTCACTGCTGCTACCAGCTGCTGGATCAGGGGTTCACTTAGTTTCTCACCCACTGCTGCTACCAGCTGCTGGATCAGGGGTTCACTTAGTTTCTCACACACTGCTGCTAACAGCTGCTGGATCAGGGGTTCACTTAGTTTCTCACACCCTGCGGCTACCAGCTGCTGGATCAGGGGTTCACTTAGTTTCTCACACCCTGCTGCTACCAGCTGCTGGATCAGGGGTTCACTTAGTTTCTCACACCCTGCTGCTACCAGCTGCTGGATCAGGGGTTCACTTAGTTTCTCACACCCTGCTGCTACCAGCTTCTGGATCAAGGGTTCACTTAGTTTCACACTCACTGCTGCTACCAGCTGCTGGATCAGGGGTTCACTTAGTTTCTCACTGCTGCTACCAGCTGCTGGATCAGGGGTTCACTTAGTTTCTCAAACACTGCTGCTACCAGCTGCTGGATCAGGGGTTCACTTAGTTTCTCACTGCTGCTACCAGCTGCTGGATCAGGGGTTCACTTAGTTTCTCTCACACTGCTGCTACCAGCTGCTGGATCAGGGGTTCACTTAGTTTCTCTCACACTGCTGCTACCAGCTGCTGGATCAGGGGTTCACTTAGTTTCTCACTCACTGCTGCTACCAGCTGCTGGATCAGGGGTTCACTTAGTTTCTCACACACTGCTGCTACCAGCTGCTGGATCAGGGGTTCACTTAGTTTCTCACACACTGCTGCTACGAGCAGCTGGATCGGGGGTTCACTTAGTTTCTCACACCCTGCTGCTACCAGCTGCTGGATCAGGGGTTCACTTAGTTTCTCACTCACTGCTGCTACCAGCTGCTGGATCAGGGGTTCACTTAGTTTCTCACACCCTGCTGCTACCAGCTGCTGGATCAGGGGTTCACTTAGTTTCTCACACCCTGCTGCTACCAGCTGCTGGATCAGGGGTTCACTTAGTTTCACACTCACTGCTGCTACCAGTTGCTGGATCAGGGGTTCACTTAGTTTCTCACACACTGCTACCAGCTGCTGGATCAGGGGTTCACTTAGTTTCTCACTGCTGCTACCAGCTGCTGGATCAGGGGTTCACTTAGTTTCTCTCACACTGCTGCTACCAGCTGCTGGATCAGGGGTTCACTTAGTTTCTCTCACACTGCTGCTACCAGCTGCTGGTTCAGGGGTTCACTTAGTTTCTCACTCACTGCTGCTACCAGCTGCTGGATCAGGGGTTCACTTAGTTTCTCACACACTGCTGCTACGAGCAGCTGGATCAGGGGTTCACTTAGTTTCTCACACCCTACTGCTACCAGCTGCTGGATCAGGGGTTCACTTAGTTTCTCACTCACTGCTGCTACCAGCTGCTGGATCAGGGGTTCACTTAGTTTCTCACACCCTGCTGCTACCAGCTGCTGGATCAGGGGTTCACTTAGTTTCTCACACCCTGCTGCTACCAGCTGCAGGATCAAGGGTTCACTTAGTTTCACACTCACTGCTGCTACCAGTTGCTTGATCAGGGGTTCACTTAGTTTCTCACTCACTGCTACCAGCTGCTGGATCAGGGGTTCACTTAGTTTCTCTCACACTGCTGCTACCAGCTGCTGGATCAGGGGTTCACTTAGTTTCTCACACACTGCTGCTACCAGCTGCTGGATCAGGGGTTCACTTAGTTTCTCACACACTGCTGCTACCAGCTGCTGGATCAGGGGTTCAATTAGTTTCTCACACCCTGCTGCTACCAGCTGCTGGATCAGGGGTTCACTTAGTTTCTCACTCACTGCTGCTACCAGCTGCTGGATCAGGGGTTCACTTAGTTTCTCACTCACTGCTGCTACCAGCTGCTGGATCAGGGGTTCACTTAGTTTCTCACTCACTGCTGCTACCAGCTGCTGGATCAGGGGTTCACTTAGTTTCTCACACCCTGCTGCTACCAGCTGCTGGATCAGGGGTTCACTCAGTTTCTCACACCCTGCTGCTACCAGCTGCTGGATCAGGGGTTCACTTAGTTTCTCACACCCTGCTGCTACCAGCTGCTGGATCAGGGGTTCACTTAGTTTCTCACACACTGCTGCTACCAGCTGCTGGATCAGGGGTTCACTTAGTTTCTCACACACTGCTGCTACCAGCTGCTGGATCAGGGGTTCACTTAGTTTCTCACTCACTGCTGCTACCAGCTGCTGGATCAGGGGTTCACTTAGTTTCTCACTCACTGCTGCTACCAGCTGCTGGATCAGGGGTTCACTTAGTTTCTCACACACTGCTGCTACCAGCTGCTGGATCAGGGGTTCACTTAGTTTCTCACACCCTGCGGCTACCAGCTGCTGGATCAGGGGTTCACTTAGTTTCTCAAACCCTGCTGCTACCAGCTGCTGGATCAGGGGTTCACTTAGTTTCTCACTCACTGCTGCTACCAGCTGCTGGATCAGGGGTTCACTTAGTTTCTCACACACTGCTGCTACCAGCTGCTGGATCAGGGGTTCACTTAGTTTCTCACACCCTGCTGCTACCAGCTGCTGGATCAGGGGTTCACTTAGTTTCTCACTCACTGCTGCTACAAGCTGCTGGATCAGGGGTTCACTTAGTTTCTCACACCCTGCTGCTACCAGCTGCTGGATCAGGGGTTCACTTAGTTTCTCACACCCTGCTGCTACCAGCTGCTGGATCAAGGGTTCACTTAGTTTCACACTCACTGCTGCTACCAGTTGCTGGATCAGGGGTTCACTTAGTTTCTCACTGCTGCTACCAGCTGCTGGATCAGGGGTTCACTTAGTTTCTCTCACACTGCTGCTACCAGCTGCTGGATCAGGGGTTCACTTAGTTTCTCTCACACTGCTGCTACCAGCTGCTGGATAAGGGGTTCACTTAGTTTCTCACTCACTGCTGCTACCAGCTGCTGGATCAGGGGTTCACTTAGTTTCTCACTCACTGCTGCTACCAGCTGCTGGATCAGGGGTTCACTTAGTTTCTCACTCACTGCTGCTACCAGCTGCTGGATCAGGGGTTCACTTAGTTTCTCACACACTGCTGCTACCAGCTGCTTGATCAGGGGTTCACTTAGTTTCTCACACCCTGCTGCTACCAGCTGCTGGATCAGGGGTTCACTTAGTTTCTCACTCACTGCTGCTACCAGCTGCTGGATCAGGGGTTCACTTAGTTTCTCACACACTGCTGCTACAAGCTGCTAGATCAGGGGTTTACTTAGTTTCTCACACACTGCTGCTACCAGCTGCTGGATCAGGGGTTCACTTAGTTTCTCACACACTGCTGCTACCAGCTGCTGGATCAGGGGTGCACTTAGTTTCTCACTCACTGCTGCTACCAGCTGCTGGATCAGGGGTTCACTTAGTTTCTCACTCACTGCTGCTACCAGCTGCTGGATCAGGGGTTCACTTAGTTTCTCACACCCTGCGGCTACCAGCTGCTGGATCAGGGGTTCACTTAGTTTCTCACACCCTGCTGCTACCAGCTGCTGGATCAGGGGTTAACTTAGTTTCTCACACCCTGCTGCTACCAGCCGCTGGATCATGGGTTCACTTAGTTTCTCACACCCTGCTGCTACCAGCTGTTGGATCAGGGGTTCACTTAGTTTCTCACACCTTGCTGCTACCAGCTGCTGGATCAAGGGTTCACTTAGTTTCACACTCACTGCTGCTACCAGTTGCTGGATCAGGGGTTCACTTAGTTTCTCACTGCTGCTACCAGCTGCTGGATCAGGGGTTCACTTAGTTTCTCACTCACTGCTGCTACCAGCTGCTGGATCAGGGGTTCACTTAGTTTCTCACACATTGCTGCTACCAGCTTCTGGATCAAGGGTTCACTTAGTTTCACACTCACTGCTGCTACCAGTTGCTGGATCAGGGGTTCACTTAGTTTCTCACTGCTGCTACCAGCTGCTGGATCAGGGGTTCACTTAGTTTCTCACACACTGCTGCTACCAGCTGCTGGATCAGGGGTTCACTTAGTTTCTCACACCCTGCGGCTACCAGCTGCTGGATCAGGGGTTCACTTAGTTTCTCAAACCCTGCTGCTACCAGCTGCTGGATCAGGGGTTCACTTAGTTTCTCACTCACTACTGCTACCAGCTGCTGGATCAGGGGTTCACTTAGTTTCTCACACACTGCTGCTACCAGCTGCTGGATCAGGGGTTCACTTAGTTTCTCACACCCTGCTGCTACCAGCTGCTGGATCAGGGGTTCACTTAGTTTCTCACTCACTGCTGCTACCAGCTGCTGGATCAGGGGTTCACTTAGTTTCTCACACCCTGCTGCTACCAGCTGCTGGATCAGGGGTTCACTTAGTTTCTCACACCCTGCTGCTACCAGCTGCTGGATCAAGGGTTCACTTAGTTTCACACTCACTGCTGCTACCAGTTGCTGGATCAGGGGTTCACTTAGTTTCTCACTGCTGCTACCAGCTGCTGGATCAGGGGTTCACTTAGTTTCTCACTCACTGCTACCAGCTGCTGGATCAGGGATTCACTTAGTTTCTCTCACACTGCTGCTACCAGCTGCTGGATCAGGGGTTCACTTAGTTTCTCACACACTGCTGCTACCAGCTGCTGGATCAGGGGTTCACTTAGTTTCTCACACACTGCTGCTACCAGCTGCTGGATCAGGGGTTCACTTAGTTTCTCACACCCTGCTGCTACCAGCTGCTGGATCAGGGGTTCACTTAGTTTCTCACTCACTGCTGCTACCAGCTGCTGGATCAGGGGTTCACTTAGTTTCTCACTCACTGCTGCTACCAGCTGCTGGATCAGGGGTTCACTTAGTTTCTCACTCACTGCTGCTACCAGCTGCTGGATCAGGGGTTCACTTAGTTTCTCACACCCTGCTGCTACCAGCTGCTGGATCAGGGGTTCACTCAGTTTCTCACACCCTGCTGCTACCAGCTGCTGGATCAGGGGTTCACTTAGTTTCTCACACCCTGCTGCTACCAGCTGCTGGATCAGGGGTTCACTTAGTTTCTCACACCCTGCTGCTACCAGCTGCTGGATCAAGGGTTCACTTAGTTTCTCACTCACTGCTGCTACCAGTTGCTGGATCAGGGGTTCACTTAGTTTCTCACTGCTGCTACCAGCTGCTGGATCAGGGGTTCACTTAGTTTCTCACACACTGCTGCTACCAGCTGCTGGATCAGGGGTTCACTTAGTTTCTCACTGCTGCTACCAGCTGCTGGATCAGGGGTTCACTTAGTTTCTCTCACACTGCTGCTACCAGCTGCTGGATCAGGGGTTCACTTAGTTTCTCTCACACTGCTGCTACCAGCTGCTGGATCAGGGGTTCACTTAGTTTCTCACACACTGCTGCTACCAGCTGCTGGATCAGGGGTTCACTTAGTTTCTCTCACACTGCTGCTACCAGCTGCTGGATCAGGGGTTCACTTAGTTTCTCTCACACTGCTGCTACCAGCTGCTGGATCAAGGGTTCACTTAGTTTCTCACACACTGCTGCTACCAGCTGCTGGATCAGGGGTTCACTTAGTTTCTCACTGCTGGTACCAGCTGCTGGATCAGGGGTTCACTTAGTTTCTCACTCACTGCTGCTACCAGCTGCTGGATCAGGGGTTCACTTAGTTTCTCACACCCTGCTGCTACCAGCTGCTGGATCAGGGGTTCACATAGTTTCTCAGACCCTGTTGCTACCAGCTGCTGGATCAGGGGTTCACTTAGTTTCTCACATCCTGCTGCTACCAGCTGCTGGATCAAGGGTTCACTTAGTTTCACACTCACTGCTGCTACCAGTTGCTGGATCAGGGGTTCACTTAGTTTCTCACACACTGCTACCAGCTGCTGGATCAGGGGTTCACTTAGTTTCTCTCACACTGCTGCTACCAGCTGCTGGATCAGGGGTTCACTTAGTTTCTCACACACTGCTGCTACCAGCTGCTGGATCAGGGGTTCACTTAGTTTCTCACACACTGCTGCTACCAGCTGCTGGATCAGGGGTTCACTTAGTTTCTCACACCCTGCTGCTACCAGCTGCTGGATCAGGGGTTCACTTAGTTTCTCACTCACTGCTGCTACCAGCTGCTGGATCAGGGGTTCACTTAGTTTCTCACTCACTGCTGCTACCAGCTGCTGGATCAGGGGTTCACTTAGTTTCTCACTCACTGCTGCTACCAGCTGCTGGATCAGGGGTTCACTTAGTTTCTCACACCCTGCTGCTACCAGCTGCTGGATCAGGGGTTCACTCAGTTTCTCACACCCTGCTGCTACCAGCTGCTGGATCAGGGGTTCACTTAGTTTCTCACACCCTGCTGCTACCAGCTGCTGGATCAGGGGTTCACTTAGTTTCTCACACCCTGCTGCTACCAGCTGCTGGATCAAGGGTTCACTTAGTTTCACACTCACTGCTGCTACCAGCTGCTGGATCAGGGGTTCACTTAGTTTCTCACACACTGCTGCTACCAGCTGCTGGATCAGGGGTTCACTTAGTTTCTCACTCACTGCTGCTACCAGCTGCTGGATCAGGGGTTCACTTAGTTTCTCACTCACTGCTGCTACCAGCTGCTGGATCAGGGGTTCACTTAGTTTCTCACTCACTGCGGCTACCAGCTGCTGGATCAGGGGTTCACTTAGTTTCTCACACACTGCTGCTACCAGCTGCTGGATCAGGGGTTCACTTAGTTTCTCACACCCTGCTGCTACCAGCTGCTGGATCAGGGGTTCACTTAGTTTCTCACTCACTGCTGCTACCAGCTGCTGGATCAGGGGTTCACTTAGTTTCTCACACACTGCTGCTACCAGCTGCTGGATCAGGGGTTGACTTAGTTTCTCACACACTGCTGCCACCAGCTGCTGGATCAGGGGTTCACTTAGTTTCTCACACACTGCTGCTACCAGCTGCTGGATCAGGGGTTCACTTAGTTTCTCACTCACTGCTGCTACCAGCTGCTGGATCAGGGGTTCACTTAGTTTCTCACCCACTGCTGCTACCAGCTGCTGGATCAGGGGTTCACTTAGTTTCTCACACACTGCTGCTAACAGCTGCTGGATCAGGGGTTCACTTAGTTTCTCACACCCTGCGGCTACCAGCTGCTGGATCAGGGGTTCACTTAGTTTCTCACACCCTGCTGCTACCAGCTGCTGGATCAGGGGTTCACTTAGTTTCTCACACCCTGCTGCTACCAGCTGCTGGATCAGGGGTTCACTTAGTTTCTCACACCCTGCTGCTACCAGCTTCTGGATCAAGGGTTCACTTAGTTTCACACTCACTGCTGCTACCAGCTGCTGGATCAGGGGTTCACTTAGTTTCTCACTGCTGCTACCAGCTGCTGGATCAGGGGTTCACTTAGTTTCTCAAACACTGCTGCTACCAGCTGCTGGATCAGGGGTTCACTTAGTTTCTCACTGCTGCTACCAGCTGCTGGATCAGGGGTTCACTTAGTTTCTCTCACACTGCTGCTACCAGCTGCTGGATCAGGGGTTCACTTAGTTTCTCTCACACTGCTGCTACCAGCTGCTGGATCAGGGGTTCACTTAGTTTCTCACTCACTGCTGCTACCAGCTGCTGGATCAGGGGTTCACTTAGTTTCTCACACACTGCTGCTACCAGCTGCTGGATCAGGGGTTCACTTAGTTTCTCACACACTGCTGCTACGAGCAGCTGGATCGGGGGTTCACTTAGTTTCTCACACCCTGCTGCTACCAGCTGCTGGATCAGGGGTTCACTTAGTTTCTCACTCACTGCTGCTACCAGCTGCTGGATCAGGGGTTCACTTAGTTTCTCACACCCTGCTGCTACCAGCTGCTGGATCAGGGGTTCACTTAGTTTCTCACACCCTGCTGCTACCAGCTGCTGGATCAGGGGTTCACTTAGTTTCACACTCACTGCTGCTACCAGTTGCTGGATCAGGGGTTCACTTAGTTTCTCACACACTGCTACCAGCTGCTGGATCAGGGGTTCACTTAGTTTCTCACTGCTGCTACCAGCTGCTGGATCAGGGGTTCACTTAGTTTCTCTCACACTGCTGCTACCAGCTGCTGGATCAGGGGTTCACTTAGTTTCTCTCACACTGCTGCTACCAGCTGCTGGTTCAGGGGTTCACTTAGTTTCTCACTCACTGCTGCTACCAGCTGCTGGATCAGGGGTTCACTTAGTTTCTCACACACTGCTGCTACGAGCAGCTGGATCAGGGGTTCACTTAGTTTCTCACACCCTACTGCTACCAGCTGCTGGATCAGGGGTTCACTTAGTTTCTCACTCACTGCTGCTACCAGCTGCTGGATCAGGGGTTCACTTAGTTTCTCACACCCTGCTGCTACCAGCTGCTGGATCAGGGGTTCACTTAGTTTCTCACACCCTGCTGCTACCAGCTGCAGGATCAAGGGTTCACTTAGTTTCACACTCACTGCTGCTACCAGTTGCTTGATCAGGGGTTCACTTAGTTTCTCACTCACTGCTACCAGCTGCTGGATCAGGGGTTCACTTAGTTTCTCTCACACTGCTGCTACCAGCTGCTGGATCAGGGGTTCACTTAGTTTCTCACACACTGCTGCTACCAGCTGCTGGATCAGGGGTTCACTTAGTTTCTCACACACTGCTGCTACCAGCTGCTGGATCAGGGGTTCAATTAGTTTCTCACACCCTGCTGCTACCAGCTGCTGGATCAGGGGTTCACTTAGTTTCTCACTCACTGCTGCTACCAGCTGCTGGATCAGGGGTTCACTTAGTTTCTCACTCACTGCTGCTACCAGCTGCTGGATCAGGGGTTCACTTAGTTTCTCACTCACTGCTGCTACCAGCTGCTGGATCAGGGGTTCACTTAGTTTCTCACACCCTGCTGCTACCAGCTGCTGGATCAGGGGTTCACTCAGTTTCTCACACCCTGCTGCTACCAGCTGCTGGATCAGGGGTTCACTTAGTTTCTCACACCCTGCTGCTACCAGCTGCTGGATCAGGGGTTCACTTAGTTTCTCACACACTGCTGCTACCAGCTGCTGGATCAGGGGTTCACTTAGTTTCTCACACACTGCTGCTACCAGCTGCTGGATCAGGGGTTCACTTAGTTTCTCACTCACTGCTGCTACCAGCTGCTGGATCAGGGGTTCACTTAGTTTCTCACTCACTGCTGCTACCAGCTGCTGGATCAGGGGTTCACTTAGTTTCTCACACACTGCTGCTACCAGCTGCTGGATCAGGGGTTCACTTAGTTTCTCACACCCTGCGGCTACCAGCTGCTGGATCAGGGGTTCACTTAGTTTCTCAAACCCTGCTGCTACCAGCTGCTGGATCAGGGGTTCACTTAGTTTCTCACTCACTGCTGCTACCAGCTGCTGGATCAGGGGTTCACTTAGTTTCTCACACACTGCTGCTACCAGCTGCTGGATCAGGGGTTCACTTAGTTTCTCACACCCTGCTGCTACCAGCTGCTGGATCAGGGGTTCACTTAGTTTCTCACTCACTGCTGCTACAAGCTGCTGGATCAGGGGTTCACTTAGTTTCTCACACCCTGCTGCTACCAGCTGCTGGATCAGGGGTTCACTTAGTTTCTCACACCCTGCTGCTACCAGCTGCTGGATCAAGGGTTCACTTAGTTTCACACTCACTGCTGCTACCAGTTGCTGGATCAGGGGTTCACTTAGTTTCTCACTGCTGCTACCAGCTGCTGGATCAGGGGTTCACTTAGTTTCTCTCACACTGCTGCTACCAGCTGCTGGATCAGGGGTTCACTTAGTTTCTCTCACACTGCTGCTACCAGCTGCTGGATAAGGGGTTCACTTAGTTTCTCACTCACTGCTGCTACCAGCTGCTGGATCAGGGGTTCACTTAGTTTCTCACTCACTGCTGCTACCAGCTGCTGGATCAGGGGTTCACTTAGTTTCTCACTCACTGCTGCTACCAGCTGCTGGATCAGGGGTTCACTTAGTTTCTCACACACTGCTGCTACCAGCTGCTTGATCAGGGGTTCACTTAGTTTCTCACACCCTGCTGCTACCAGCTGCTGGATCAGGGGTTCACTTAGTTTCTCACTCACTGCTGCTACCAGCTGCTGGATCAGGGGTTCACTTAGTTTCTCACACACTGCTGCTACAAGCTGCTAGATCAGGGGTTTACTTAGTTTCTCACACACTGCTGCTACCAGCTGCTGGATCAGGGGTTCACTTAGTTTCTCACACACTGCTGCTACCAGCTGCTGGATCAGGGGTGCACTTAGTTTCTCACTCACTGCTGCTACCAGCTGCTGGATCAGGGGTTCACTTAGTTTCTCACTCACTGCTGCTACCAGCTGCTGGATCAGGGGTTCACTTAGTTTCTCACACCCTGCGGCTACCAGCTGCTGGATCAGGGGTTCACTTAGTTTCTCACACCCTGCTGCTACCAGCTGCTGGATCAGGGGTTAACTTAGTTTCTCACACCCTGCTGCTACCAGCCGCTGGATCAGGGGTTCACTTAGTTTCTCACACCCTGCTGCTACCAGCTGTTGGATCAGGGGTTCACTTAGTTTCTCACACCTTGCTGCTACCAGCTGCTGGATCAAGGGTTCACTTAGTTTCACACTCACTGCTGCTACCAGTTGCTGGATCAGGGGTTCACTTAGTTTCTCACTGCTGCTACCAGCTGCTGGATCAGGGGTTCACTTAGTTTCTCACTCACTGCTGCTACCAGCTGCTGGATCAGGGGTTCACTTAGTTTCTCACACATTGCTGCTACCAGCTTCTGGATCAAGGGTTCACTTAGTTTCACACTCACTGCTGCTACCAGTTGCTGGATCAGGGGTTCACTTAGTTTCTCACTGCTGCTACCAGCTGCTGGATCAGGGGTTCACTTAGTTTCTCACACCCTGCTGCTACCAGCTGCTGGATCAGGGGTTCACTCAGTTTCTCACACCCTGCTGCTACCAGCTGCTGGATCAGGGGTTCACTTAGTTTCTCACACCCTGCTGCTACCAGCTGCTGGATCAGGGGTTCACTTAGTTTCTCACACCCTGCTGCTACCAGCTGCTGGATCAAGGGTTCACTTAGTTTCACACTCACTGCTGCTACCAGCTGCTGGATCAGGGGTTCACTTAGTTTCTCACACACTGCTGCTACCAGCTGCTGGATCAGGGGTTCACTTAGTTTCTCACTCACTGCTGCTACCAGCTGCTGGATCAGGGGTTCACTTAGTTTCTCACTCACTGCGGCTACCAGCTGCTGGATCAGGGGTTCACTTAGTTTCTCACACACTGCTGCTACCAGCTGCTGGATCAGGGGTTCACTTAGTTTCTCACACCCTGCTGCTACCAGCTGCTGGATCAGGGGTTCACTTAGTTTCTCACTCACTGCTGCTACCAGCTGCTGGATCAGGGGTTCACTTAGTTTCTCACACACTGCTGCTACCAGCTGCTGGATCAGGGGTTGACTTAGTTTCTCACACACTGCTGCCACCAGCTGCTGGATCAGGGGTTCACTTAGTTTCTCACACACTGCTGCTACCAGCTGCTGGATCAGGGGTTCACTTAGTTTCTCACTCACTGCTGCTACCAGCTGCTGGATCAGGGGTTCACTTAGTTTCTCACCCACTGCTGCTACCAGCTGCTGGATCAGGGGTTCACTTAGTTTCTCACACACTGCTGCTAACAGCTGCTGGATCAGGGGTTCACTTAGTTTCTCACACCCTGCGGCTACCAGCTGCTGGATCAGGGGTTCACTTAGTTTCTCACACCCTGCTGCTACCAGCTGCTGGATCAGGGGTTCACTTAGTTTCTCACACCCTGCTGCTACCAGCTGCTGGATCAGGGGTTCACTTAGTTTCTCACACCCTGCTGCTACCAGCTTCTGGATCAAGGGTTCACTTAGTTTCACACTCACTGCTGCTACCAGCTGCTGGATCAGGGGTTCACTTAGTTTCTCACTGCTGCTACCAGCTGCTGGATCAGGGGTTCACTTAGTTTCTCAAACACTGCTGCTACCAGCTGCTGGATCAGGGGTTCACTTAGTTTCTCACTGCTGCTACCAGCTGCTGGATCAGGGGTTCACTTAGTTTCTCTCACACTGCTGCTACCAGCTGCTGGATCAGGGGTTCACTTAGTTTCTCTCACACTGCTGCTACCAGCTGCTGGATCAGGGGTTCACTTAGTTTCTCACTCACTGCTGCTACCAGCTGCTGGATCAGGGGTTCACTTAGTTTCTCACACACTGCTGCTACCAGCTGCTGGATCAGGGGTTCACTTAGTTTCTCACACACTGCTGCTACGAGCAGCTGGATCGGGGGTTCACTTAGTTTCTCACACCCTGCTGCTACCAGCTGCTGGATCAGGGGTTCACTTAGTTTCTCACTCACTGCTGCTACCAGCTGCTGGATCAGGGGTTCACTTAGTTTCTCACACCCTGCTGCTACCAGCTGCTGGATCAGGGGTTCACTTAGTTTCTCACACCCTGCTGCTACCAGCTGCTGGATCAGGGGTTCACTTAGTTTCACACTCACTGCTGCTACCAGTTGCTGGATCAGGGGTTCACTTAGTTTCTCACACACTGCTACCAGCTGCTGGATCAGGGGTTCACTTAGTTTCTCACTGCTGCTACCAGCTGCTGGATCAGGGGTTCACTTAGTTTCTCTCACACTGCTGCTACCAGCTGCTGGATCAGGGGTTCACTTAGTTTCTCTCACACTGCTGCTACCAGCTGCTGGTTCAGGGGTTCACTTAGTTTCTCACTCACTGCTGCTACCAGCTGCTGGATCAGGGGTTCACTTAGTTTCTCACACACTGCTGCTACGAGCAGCTGGATCAGGGGTTCACTTAGTTTCTCACACCCTACTGCTACCAGCTGCTGGATCAGGGGTTCACTTAGTTTCTCACTCACTGCTGCTACCAGCTGCTGGATCAGGGGTTCACTTAGTTTCTCACACCCTGCTGCTACCAGCTGCTGGATCAGGGGTTCACTTAGTTTCTCACACCCTGCTGCTACCAGCTGCAGGATCAAGGGTTCACTTAGTTTCACACTCACTGCTGCTACCAGTTGCTTGATCAGGGGTTCACTTAGTTTCTCACTCACTGCTACCAGCTGCTGGATCAGGGGTTCACTTAGTTTCTCTCACACTGCTGCTACCAGCTGCTGGATCAGGGGTTCACTTAGTTTCTCACACACTGCTGCTACCAGCTGCTGGATCAGGGGTTCACTTAGTTTCTCACACACTGCTGCTACCAGCTGCTGGATCAGGGGTTCAATTAGTTTCTCACACCCTGCTGCTACCAGCTGCTGGATCAGGGGTTCACTTAGTTTCTCACTCACTGCTGCTACCAGCTGCTGGATCAGGGGTTCACTTAGTTTCTCACTCACTGCTGCTACCAGCTGCTGGATCAGGGGTTCACTTAGTTTCTCACTCACTGCTGCTACCAGCTGCTGGATCAGGGGTTCACTTAGTTTCTCACACCCTGCTGCTACCAGCTGCTGGATCAGGGGTTCACTCAGTTTCTCACACCCTGCTGCTACCAGCTGCTGGATCAGGGGTTCACTTAGTTTCTCACACCCTGCTGCTACCAGCTGCTGGATCAGGGGTTCACTTAGTTTCTCACACACTGCTGCTACCAGCTGCTGGATCAGGGGTTCACTTAGTTTCTCACACACTGCTGCTACCAGCTGCTGGATCAGGGGTTCACTTAGTTTCTCACTCACTGCTGCTACCAGCTGCTGGATCAGGGGTTCACTTAGTTTCTCACTCACTGCTGCTACCAGCTGCTGGATCAGGGGTTCACTTAGTTTCTCACACACTGCTGCTACCAGCTGCTGGATCAGGGGTTCACTTAGTTTCTCACACCCTGCGGCTACCAGCTGCTGGATCAGGGGTTCACTTAGTTTCTCAAACCCTGCTGCTACCAGCTGCTGGATCAGGGGTTCACTTAGTTTCTCACTCACTGCTGCTACCAGCTGCTGGATCAGGGGTTCACTTAGTTTCTCACACACTGCTGCTACCAGCTGCTGGATCAGGGGTTCACTTAGTTTCTCACACCCTGCTGCTACCAGCTGCTGGATCAGGGGTTCACTTAGTTTCTCACTCACTGCTGCTACAAGCTGCTGGATCAGGGGTTCACTTAGTTTCTCACACCCTGCTGCTACCAGCTGCTGGATCAGGGGTTCACTTAGTTTCTCACACCCTGCTGCTACCAGCTGCTGGATCAAGGGTTCACTTAGTTTCACACTCACTGCTGCTACCAGTTGCTGGATCAGGGGTTCACTTAGTTTCTCACTGCTGCTACCAGCTGCTGGATCAGGGGTTCACTTAGTTTCTCTCACACTGCTGCTACCAGCTGCTGGATCAGGGGTTCACTTAGTTTCTCTCACACTGCTGCTACCAGCTGCTGGATAAGGGGTTCACTTAGTTTCTCACTCACTGCTGCTACCAGCTGCTGGATCAGGGGTTCACTTAGTTTCTCACTCACTGCTGCTACCAGCTGCTGGATCAGGGGTTCACTTAGTTTCTCACTCACTGCTGCTACCAGCTGCTGGATCAGGGGTTCACTTAGTTTCTCACACACTGCTGCTACCAGCTGCTTGATCAGGGGTTCACTTAGTTTCTCACACCCTGCTGCTACCAGCTGCTGGATCAGGGGTTCACTTAGTTTCTCACTCACTGCTGCTACCAGCTGCTGGATCAGGGGTTCACTTAGTTTCTCACACACTGCTGCTACAAGCTGCTAGATCAGGGGTTTACTTAGTTTCTCACACACTGCTGCTACCAGCTGCTGGATCAGGGGTTCACTTAGTTTCTCACACACTGCTGCTACCAGCTGCTGGATCAGGGGTGCACTTAGTTTCTCACTCACTGCTGCTACCAGCTGCTGGATCAGGGGTTCACTTAGTTTCTCACTCACTGCTGCTACCAGCTGCTGGATCAGGGGTTCACTTAGTTTCTCACACCCTGCGGCTACCAGCTGCTGGATCAGGGGTTCACTTAGTTTCTCACACCCTGCTGCTACCAGCTGCTGGATCAGGGGTTAACTTAGTTTCTCACACCCTGCTGCTACCAGCCGCTGGATCAGGGGTTCACTTAGTTTCTCACACCCTGCTGCTACCAGCTGTTGGATCAGGGGTTCACTTAGTTTCTCACACCTTGCTGCTACCAGCTGCTGGATCAAGGGTTCACTTAGTTTCACACTCACTGCTGCTACCAGTTGCTGGATCAGGGGTTCACTTAGTTTCTCACTGCTGCTACCAGCTGCTGGATCAGGGGTTCACTTAGTTTCTCACTCACTGCTGCTACCAGCTGCTGGATCAGGGGTTCACTTAGTTTCTCACACATTGCTGCTACCAGCTTCTGGATCAAGGGTTCACTTAGTTTCACACTCACTGCTGCTACCAGTTGCTGGATCAGGGGTTCACTTAGTTTCTCACTGCTGCTACCAGCTGCTGGATCAGGGGTTCACTTAGTTTCTCACACACTGCTGCTACCAGCTGCTGGATCAGGGGTTCACTTAGTTTCTCACACCCTGCGGCTACCAGCTGCTGGATCAGGGGTTCACTTAGTTTCTCAAACCCTGCTGCTACCAGCTGCTGGATCAGGGGTTCACTTAGTTTCTCACTCACTACTGCTACCAGCTGCTGGATCAGGGGTTCACTTAGTTTCTCACACACTGCTGCTACCAGCTGCTGGATCAGGGGTTCACTTAGTTTCTCACACCCTGCTGCTACCAGCTGCTGGATCAGGGGTTCACTTAGTTTCTCACTCACTGCTGCTACCAGCTGCTGGATCAGGGGTTCACTTAGTTTCTCACACCCTGCTGCTACCAGCTGCTGGATCAGGGGTTCACTTAGTTTCTCACACCCTGCTGCTACCAGCTGCTGGATCAAGGGTTCACTTAGTTTCACACTCACTGCTGCTACCAGTTGCTGGATCAGGGGTTCACTTAGTTTCTCACTGCTGCTACCAGCTGCTGGATCAGGGGTTCACTTAGTTTCTCTCACACTGCTGCTACCAGCTGCTGGATCAGGGGTTCACTTAGTTTCTCTCACACTGCTGCTACCAGCTGCTGGATAAGGGGTTCACTTAGTTTCTCACTCACTGCTGCTACCAGCTGCTGGATCAGGGGTTCACTTAGTTTCTCACTCACTGCTGCTACCAGCTGCTGGATCAGGGGTTCACTTAGTTTCTCACTCACTGCTGCTACCAGCTGCTGGATCAGGGGTTCACTTAGTTTCTCACACACTGCTGCTACCAGCTGCTTGATCAGGGGTTCACTTAGTTTCTCACACCCTGCTGCTACAAGCTGCTGGATCAGGGGTTCACTTAGTTTCTCACTCACTGCTGCTACCAGCTGCTGGATCAGGGGTTCACTTAGTTTCTCACACACTGCTGCTACCAGCTGCTGGATCAGGGGTTCACTTAGTTTCTCACACACTGCTGCTACCAGCTGCTGGATCAGGGGTTCACTTAGTTTCTCACACACTGCTGCTACCAGCTGCTGGATAAGGGGTGCACTTAGTTTCTCACTCACTGCTGCTACCAGCTGCTGGATCAGGGGTTCACTTAGTTTCTCACTCACTGCTGCTACCAGCTGCTGGATCAGGGGTTCACTTAGTTTCTCACACACTGCTGCTACCAGCTGCTGGATCAGGGGTTCACTTAGTTTCTCACACCCTGCGGCTACCAGCTGCTGGATCAGGGGTTCACTTAGATTCTCACACCCTGCTGCTACCAGCTGCTGGATCAGGGGTTAACTTAGTTTCTCACACCCTGCTGCTACCAGCCGCTGGATCAGGGGTTCACTTAGTTTCTCACACCCTGCTGCTACCAGCTGCTGGATCAGGGGTTCACTTAGTTTCTCACACCTTGCTGCTACCAGCTGCTGGATCAAGGGTTCACTTAGTTTCACACTCACTGCTGCTACCAGTTGCTGGATCAGGGGTTCACTTAGTTTCTCACTGCTGCTACCAGCTGCTGGATCAGGGGTTCACTTAGTTTCTCACACACTGCTGCTACCAGCTGCTGGATCAGGGGTTCACTTAGTTTCTCACACACTGCTGCTACCAGCTGCTGGATCAGGGGTTCACTTAGTTTCTCACTCACTGCTGCTACCAAATGCTGGATCAGGGGTTCACTTAGTTTCTGACTCACTGCTGCTACCAGCTGCTGGATCAGGGGTTCACTTAGTTTCTCACACACTGCTGCTACCAGCTGCTGGATCAGGGGTTCACTTAGTTTCTCACTCACTGCTGCTACCAGCTGCTGGATCAGGGGTTCACTTAGTTTCTCACACCCTGCTGCTACCAGCTGCTGGATGAAGGGTTCACTTAGTTTCACACTCACTGCTGCTACCAGTTGCTGGATCAGGGGTTCACTTAGTTTCTCACTGCTGCTACCAGCTGCTGGATCAGGGGTTCACTTAGTTTCTCGCACACTGCTGCTACCAGCTGCTGGATCAGGGGTTCACTTAGTTTCTCACTGCTGCTACCAGCTGCTGGATCAGGGGTTCACTTAGTTTCTCTCGCACTGCTGCTACCAGCTGCTGGATCAGGGGTTCACTTAGTTTCTCACTCACTGCTGCTACCAAATGCTGGATCAGGGGTTCACTTAGTTTCTCAAACCCTGCTGCTACCAGCTGCTGGATCAAGGGTTCACTTAGTTTCACACTCACTGCTGCTACCAGTTGCTGGATCAGGGGTTCACTTAGTTTCTCACTGCTGCTACCAGCTGCTGGATCAGGGGTTCACTTAGTTTCTCACTGCTGCTACCAGCTGCTGGATCAGGGGTTCACTTAGTTTGTCACTGCTGCTACCAGCTGCTGGATCAGGGGTTCACTTAGTTTCTCACACACTGCTGCTACCAGCTGCTGGATCAGGGGTTCACTTAGTTTCTCAATCACTGCTGCTACCAGCTGCTGGATCAGGGGTTCACTTAGTTTCTCACTCACTGCTGCTACCAGCTGCGGGATCAGGGGTTCACTTAGTTTCTCACTCACTGCTGCTACCAGCTGCTGGATCAGGGGTTCACTTAGTTTCTCACACACTGCTGCTACGAGCACCTGGATCAGGGGTTCACTTAGTTTCTCACACCCTGCTGCTACCAGCTGCTGGATCAGGGGTTCACTTAGTTTCTCACTCACTGCTGCTACCAGCTGCTGGATCAGGGGTTCACTTAGTTTCTCACACCCTGCTGCTACCAGCTGCTGGATCAGGGGTTCACTCAGTTTCTCACACCCTGCTGCTACCAGCTGCTGGATCAGGGGTTCACTTAGTTTCTCACACCCTGCTGCTACCAGCTGCTGGATCAGGGGTTCACTTAGTTTCTCACACCCTGCTGCTACCAGCTGCTGGATCAAGAGTTCACTTAGTTTCACACTCACTGCTGCTACCAGTTGCTGGATCAGGGGTTCACTTAGTTTCTCACACACTGCTGCTACCAGCTGCTGGATCAGGGGTTCACTTAGTTTCTCACACACTGCTGCTACCAGCTGCTGGATCAGGGGTTCACTTAGTTTCTCTCACACTGCTGCTACCAGCTGCTGGATCAGGGGTTCACTTAGTTTCTCTCACACTGCTGCTACCAGCTGCTGGATCAGGGGTTCACTTAGTTTCTCACACACTGCTGCTACCAGCTGCTGGATCAGGGGTTCACTTAGTTTCTCTCACACTGCTGCTACCAGCTGCTGGATCAGGGGTTCACTTAGTTTCTCTCACACTGCTGCTACCAGCTGCTGGATCAAGGGTTCACTTAGTTTCTCACACACTGCTGCTACCAGCTGCTGGATCAGGGGTTCACTTAGTTTCTCACTGCTGGTACCAGCTGCTGGATCAGGGGTTCACTTAGTTTCTCAATCACTGCTGCTACCAGCTGCTGGATCAGGGGTTCACTTAGTTTCTCACTCACTGCTGCTACCAGCTGCTGGATCAGGGGTTCACATAGTTTCTCAGACCCTGCTGCTACCAGCTGCTGGATCAGGGGTTCACTTAGTTTCTCACTCACTGCTGCTACCAGCTGCTGGATCAGGGGTTCACTTAGTTTCTCACACCCTGCTGCTACCAGCTGCTGGATCAAGGGTTCACTTAGTTTCACACTCACTGCTGCTACCAGTTGCTGGATCAGGGGTTCACTTATTTTCTCACACACTGCTTCCAGCTGCTGGATCAGGGGTTCACTTAGTTTCTCTCACACTGCTGCTACCAGCTGCTGGATCAGGGGTTCACTTAGTTTCTCACACACTGCTGCTACCAGCTGCTGGATCAGGGGTTCACTTAGTTTCTCACACAATGCTGCTACCAGCTGCTGGATCAGGGGTTCACTTAGTTTCTCACACACTGCTGCTACCAGCTGCTGGATCAGGGGTTCACTTAGTTTCTCACACCCTGCTGCTACCAGCTGCTAGATCAGGGGTTCACTTAGTTTCTCACTCACTGCTGCTACCAGCTGCTGGATCAGGGGTTCACTTAGTTTCTCACACACTGCTGCTACCAGCTGCTGGATCAGGGGTTCACTTAGTTTCTCACACACTGCTGCTACCAGCTGCTGGATCAGGGGTTCACTTAGTTTCTCACACACTGCTGCTACCAGCTGCTGGATCAGGGGTTCACTTAGTTTCTCACTCACTGCTGCTACCAGCTGCTGGATCAGGGGTTCACTTTGTTTCTCACACACTGCTGCTACCAGCTGCTGGATCAGGGGTTCACTTAGTTTCTCACTGCTGCTACCAGCTGCTGGATCAGGGGTTCACTTAGTTTCTCACTGCTGCTACCAGCTGCTGGATCAGGGGTTCACTTAGTTTCTCACACACTGCTGCTACAAGCTGCTGGATCAGGGGTTCACTTAGTTTCTCACACACTGCTGCTACCAGCTGCTGGATCAGGGGTTCACTTAGTTTTTCACTCACTGCTGCTACCAGCTGCTGGATCAGGGGTTCACTTAGTTTCTCACTCACTGCTGCTACCAGCTGCTGGATCAGGGGTTCACTTAGTTTCTCACACCCTGCTGCTACCAGCTGCTGGATGAAGGGTTCACTTAGTTTCACACTCACTGCTGCTACCAGTTGCTGGATCAGGGGTTCACTTAGTTTCTCACTGCTGCTACCAGCTGCTGGATCAGGGGTTCACTTAGTTTCTCGCACACTGCTGCTACCAGCTGCTGGATCAGGGGTTCACTTAGTTTCTCACTGCTGCTACCAGCTGCTGGATCAGGGGTTCACTTAGTTTCTCTCGCACTGCTGCTACCAGCTGCTGGATCAGGGGTTCACTTAGTTTCTCACTCACTGCTGCTACCAAATGCTGGATCAGGGGTTCACTTAGTTTCTCAAACCCTGCTGCTACCAGCTGCTGGATCAAGGGTTCACTTAGTTTCACACTCACTGCTGCTACCAGTTGCTGGATCAGGGGTTCACTTAGTTTCTCACTGCTGCTACCAGCTGCTGGATCAGGGGTTCACTTAGTTTCTCACTGCTGCTACCAGCTGCTGGATCAGGGGTTCACTTAGTTTGTCACTGCTGCTACCAGCTGCTGGATCAGGGGTTCACTTAGTTTCTCACACACTGCTGCTACCAGCTGCTGGATCAGGGGTTCACTTAGTTTCTCTCACACTGCTGCTACCAGCTGCTGGATCAGGGGTTCACTTAGTTTCTCTCACACTGCTGCTACCAGCTGCTGGATCAAGGGTTCACTTAGTTTCTCACACACTGCTGCTACCAGCTGCTGGATCAGGGGTTCACTTAGTTTCTCACTGCTGGTACCAGCTGCTGGATCAGGGGTTCACTTAGTTTCTCAATCACTGCTGCTACCAGCTGCTGGATCAGGGGTTCACTTAGTTTCTCACTCACTGCTGCTACCAGCTGCTGGATCAGGGGTTCACATAGTTTCTCAGACCCTGCTGCTACCAGCTGCTGGATCAGGGGTTCACTTAGTTTCTCACTCACTGCTGCTACCAGCTGCTGGATCAGGGGTTCACTTAGTTTCTCACACCCTGCTGCTACCAGCTGCTGGATCAAGGGTTCACTTAGTTTCACACTCACTGCTGCTACCAGTTGCTGGATCAGGGGTTCACTTATTTTCTCACACACTGCTTCCAGCTGCTGGATCAGGGGTTCACTTAGTTTCTCTCACACTGCTGCTACCAGCTGCTGGATCAGGGGTTCACTTAGTTTCTCACACACTGCTGCTACCAGCTGCTGGATCAGGGGTTCACTTAGTTTCTCACACAATGCTGCTACCAGCTGCTGGATCAGGGGTTCACTTAGTTTCTCACACACTGCTGCTACCAGCTGCTGGATCAGGGGTTCACTTAGTTTCTCACACCCTGCTGCTACCAGCTGCTAGATCAGGGGTTCACTTAGTTTCTCACTCACTGCTGCTACCAGCTGCTGGATCAGGGGTTCACTTAGTTTCTCACACACTGCTGCTACCAGCTGCTGGATCAGGGGTTCACTTAGTTTCTCACACACTGCTGCTACCAGCTGCTGGATCAGGGGTTCACTTAGTTTCTCACACACTGCTGCTACCAGCTGCTGGATCAGGGGTTCACTTAGTTTCTCACTCACTGCTGCTACCAGCTGCTGGATCAGGGGTTCACTTTGTTTCTCACACACTGCTGCTACCAGCTGCTGGATCAGGGGTTCACTTAGTTTCTCACTGCTGCTACCAGCTGCTGGATCAGGGGTTCACTTAGTTTCTCACTGCTGCTACCAGCTGCTGGATCAGGGGTTCACTTAGTTTCTCACACACTGCTGCTACAAGCTGCTGGATCAGGGGTTCACTTAGTTTCTCACACACTGCTGCTACCAGCTGCTGGATCAGGGGTTCACTTAGTTTTTCACTCACTGCTGCTACCAGCTGCTGGATCAGGGGTTCACTTAGTTTCTCACTCACTGCTGCTACCAGCTGCTGGATCAGGGGTTCACTTAGTTTCTCACACCCTGCTGCTACCAGCTGCTGGATGAAGGGTTCACTTAGTTTCACACTCACTGCTGCTACCAGTTGCTGGATCAGGGGTTCACTTAGTTTCTCACTGCTGCTACCAGCTGCTGGATCAGGGGTTCACTTAGTTTCTCGCACACTGCTGCTACCAGCTGCTGGATCAGGGGTTCACTTAGTTTCTCACTGCTGCTACCAGCTGCTGGATCAGGGGTTCACTTAGTTTCTCTCGCACTGCTGCTACCAGCTGCTGGATCAGGGGTTCACTTAGTTTCTCACTCACTGCTGCTACCAAATGCTGGATCAGGGGTTCACTTAGTTTCTCAAACCCTGCTGCTACCAGCTGCTGGATAAGGGGTTCACTTAGTTTCTCACTCACTGCTGCTACCAGCTGCTGGATCAGGGGTTCACTTAGTTTCTCACTCACTGCTGCTACCAGCTGCTGGATCAAGGGTTCACTTAGTTTCACACTCACTGCTGCTACCAGTTGCTGGATCAGGGGTTCACTTAGTTTCTCACTGCTGCTACCAGCTGCTGGATCAGGGGTTCACTTAGTTTCTCACTGCTGCTACCAGCTGCTGGATCAGGGGTTCACTTAGTTTGTCACTGCTGCTACCAGCTGCTGGATCAGGGGTTCACTTAGTTTCTCACACACTGCTGCTACCAGCTGCTGGATCAGGGGTTCACTTAGTTTCTCAATCACTGCTGCTACCAGCTGCTGGATCAGGGGTTCACTTAGTTTCTCACTCACTGCTGCTACCAGCTGCGGGATCAGGGGTTCACTTAGTTTCTCACTCACTGCTGCTACCAGCTGCTGGATCAGGGGTTCACTTAGTTTCTCACACACTGCTGCTACGAGCACCTGGATCAGGGGTTCACTTAGTTTCTCACACCCTGCTGCTACCAGCTGCTGGATCAGGGGTTCACTTAGTTTCTCACTCACTGCTGCTACCAGCTGCTGGATCAGGGGTTCACTTAGTTTCTCACACCCTGCTGCTACCAGCTGCTGGATCAGGGGTTCACTCAGTTTCTCACACCCTGCTGCTACCAGCTGCTGGATCAGGGGTTCACTTAGTTTCTCACACCCTGCTGCTACCAGCTGCTGGATCAGGGGTTCACTTAGTTTCTCACACCCTGCTGCTACCAGCTGCTGGATCAAGAGTTCACTTAGTTTCACACTCACTGCTGCTACCAGTTGCTGGATCAGGGGTTCACTTAGTTTCTCACACACTGCTGCTACCAGCTGCTGGATCAGGGGTTCACTTAGTTTCTCACACACTGCTGCTACCAGCTGCTGGATCAGGGGTTCACTTAGTTTCTCTCACACTGCTGCTACCAGCTGCTGGATCAGGGGTTCACTTAGTTTCTCTCACACTGCTGCTACCAGCTGCTGGATCAGGGGTTCACTTAGTTTCTCACACACTGCTGCTACCAGCTGCTGGATCAGGGGTTCACTTAGTTTCTCTCACACTGCTGCTACCAGCTGCTGGATCAGGGGTTCACTTAGTTTCTCTCACACTGCTGCTACCAGCTGCTGGATCAAGGGTTCACTTAGTTTCTCACACACTGCTGCTACCAGCTGCTGGATCAGGGGTTCACTTAGTTTCTCACTGCTGGTACCAGCTGCTGGATCAGGGGTTCACTTAGTTTCTCAATCACTGCTGCTACCAGCTGCTGGATCAGGGGTTCACTTAGTTTCTCACTCACTGCTGCTACCAGCTGCTGGATCAGGGGTTCACATAGTTTCTCAGACCCTGCTGCTACCAGCTGCTGGATCAGGGGTTCACTTAGTTTCTCACTCACTGCTGCTACCAGCTGCTGGATCAGGGGTTCACTTAGTTTCTCACACCCTGCTGCTACCAGCTGCTGGATCAAGGGTTCACTTAGTTTCACACTCACTGCTGCTACCAGTTGCTGGATCAGGGGTTCACTTATTTTCTCACACACTGCTTCCAGCTGCTGGATCAGGGGTTCACTTAGTTTCTCTCACACTGCTGCTACCAGCTGCTGGATCAGGGGTTCACTTAGTTTCTCACACACTGCTGCTACCAGCTGCTGGATCAGGGGTTCACTTAGTTTCTCACACAATGCTGCTACCAGCTGCTGGATCAGGGGTTCACTTAGTTTCTCACACACTGCTGCTACCAGCTGCTGGATCAGGGGTTCACTTAGTTTCTCACACCCTGCTGCTACCAGCTGCTAGATCAGGGGTTCACTTAGTTTCTCACTCACTGCTGCTACCAGCTGCTGGATCAGGGGTTCACTTAGTTTCTCACACACTGCTGCTACCAGCTGCTGGATCAGGGGTTCACTTAGTTTCTCACACACTGCTGCTACCAGCTGCTGGATCAGGGGTTCACTTAGTTTCTCACACACTGCTGCTACCAGCTGCTGGATCAGGGGTTCACTTAGTTTCTCACTCACTGCTGCTACCAGCTGCTGGATCAGGGGTTCACTTTGTTTCTCACACACTGCTGCTACCAGCTGCTGGATCAGGGGTTCACTTAGTTTCTCACTGCTGCTACCAGCTGCTGGATCAGGGGTTCACTTAGTTTCTCACTGCTGCTACCAGCTGCTGGATCAGGGGTTCACTTAGTTTCTCACACACTGCTGCTACAAGCTGCTGGATCAGGGGTTCACTTAGTTTCTCACACACTGCTGCTACCAGCTGCTGGATCAGGGGTTCACTTAGTTTTTCACTCACTGCTGCTACCAGCTGCTGGATCAGGGGTTCACTTAGTTTCTCACTCACTGCTGCTACCAGCTGCTGGATCAGGGGTTCACTTAGTTTCTCACACCCTGCTGCTACCAGCTGCTGGATGAAGGGTTCACTTAGTTTCACACTCACTGCTGCTACCAGTTGCTGGATCAGGGGTTCACTTAGTTTCTCACTGCTGCTACCAGCTGCTGGATCAGGGGTTCACTTAGTTTCTCGCACACTGCTGCTACCAGCTGCTGGATCAGGGGTTCACTTAGTTTCTCACTGCTGCTACCAGCTGCTGGATCAGGGGTTCACTTAGTTTCTCTCGCACTGCTGCTACCAGCTGCTGGATCAGGGGTTCACTTAGTTTCTCACTCACTGCTGCTACCAAATGCTGGATCAGGGGTTCACTTAGTTTCTCAAACCCTGCTGCTACCAGCTGCTGGATCAAGGGTTCACTTAGTTTCACACTCACTGCTGCTACCAGTTGCTGGATCAGGGGTTCACTTAGTTTCTCACTGCTGCTACCAGCTGCTGGATCAGGGGTTCACTTAGTTTCTCACTGCTGCTACCAGCTGCTGGATCAGGGGTTCACTTAGTTTGTCACTGCTGCTACCAGCTGCTGGATCAGGGGTTCACTTAGTTTCTCACACACTGCTGCTACCAGCTGCTGGATCAGGGGTTCACTTAGTTTCTCTCACACTGCTGCTACCAGCTGCTGGATCAGGGGTTCACTTAGTTTCTCTCACACTGCTGCTACCAGCTGCTGGATCAAGGGTTCACTTAGTTTCTCACACACTGCTGCTACCAGCTGCTGGATCAGGGGTTCACTTAGTTTCTCACTGCTGGTACCAGCTGCTGGATCAGGGGTTCACTTAGTTTCTCAATCACTGCTGCTACCAGCTGCTGGATCAGGGGTTCACTTAGTTTCTCACTCACTGCTGCTACCAGCTGCTGGATCAGGGGTTCACATAGTTTCTCAGACCCTGCTGCTACCAGCTGCTGGATCAGGGGTTCACTTAGTTTCTCACTCACTGCTGCTACCAGCTGCTGGATCAGGGGTTCACTTAGTTTCTCACACCCTGCTGCTACCAGCTGCTGGATCAAGGGTTCACTTAGTTTCACACTCACTGCTGCTACCAGTTGCTGGATCAGGGGTTCACTTATTTTCTCACACACTGCTTCCAGCTGCTGGATCAGGGGTTCACTTAGTTTCTCTCACACTGCTGCTACCAGCTGCTGGATCAGGGGTTCACTTAGTTTCTCACACACTGCTGCTACCAGCTGCTGGATCAGGGGTTCACTTAGTTTCTCACACAATGCTGCTACCAGCTGCTGGATCAGGGGTTCACTTAGTTTCTCACACACTGCTGCTACCAGCTGCTGGATCAGGGGTTCACTTAGTTTCTCACACCCTGCTGCTACCAGCTGCTAGATCAGGGGTTCACTTAGTTTCTCACTCACTGCTGCTACCAGCTGCTGGATCAGGGGTTCACTTAGTTTCTCACACACTGCTGCTACCAGCTGCTGGATCAGGGGTTCACTTAGTTTCTCACACACTGCTGCTACCAGCTGCTGGATCAGGGGTTCACTTAGTTTCTCACACACTGCTGCTACCAGCTGCTGGATCAGGGGTTCACTTAGTTTCTCACTCACTGCTGCTACCAGCTGCTGGATCAGGGGTTCACTTTGTTTCTCACACACTGCTGCTACCAGCTGCTGGATCAGGGGTTCACTTAGTTTCTCACTGCTGCTACCAGCTGCTGGATCAGGGGTTCACTTAGTTTCTCACTGCTGCTACCAGCTGCTGGATCAGGGGTTCACTTAGTTTCTCACACACTGCTGCTACAAGCTGCTGGATCAGGGGTTCACTTAGTTTCTCACACACTGCTGCTACCAGCTGCTGGATCAGGGGTTCACTTAGTTTTTCACTCACTGCTGCTACCAGCTGCTGGATCAGGGGTTCACTTAGTTTCTCACTCACTGCTGCTACCAGCTGCTGGATCAGGGGTTCACTTAGTTTCTCACACCCTGCTGCTACCAGCTGCTGGATGAAGGGTTCACTTAGTTTCACACTCACTGCTGCTACCAGTTGCTGGATCAGGGGTTCACTTAGTTTCTCACTGCTGCTACCAGCTGCTGGATCAGGGGTTCACTTAGTTTCTCGCACACTGCTGCTACCAGCTGCTGGATCAGGGGTTCACTTAGTTTCTCACTGCTGCTACCAGCTGCTGGATCAGGGGTTCACTTAGTTTCTCACTGCTGCTACCAGCTGCTGGATCAGGGGTTCACTTAGTTTGTCACTGCTGCTACCAGCTGCTGGATCAGGGGTTCACTTAGTTTCTCACACACTGCTGCTACCAGCTGCTGGATCAGGGGTTCACTTAGTTTCTCAATCACTGCTGCTACCAGCTGCTGGATCAGGGGTTCACTTAGTTTCTCACTCACTGCTGCTACCAGCTGCGGGATCAGGGGTTCACTTAGTTTCTCACTCACTGCTGCTACCAGCTGCTGGATCAGGGGTTCACTTAGTTTCTCACACACTGCTGCTACGAGCAGCTGGATCAGGGGTTCACTTAGTTTCTCACACCCTGCTGCTACCAGCTGCTGGATCAGGGGTTCACTTAGTTTCTCACTCACTGCTGCTACCAGCTGCTGGATCAGGGGTTCACTTAGTTTCTCACACCCTGCTGCTACCAGCTGCTGGATCAGGGGTTCACTCAGTTTCTCACACCCTGCTGCTACCAGCTGCTGGATCAGGGGTTCACTTAGTTTCTCACACCCTGCTGCTACCAGCTGCTGGATCAAGGGTTCACTTAGTTTCACACTCACTGCTGCTACCAGTTGCTGGATCAGGGGTTCACTTAGTTTCTCACACACTGCTGCTACCAGCTGCTGGATCAGGGGTTCACTTAGTTTCTCACACACTGCTGCTACCAGCTGCTGGATCAGGGGTTCACTTAGTTTCTCTCACACTGCTGCTACCAGCTGCTGGATCAGGGGTTCACTTAGTTTCTCTCACACTGCTGCTACCAGCTGCTGGATCAGGGGTTCACTTAGTTTCTCACACACTGCTGCTACCAGCTGCTGGATCAGGGGTTCACTTAGTTTCTCTCACACTGCTGCTACCAGCTGCTGGATCAGGGGTTCACTTAGTTTCTCTCACACTGCTGCTACCAGCTGCTGGATCAAGGGTTCACTTAGTTTCTCACACACTGCTGCTACCAGCTGCTGGATCAGGGGTTCACTTAGTTTCTCACTGCTGGTACCAGCTGCTGGATCAGGGGTTCACTTAGTTTCTCAATCACTGCTGCTACCAGCTGCTGGATCAGGGGTTCACTTAGTTTCTCACTCACTGCTGCTACCAGCTGCTGGATCAGGGGTTCACATAGTTTCTCAGACCCTGCTGCTACCAGCTGCTGGATCAGGGGTTCACTTAGTTTCTCACTCACTGCTGCTACCAGCTGCTGGATCAGGGGTTCACTTAGTTTCTCACACCCTGCTGCTACCAGCTGCTGGATCAAGGGTTCACTTAGTTTCACACTCACTGCTGCTACCAGTTGCTGGATCAGGGGTTCACTTATTTTCTCACACACTGCTACCAGCTGCTGGATCAGGGGTTCACTTAGTTTCTCTCACACTGCTGCTACCAGCTGCTGGATCAGGGGTTCACTTAGTTTCTCACACACTGCTGCTACCAGCTGCTGGATCAGGGGTTCACTTAGTTTCTCACACAATGCTGCTACCAGCTGCTGGATCAGGGGTTCACTTAGTTTCTCACACACTGCTGCTACCAGCTGCTGGATCAGGGGTTCACTTAGTTTCTCACACCCTGCTGCTACCAGCTGCTGGATCAGGGGTTCACTTAGTTTCTCACTCACTGCTGCTACCAGCTGCTGGATCAGGGGTTCACTTAGTTTCTCACACACTGCTGCTACCAGCTGCTGGATCAGGGGTTCACTTAGTTTCTCACACACTGCTGCTACCAGCTGCTGGATCAGGGGTTCACTTAGTTTCTCACACACTGCTGCTACCAGCTGCTGGATCAGGGGTTCACTTAGTTTCTCACTCACTGCTGCTACCAAATGCTGGATCAGGGGTTCACTTAGTTTCTCACACCCTGCTGCTACCAGCTGCTGGATCAAGGGTTCACTTAGTTTCACACTCACTGCTGCTACCAGTTGCTGGATCAGGGGTTCACTTAGTTTCTCACTGCTGCTACCAGCTGCTGGATCAGGGGTTCACTTAGTTTCTCACTGCTGCTACCAGCTGCTGGATCAGGGGTTCACTTAGTTTGTCACTGCTGCTACCAGCTGCTGGATCAGGGGTTCACTTAGTTTCTCACACACTGCTGCTACCAGCTGCTGGATCAGGGGTTCACTTAGTTTCTCACTCACTGCTGCTACCAGCTGCTGGATCAGGGGTTCACTTAGTTTCTCACTCACTGCTGCTACCAGCTGCGGGATCAGGGGTTCACTTAGTTTCTCACTCACTGCTGCTACCAGCTGCTGGATCAGGGGTTCACTTAGTTTCTCACACACTGCTGCTACCAGCTGCTGGATCAGGGGTTCACTTAGTTTCTCACACACTGCTGCTACCAGCTGCTGGATCAGGGGTTCACTTAGTTTCTCACACACTGCTGCTACCAGCTGCTGGATCAGGGGTTCACTTAGTTTCTCACACCCTGCTGCTACCAGCTGCTGGATCAGGGGTTCACTTAGTTTCTCACACCCTGCTGCTACCAGCTCCTTGATCAGGGGTTCACTTAGTTTCTCACACCCTGCTGCTACCAGCTGCTGGATCAGGGGTTCACTTAGTTTCTCACTGCTGCTACCAGCTGGTGGATCAGGGGTTCACTTAGTTTCTCACACCCTGCTGCTACCAGCTGCTGGATCAGGGGTTCACTTAGTTTCTCACTGCTGCTACCAGCTGCTGGATCAGGGGTTCACTTAGTTTCTCACTGCTGCTACCAGCTGGTGGATCAGGGGTTCACTTAGTTTCTCACTCACTGCTGCTACCAGCTATTGGATCAGGGGTTCACTTAGTTTCTCACACACTGCTGCTACCAGGTGCTGGATCAGGGGTTCACTTAGTTTCTCACACACTGCTGCTACCAGCTGCTGGATCAGGGTTTCACTTAGTTTCTCACACCCTGTTGCTACCAGCTGCTGGATCAGGGGTTCACTTAGTTTCTCACACCTTGCTGCTACCAGCTGCTGGATCAGGGGTTCACTTAGTTTCTCACTGCTGCTACCAGCTGCTGGATCAGGGGTTCACTTAGTTTCTCACACACTGCTGCTACCAGCTGCTGGATCAGGGGTTCACTTAGTTTCTCACTCACTGCTGCTACCAGCTGCTGGATCAGGGGTTCACTTAGTTTCTCACTCACTGCTGCTACCAGCTGCTGGATCAGGGGTTCACTTTGTTTCTCACACACTGCTGCTACCAGCTGCTGGATCAGGGGTTCACTTAGTTTCTCACTGCTGCTACCAGCTGCTGGATCAGGGGTTCACTTAGTTTCTCACTGCTGCTACCAGCTGCTGGATCAGGGGTTCACTTAGTTTCTCACACACTGCTGCTACCAGCTGCTGGATCAGGGGTTCACTTAGTTTCTCACTCACTGCTGCTACCAGCTGCTGGATCAGGGGTTCACTTAGTTTCTCACTCACTGCTGCTACCAGCTGCTGGATCAGGGGTTCACTTTGTTTCTCACACACTGCTGCTACCAGCTGCTGGATCAGGGGTTCACTTAGTTTCTCACTGCTGCTACCAGCTGCTGGATCAGGGGTTCACTTAGTTTCTCACTGCTGCTACCAGCTGCTGGATCAGGGGTTCACTTAGTTTCTCACACACTGCTGCTACAAGCTGCTGGATCAGGGGTTCACTTAGTTTCTCACACACTGCTGCTACCAGCTGCTGGATCAGGGGTTCACTTAGTTTTTCACTCACTGCTGCTACCAGCTGCTGGATCAGGGGTTCACTTAGTTTTTCACTCACTGCTGCTACCAGCTGCTGGATCAGGGGTTCACTTAGTTTCTCACTCACTGCTGCTACCAGCTGCTGGAAGAGGGGTTCACTTAGTTTCTCACTCACTGCTGCTACCAGCTGCTGGATCAGAGGTTCACTTAGTTTCTCACTCACTGCTGCTACCAGCTGCTGGATCAGAGGTTCACTTAGTTTCTCACTCACTGCTGCTACCAGCTGCTGGATCAGGGGTTCACTTAGTTTCTCACAAACTGCTGCTACCAGCTGCTGGATCAGGGGTTCACTTAGTTTCTCACTGCTGCTACCAGCTGCTGGATCAGAGGTTCACTTAGTTTCTCACTCACTGCTGCTACCAGCTGCTGGATCAGAGGTTCACTTAGTTTCTCACACCCTGCTGCTACCAGCTGCTGGATCAGGGGTTCACTTAGTTTCTCACACCCTGCTGCTACCAGCTGCTGGATCAGGGGTTCACTTAGTTTCTCACTCACTGCTGCTACCAGCTCCTGGATCAGGGGTTCACTTAGTTTCTCACTCACTGCTGCTACCAGCTGCTGGATCAGGGGTTCACTTAGTTTCTCACTCATTGCTGCTACCAGCTGCTGGATCAGGGGTTCACTTAGTTTCTTACACACTGCTGCTACCAGCTGCTGGATCCAGGGTTCACTTAGTTTCTCACTCACTGCTGCTACCAGCTGCTGGATCAGGGGTTCACTTAGTTTCTCACTCACTGCTGCTACCAGCTGCTGGATCAGGGGTTCACTTAGTTTCTCACTCACTGCTGCTACCAGCTGCTGGATCAGGGGTTCACTTAGTTTCTCACTCACTGCTGCTACCAGCTGCTGGATCAGGGGTTCACTTAGTTTCTCACTCACTGCTGCTACCAGCTGCTGGATCACGGGTTCACTTAGTTTCTCACACCCTGCTGCTACCAGCTGCTGGATCAGGGGTTCACTTAGTTTCTCACTCACTGCTGCTACCAGCTGCTGGATCAGGGGTTCACTTAGTTTCTCACACACTGCTGCTACCAGCTGCTGGATCAGGGGTTCACTTAGTTTCTCACACACTGCTGCTACCAGCTGCTGGATCAGGGGTTCACTTAGTTTCTCACACACTGCTGCAAACCAGCTGCTGGTTCAGGGGTTCATTTAGTTTCTCACACCCTGCTGCTACCAGCTGCTGGATCAGGGGTTCACTTAGTTTCTCACACCCTGCTGCTACCAGCTGCTGGATCAGGGGTTCACTTAGTTTCTCCCTGCTGCTACCAGCTGCTGGATCAGGGGTTCACTTAGTTTCTCATACCCTGCTGCTACCAGCTGCTGGATCAGGAGTTCACTTAGTTTCTCACTGCTGCTACCAGCTGCTGGATCAGGGGTTCACTTAGTTTCTCACACACTGCTGCTACCAGCTGCTGGATCAGGAGTTCACTTAGTTTCTCACTGATGCTACCAGCTGCTGGATCAGGGGTTCACTTAGTTTCTCACTCACTACTGTTACCAGCTGCTGGATCAGGGGTTCACTTAGTTTCTCACTGCTGCTACCAGCTGCTGGATCAGGGGTTCACATAGTTTCTCACACACTGCTGCTACCAGCTGCTGGATCAGGGGTTCACATAGTTTCTCACACACTGCTGCTACCAGCTGCTGGATCAGGGGATCACTTAGTTTCTCACACACTGCTGCTACCAGCTGCTGGATCAGGGGTTCACTTAGTTTCTCACACACTGCTGCTACCAGCTGCTGGATCAGGGGTTCACTTAGTTTCTCACTCACTGCTGCTACCAGCTGCTGGATCAGGGGTTCACTTAGTTTCTCACACACTGCTGCTACCAGCTGCTGGATCAGAGGTTCACTTAGTTTCTCACTCACTACTGCTACCAGCTGCTGGATCAGGGGTTCACTTAGTTTCTCACTGCTGCTACCAGCTGCTGGATCAGGGGTTCACTTAGTTTCTCACTCACTGCTGCTACCAGCTGCTGGATCAGGGGTTCACTTAGTTTCTCACTCACTGCTGCTACCAGCTGCTGGATCAGGGGTTCACTTAGTTTCTCACACACTGCTGCTACCAGCTGCTGGATCAGGGGTTCACTTAGTTTCTCACTGCTGCTACCAGCTGCTGGATCAGGGGTTCACTTAGTTTCTCACTGCTGCTACCAGCTGGTGGATCAGGGGTTCACTTAGTTTCTCACACACTGCTGCTACAAGCTGCTGGATCAGGGGTTCACTTAGTTTCTCACACACTGCTGCTACCAGCTGCTGGATCAGGGGTTCACTTAGTTTTTCACTCACTGCTGCTACCAGCTGCTGGATCAGGGGTTCACTTAGTTTCTCACTCACTGCTGCTACCAGCTGCTGGATCAGGGGTTCACTTAGTTTCTCACACCCTGCTGCTACCAGCCGCTGGATCAGGGGTTCACTTAGTTTCTCACACCCTGCTGCTACCAGCTGCTGGATCAGGGGTTCACTTAGTTTCTCACACCCTGCTGCTACCAGCTGCTGGATGAAGGGTTCACTTAGTTTCACACTCACTGCTGCTACCAGTTGCTGGATCAGGGGTTCACTTAGTTTCTCACTGCTGCTACCAGCTGCTGGATCAGGGGTTCACTTAGTTTCTCTCGCACTGCTGCTACCAGCTGCTGGATCAGGGGTTCACTTAGTTTCTCTCACACTGCTGCTACCAGCTGCTGGATCAGGGGTTCACTTAGTTTCTCACACACTGTTGCTACCAGCTGCTGGATCAGGGGTTCACTTAGTTTCTCACACCCTGCTGCTACCAGCTGCTGGATCAGGGGTTCACTTAGTTTCTCACTCACTGCTGCTACCAGCTGCTGGATCAGGGGTTCACTTAGTTTCTCACACACTGCTGCTACCAGCTGCTGGATCAGAGGTTCACTTAGTTTCTCACTCACTACTGCTACCAGCTGCTGGATCAGGGGTTCACTTAGTTTCTCACTGCTGCTACCAGCTGCTGGATCAGGGGTTCACTTAGTTTCTCACTCACTGCTGCTACCAGCTGCTGGATCAGGGGTTCACTTAGTTTCTCACTCACTGCTGCTACCAGCTGCTGGATCAGGGGTTCACTTAGTTTCTCACACACTGCTGCTACCAGCTGCTGGATCAGGGGTTCACTTAGTTTCTCACTGCTGCTACCAGCTGCTGGATCAGGGGTTCACTTAGTTTCTCACTGCTGCTACCAGCTGGTGGATCAGGGGTTCACTTAGTTTCTCACACACTGCTGCTACAAGCTGCTGGATCAGGGGTTCACTTAGTTTCTCACACCCTGCTGCTACCAGCTGCTGGATCAGGGGTTCACTTAGTTTTTCACTCACTGCTGCTACCAGCTGCTGGATCAGGGGTTCACTTAGTTTCTCACACACTGCTGCTACCAGGTGCTGGATCAGGGGTTCACTTAGTTTCTCACACACTGCTGCTACCAGCTGCTGGATCAGGGGTTCACTTAGTTTCTCACACCCTGCTGCTACCAGCTGCTGGATCAGGGGTTCACTTAGTTTCTCACACCCTGCTGCTACCAGCTGCTGGATGAAGGGTTCACTTAGTTTCACACTCACTGCTGCTACCAGTTGCTGGATCAGGGGTTCACTTAGTTTCTCACTGCTGCTACCAGCTGCTGGATCAGGGGTTCACTTAGTTTCTCTCGCACTGCTGCTACCAGCTGCTGGATTAGGGGTTCACTTAGTTTCTCTCACACTGCTGCTACCAGCTGCTGGATCAGGGGTTCACTTAGTTTCTCACACACTGTTGCTACCAGCTGCTGGATCAGGGGTTCACTTAGTTTCTCACATCCTGCTGCTACCAGCTGCTGGATCAGGGGTTCACTTAGTTTCTCACTCACTGCTGCTACCAGCTGCTGGATCAGGGGTTCACTTAGTTTCTCACACACTGCTGCTACCAGCTGCTGGAACAGGGGTTCACTTAGTTTCTCACACCCTGCTGCTACCAGCTGCTGGATCAGGGGTTCACTTAGTTTCTCACTCACTGCTGCTACCAGCTGCTGGATCAGGGGTTCACTTAGTTTCTCACTCACTGCTGCTACCAGCTGCTGGATCAGGGGTTCACTTAGTTTCTCACACACTGCTGCTACCAGCTGCTGGATCAGGGGTTCACTTAGTTTCTCACACACTGCTGCTACCAGCTGCTGGATCAGGGGTTCACTTAGTTTCTCACTCACTGCTGCTACCAAATGCTGGATCAGGGGTTCACTTAGTTTCTCACTCACTGCTGCTACCAGATGCTGGATCAGGGGTTCACTTAGTTTCTCACACACTGCTAGTACCAGCTGCTGGATCAGGGGTTCACTTAGTTTCTCACACCCTGCTGCTACCAGCTGCTGGATCAGGGGTTCACTTAGTTTCTCACACCCTGCTGCTACCAGCTGCTGGATCAGGGGTTCACTTAGTTTCTCACACCCTGCTGCTACCAGCTGCTGGATCAAGGGTTCACTTAGTTTCACACTCACTGCTGCTACCAGTTGCTGGATCAGGGGTTCACTTAGTTTCTCACTGCTGCTACCAGCTGCTGGATCAAGGGTTCACTTAGTTTCTCACTGCTGCTACCAGCTGCTGGATCAGGTGTTCACTTAGTTTGTCACTGCTGCTACCAGCAGCTGGATCAGGGGTTCACTTAGTTTCTCACACACTGCTGCTACCAGCTGCTGGATCAGGGGTTCACTTAGTTTCTCACTCACTGCTGCTACCAGCTGCTGGATCAGGGGTTCACTTAGTTTCTCACACCCTGCTGCTACCAGCCGCTGGATCAGGGGTTCACTTAGTTTCTCACACCCTGCTGCTACCAGCTGCTGGATCAGGGGTTCACTTAGTTTCTCACTGCTGCTACCAGCTGCTGGATCAGGGGTTCACTTAGTTTCTCACACACTGCTGCTACCAGTTGCTGGATCAGGGGTTCACTTAGTTTCTCACTGCTGCTACCAGCTGCTGGATCAGGGGTTCACTTAGTTTCTCTCGCACTGCTGCTACCAGCTGCTGGATCAGGGGTTCACTTAGTTTCTCTCACACTGCTGCTACCAGCTGCTGGATCAGGGGTTCACTTAGTTTCTCACACACTGTTGCTACCAGCTGCTGGATCAGGGGTTCACTTAGTTTCTCACACCCTGCTGCTACCAGCTGCTGGATCAGGGGTTCACTTAGTTTCACACTCACTGCTGCTACCAGCTGCTGGATCAGGGGTTCACTTAGTTTCTCAAACACTGCTGCTACCAGCTGCTGGAACAGGGGTTCACTTAGTTTCTCACACCCTGCTGCTACCAGCTGCTGGATCAGGGGTTCACTTAGTTTCTCACTCACTGCTGCTACCAGCTGCTGGATCAGGGGTTCACTTAGTTTCTCACACACTGCTGCTACCAGCTGCTGGATCAGGGGTTCACTTAGTTTCTCACACACTGCTGCTACCAGCTGCTGGATCAGGGGTTCACTTAGTTTCTCACTCACTGCTGCTACCAGCTGCTGGATCAGGGGTTCACTTAGTTTCTCACACACTGCTGCTACCAGCTGCTGGATCAGGGGTTCACTTAGTTTCTCACACACTGCTGCTACCAGCTGCTGGATCAGGGGTTCACTTAGTTTCTCACACACTGCTGCAAACCAGCTGCTGGTTCAGGGGTTCATTTAGTTTCTCACACCCTGCTGCTACCAGCTGCTGGATCAGGGGTTCACTTAGTTTCTCACACCCTGCTGCTACCAGCTGCTGGATCAGGGGTTCACTTAGTTTCTCCCTGCTGCTACCAGCTGCTGGATCAGGGGTTCACTTAGTTTCTCATACCCTGCTGCTACCAGCTGCTGGATCAGGAGTTCACTTAGTTTCTCACTGCTGCTACCAGCTGCTGGATCAGGGGTTCACTTAGTTTCTCACACACTGCTGCTACCAGCTGCTGGATCAGGAGTTCACTTAGTTTCTCACTGATGCTACCAGCTGCTGGATCAGGGGTTCACTTAGTTTCTCACTCACTACTGTTACCAGCTGCTGGATCAGGGGTTCACTTAGTTTCTCACTGCTGCTACCAGCTGCTGGATCAGGGGTTCACATAGTTTCTCACACACTGCTGCTACCAGCTGCTGGATCAGGGGTTCACATAGTTTCTCACACACTGCTGCTACCAGCTGCTGGATCAGGGGATCACTTAGTTTCTCACACACTGCTGCTACCAGCTGCTGGATCAGGGGTTCACTTAGTTTCTCACACACTGCTGCTACCAGCTGCTGGATCAGGGGTTCACTTAGTTTCTCACTCACTGCTGCTACCAGCTGCTGGATCAGGGGTTCACTTAGTTTCTCACACACTGCTGCTACCAGCTGCTGGATCAGAGGTTCACTTAGTTTCTCACTCACTACTGCTACCAGCTGCTGGATCAGGGGTTCACTTAGTTTCTCACTGCTGCTACCAGCTGCTGGATCAGGGGTTCACTTAGTTTCTCACTCACTGCTGCTACCAGCTGCTGGATCAGGGGTTCACTTAGTTTCTCACTCACTGCTGCTACCAGCTGCTGGATCAGGGGTTCACTTAGTTTCTCACACACTGCTGCTACCAGCTGCTGGATCAGGGGTTCACTTAGTTTCTCACTGCTGCTACCAGCTGCTGGATCAGGGGTTCACTTAGTTTCTCACTGCTGCTACCAGCTGGTGGATCAGGGGTTCACTTAGTTTCTCACACACTGCTGCTACAAGCTGCTGGATCAGGGGTTCACTTAGTTTCTCACACACTGCTGCTACCAGCTGCTGGATCAGGGGTTCACTTAGTTTTTCACTCACTGCTGCTACCAGCTGCTGGATCAGGGGTTCACTTAGTTTCTCACTCACTGCTGCTACCAGCTGCTGGATCAGGGGTTCACTTAGTTTCTCACACCCTGCTGCTACCAGCCGCTGGATCAGGGGTTCACTTAGTTTCTCACACCCTGCTGCTACCAGCTGCTGGATCAGGGGTTCACTTAGTTTCTCACACCCTGCTGCTACCAGCTGCTGGATGAAGGGTTCACTTAGTTTCACACTCACTGCTGCTACCAGTTGCTGGATCAGGGGTTCACTTAGTTTCTCACTGCTGCTACCAGCTGCTGGATCAGGGGTTCACTTAGTTTCTCTCGCACTGCTGCTACCAGCTGCTGGATCAGGGGTTCACTTAGTTTCTCTCACACTGCTGCTACCAGCTGCTGGATCAGGGGTTCACTTAGTTTCTCACACACTGTTGCTACCAGCTGCTGGATCAGGGGTTCACTTAGTTTCTCACACCCTGCTGCTACCAGCTGCTGGATCAGGGGTTCACTTAGTTTCTCACTCACTGCTGCTACCAGCTGCTGGATCAGGGGTTCACTTAGTTTCTCACACACTGCTGCTACCAGCTGCTGGATCAGAGGTTCACTTAGTTTCTCACTCACTACTGCTACCAGCTGCTGGATCAGGGGTTCACTTAGTTTCTCACTGCTGCTACCAGCTGCTGGATCAGGGGTTCACTTAGTTTCTCACTCACTGCTGCTACCAGCTGCTGGATCAGGGGTTCACTTAGTTTCTCACTCACTGCTGCTACCAGCTGCTGGATCAGGGGTTCACTTAGTTTCTCACACACTGCTGCTACCAGCTGCTGGATCAGGGGTTCACTTAGTTTCTCACTGCTGCTACCAGCTGCTGGATCAGGGGTTCACTTAGTTTCTCACTGCTGCTACCAGCTGGTGGATCAGGGGTTCACTTAGTTTCTCACACACTGCTGCTACAAGCTGCTGGATCAGGGGTTCACTTAGTTTCTCACACCCTGCTGCTACCAGCTGCTGGATCAGGGGTTCACTTAGTTTTTCACTCACTTCTGCTACCAGCTGCTGGATCAGGGGTTCACTTAGTTTCTCACACACTGCTGCTACCAGCTGCTGGATCAGGGGTTCACTTAGTTTCTCACACACTGCTGCTACCAGCTGCTGGATCAGGGGTTCACTTAGTTTCTCACACCCTGCTGCTACCAGCTGCTGGATCAGGGGTTCACTTAGTTTCTCACACCCTGCTGCTACCAGCTGCTGGATGAAGGGTTCACTTAGTTTCACACTCACTGCTGCTACCAGTTGCTGGATCAGGGGTTCACTTAGTTTCTCACTGCTGCTACCAGCTGCTGGATCAGGGGTTCACTTAGTTTCTCTCGCACTGCTGCTACCAGCTGCTGGATCAGGGGTTCACTTAGTTTCTCTCACACTGCTGCTACCAGCTGCTGGATCAGGGGTTCACTTAGTTTCTCACACACTGTTGCTACCAGCTGCTGGATCAGGGGTTCACTTAGTTTCTCACACCCTGCTGCTACCAGCTGCTGGATCAGGGGTTCACTTAGTTTCTCACTCACTGCTGCTACCAGCTGCTGGATCAGGGGTTCACTTAGTTTCTCACACACTGCTGCTACCAGCTGCTGGAACAGGGGTTCACTTAGTTTCTCACACCCTGCTGCTACCAGCTGCTGGATCAGGGGTTCACTTAGTTTCTCACTCACTGCTGCTACCAGCTGCTGGATCAGGGGTTCACTTAGTTTCTCACACACTGCTGCTACCAGCTGCTGGATCAGGGGTTCACTTAGTTTCTCACACACTGCTGCTACCAGCTGCTGGATCAGGGGTTCACTTAGTTTCTCACACACTGCTGCTACCAGCTGCTGGATCAGGGGTTCACTTAGTTTCTCACTCACTGCTGCTACCAAATGCTGGATCAGGGGTTCACTTAGTTTCTCACTCACTGCTGCTACCAGATGCTGGATCAGGGGTTCACTTAGTTTCTCACACACTGCTAGTACCAGCTGCTGGATCAGGGGTTCACTTAGTTTCTCACACCCTGCTGCTACCAGCTGCTGGATCAGGGGTTCACTTAGTTTCTCACACCCTGCTGCTACCAGCTGCTGGATCAGGGGTTCACTTAGTTTCTCACACCCTGCTGCTACCAGCTGCTGGATCAAGGGTTCACTTAGTTTCACACTCACTGCTGCTACCAGTTGCTGGATCAGGGGTTCACTTAGTTTCTCACTGCTGCTACCAGCTGCTGGATCAAGGGTTCACTTAGTTTCTCACTGCTGCTACCAGCTGCTGGATCAGGTGTTCACTTAGTTTGTCACTGCTGCTACCAGCAGCTGGATCAGGGGTTCACTTAGTTTCTCACACCCTGCTGCTACCAGCTGCTGGATCAGGGGTTCACTTAGTTTCTCACTCACTGCTGCTACCAGCTGCTGGATCAGGGGTTCACTTAGTTTCTCACACCCTGCTGCTACCAGCCGCTGGATCAGGGGTTCACTTAGTTTCTCACACCCTGCTGCTACCAGCTGCTGGATCAGGGGTTCACTTAGTTTCTCACACCCTGCTGCTACCAGCTGCTGGATGAAGGGTTCACTTAGTTTCACACTCACTGCTGCTACCAGTTGCTGGATCAGGGGTTCACTTAGTTTCTCACTGCTGCTACCAGCTGCTGGATCAGGGGTTCACTTAGTTTCTCTCGCACTGCTGCTACCAGCTGCTGGATCAGGGGTTCACTTAGTTTCTCTCACACTGCTGCTACCAGCTGCTGGATCAGGGGTTCACTTAGTTTCTCACACACTGTTGCTACCAGCTGCTGGATCAGGGGTTCACTTAGTTTCTCACACCCTGCTGCTACCAGCTGCTGGATCAGGGGTTCACTTAGTTTCACACTCACTGCTGCTACCAGCTGCTGGATCAGGGGTTCACTTAGTTTCTCACACACTGCTGCTACCAGCTGCTGGAACAGGGGTTCACTTAGTTTCTCACACCCTGCTGCTACCAGCTGCTGGATCAGGGGTTCACTTAGTTTCTCACTCACTGCTGCTACCAGCTGCTGGATCAGGGGTTCACTTAGTTTCTCACACACTGCTGCTACCAGCTGCTGGATCAGGGGTTCACTTAGTTTCTCACACACTGCTGCTACCAGCTGCTGGATCAGGGGTTCACTTAGTTTCTCACACACTGCTGCTACCAGCTGCTGGATCAGGGGTTCACTTAGTTTCTCACTCACTGCTGCTACCAAATGCTGGATCAGGGGTTCACTTAGTTTCTCACTCACTGCTGCTACCAGATGCTGGATCAGGGGTTCACTTAGTTTCTCACACACTGCTAGTACCAGCTGCTGGATCAGGGGTTCACTTAGTTTCTCACACCCTGCTGCTACCAGCTGCTGGATCAGGGGTTCACTTAGTTTCTCACACCCTGCTGCTACCAGCTGCTGGATCAGGGGTTCACTTAGTTTCTCACACCCTGCTGCTACCAGCTGCTGGATCAGGGGTTCACTTAGTTTCTCACACCCTGCTGCTACCAGCTGCTGGATCAAGGGTTCACTTAGTTTCACACTCACTGCTGCTACCAGTTGCTGGATCAGGGGTTCACTTAGTTTCTCACTGCTGCTACCAGCTGCTGGATCAAGGGTTCACTTAGTTTCTCACTGCTGCTACCAGCTGCTGGATCAGGTGTTCACTTAGTTTGTCACTGCTGCTACCAGCAGCTGGATCAGGGGTTCACTTAGTTTCTCACACACTGCTGCTACCAGCTGCTGGATCAGGGGTTCACTTAGTTTCTCACTCACTGCTGCTACCAGCTGCTGGATCAGGGGTTCACTTAGTTTCTCCCTGCTGCTACCAGCTGCTGGATCAGGGGTTCACTTAGTTTCTCATACCCTGCTGCTACCAGCTGCTGGATCAGGAGTTCACTTAGTTTCTCACTGCTGCTACCAGCTGCTGGATCAGGGGTTCACTTAGTTTCTCACACACTGCTGCTACCAGCTGCTGGATCAGGAGTTCACTTAGTTTCTCACTGATGCTACCAGCTGCTGGATCAGGGGTTCACTTAGTTTCTCACTCACTACTGTTACCAGCTGCTGGATCAGGGGTTCACTTAGTTTCTCACTGCTGCTACCAGCTGCTGGATCAGGGGTTCACATAGTTTCTCACACACTGCTGCTACCAGCTGCTGGATCAGGGGTTCACATAGTTTCTCACACACTGCTGCTACCAGCTGCTGGATCAGGGGATCACTTAGTTTCTCACACACTGCTGCTACCAGCTGCTGGATCAGGGGTTCACTTAGTTTCTCACACACTGCTGCTACCAGCTGCTGGATCAGGGGTTCACTTAGTTTCTCACTCACTGCTGCTACCAGCTGCTGGATCAGGGGTTCACTTAGTTTCTCACACACTGCTGCTACCAGCTGCTGGATCAGAGGTTCACTTAGTTTCTCACTCACTACTGCTACCAGCTGCTGGATCAGGGGTTCACTTAGTTTCTCACTGCTGCTACCAGCTGCTGGATCAGGGGTTCACTTAGTTTCTCACTCACTGCTGCTACCAGCTGCTGGATCAGGGGTTCACTTAGTTTCTCACTCACTGCTGCTACCAGCTGCTGGATCAGGGGTTCACTTAGTTTCTCACACACTGCTGCTACCAGCTGCTGGATCAGGGGTTCACTTAGTTTCTCACTGCTGCTACCAGCTGCTGGATCAGGGGTTCACTTAGTTTCTCACTGCTGCTACCAGCTGGTGGATCAGGGGTTCACTTAGTTTCTCACACACTGCTGCTACAAGCTGCTGGATCAGGGGTTCACTTAGTTTCTCACACACTGCTGCTACCAGCTGCTGGATCAGGGGTTCACTTAGTTTCTCACACACTGCTGCTACCAGCTGCTGGATCAGGGGTTCACTTAGTTTCTCACTCACTGCTGCTACCAGATGCTGGATCAGGGGTTCACTTAGTTTCTCACACACTGCTAGTACCAGCTGCTGGATCAGGGGTTCACTTAGTTTCTCACACCCTGCTGCTACCAGCTGCTGGATCAGGGGTTCACTTAGTTTCTCACACCCTGCTGCTACCAGCTGCTGGATCAGGGGTTCACTTAGTTTCTCACACCCTGCTGCTACCAGCTGCTGGATCAAGGGTTCACTTAGTTTCACACTCACTGCTGCTACCAGTTGCTGGATCAGGGGTTCACTTAGTTTCTCACTGCTGCTACCAGCTGCTGGATCAAGGGTTCACTTAGTTTCTCACTGCTGCTACCAGCTGCTGGATCAGGTGTTCACTTAGTTTGTCACTGCTGCTACCAGCAGCTGGATCAGGGGTTCACTTAGTTTCTCACACCCTGCTGCTACCAGCTGCTGGATCAGGGGTTCACTTAGTTTCTCACTCACTGCTGCTACCAGCTGCTGGATCAGGGGTTCACTTAGTTTCTCACACCCTGCTGCTACCAGCCGCTGGATCAGGGGTTCACTTAGTTTCTCACACCCTGCTGCTACCAGCTGCTGGATCAGGGGTTCACTTAGTTTCTCACACCCTGCTGCTACCAGCTGCTGGATGAAGGGTTCACTTAGTTTCACACTCACTGCTGCTACCAGTTGCTGGATCAGGGGTTCACTTAGTTTCTCACTGCTGCTACCAGCTGCTGGATCAGGGGTTCACTTAGTTTCTCTCGCACTGCTGCTACCAGCTGCTGGATCAGGGGTTCACTTAGTTTCTCTCACACTGCTGCTACCAGCTGCTGGATCAGGGGTTCACTTAGTTTCTCACACACTGTTGCTACCAGCTGCTGGATCAGGGGTTCACTTAGTTTCTCACACCCTGCTGCTACCAGCTGCTGGATCAGGGGTTCACTTAGTTTCACACTCACTGCTGCTACCAGCTGCTGGATCATGGGTTCACTTAGTTTCTCACACACTGCTGCTACCAGCTGCTGGAACAGGGGTTCACTTAGTTTCTCACACCCTGCTGCTACCAGCTGCTGGATCAGGGGTTCACTTAGTTTCTCACTCACTGCTGCTACCAGCTGCTGGATCAGGGGTTCACTTAGTTTCTCACACACTGCTGCTACCAGCTGCTGGATCAGGGGTTCACTTAGTTTCTCACACACTGCTGCTACCAGCTGCTGGATCAGGGGTTCACTTAGTTTCTCACACACTGCTGCTACCAGCTGCTGGATCAGGGGTTCACTTAGTTTCTCACTCACTGCTGCTACCAAATGCTGGATCAGGGGTTCACTTAGTTTCTCACTCACTGCTGCTACCAGATGCTGGATCAGGGGTTCACTTAGTTTCTCACACACTGCTAGTACCAGCTGCTGGATCAGGGGTTCACTTAGTTTCTCACACCCTGCTGCTACCAGCTGCTGGATCAGGGGTTCACTTAGTTTCTCACACCCTGCTGCTACCAGCTGCTGGATCAGGGGTTCACTTAGTTTCTCACACCCTGCTGCTACCAGCTGCTGGATCAGGGGTTCACTTAGTTTCTCACACCCTGCTGCTACCAGCTGCTGGATCAAGGGTTCACTTAGTTTCACACTCACTGCTGCTACCAGTTGCTGGATCAGGGGTTCACTTAGTTTCTCACTGCTGCTACCAGCTGCTGGATCAAGGGTTCACTTAGTTTCTCACTGCTGCTACCAGCTGCTGGATCAGGTGTTCACTTAGTTTGTCACTGCTGCTACCAGCAGCTGGATCAGGGGTTCACTTAGTTTCTCACACACTGCTGCTACCAGCTGCTGGATCAGGGGTTCACTTAGTTTCTCACTCACTGCTGCTACCAGCTGCTGGATCAGGGGTTCACTTAGTTTCTCCCTGCTGCTACCAGCTGCTGGATCAGGGGTTCACTTAGTTTCTCATACCCTGCTGCTACCAGCTGCTGGATCAGGAGTTCACTTAGTTTCTCACTGCTGCTACCAGCTGCTGGATCAGGGGTTCACTTAGTTTCTCACACACTGCTGCTACCAGCTGCTGGATCAGGAGTTCACTTAGTTTCTCACTGATGCTACCAGCTGCTGGATCAGGGGTTCACTTAGTTTCTTACTCACTACTGTTACCAGCTGCTGGATCAGGGGTTCACTTAGTTTCTCACTGCTGCTACCAGCTGCTGGATCAGGGGTTCACATAGTTTCTCACACACTGCTGCTACCAGCTGCTGGATCAGGGGTTCACATAGTTTCTCACACACTGCTGCTACCAGCTGCTGGATCAGGGGATCACTTAGTTTCTCACACACTGCTGCTACCAGCTGCTGGATCAGGGGTTCACTTAGTTTCTCACACACTGCTGCTACCAGCTGCTGGATCAGGGGTTCACTTAGTTTCTCACTCACTGCTGCTACCAGCTGCTGGATCAGAGGTTCACTTAGTTTCTCACTCACTACTGCTACCAGCTGCTGGATCAGGGGTTCACTTAGTTTCTCACTGCTGCTACCAGCTGCTGGATCAGGGGTTCACTTAGTTTCTCACTCACTGCTGCTACCAGCTGCTGGATCAGGGGTTCACTTAGTTTCTCACTCACTGCTGCTACCAGCTGCTGGATCAGGGGTTCACTTAGTTTCTCACACACTGCTGCCACCAGCTGCTGGATCAGGGGTTCACTTAGTTTCTCACTGCTGCTACCAGCTGCTGGATCAGGGGTTCACTTAGTTTCTCACTGCTGCTACCAGCTGGTGGATCAGGGGTTCACTTAGTTTCTCACACACTGCTGCTACAAGCTGCTGGATCAGGGGTTCACTTAGTTTCTCACACACTGCTGCTACCAGCTGCTGGATCAGGGGTTCACTTAGTTTTTCACTCACTGCTGCTACCAGCTGCTGGATCAGGGGTTCACTTAGTTTCTCACTCACTGCTGCTACCAGCTGCTGGATCAGGGGTTCACTTAGTTTCTCACACCCTGCTGCTACCAGCCGCTGGATCAGGGGTTCACTTAGTTTCTCACACCCTGCTGCTACCAGCTGCTGGATCAGGGGTTCACTTAGTTTCTCACACCCTGCTGCTACCAGCTGCTGGATGAAGGGTTCACTTAGTTTCACACTCACTGCTGCTACCAGTTGCTGGATCAGGGGTTCACTTAGTTTCTCACTGCTGCTACCAGCTGCTGGATCAGGGGTTCACTTAGTTTCTCTCGCACTGCTGCTACCAGCTGCTGGATCAGGGGTTCACTTAGTTTCTCTCACACTGCTGCTACCAGCTGCTGGATCAGGGGTTCACTTAGTTTCTCACACACTGTTGCTACCAGCTGCTGGATCAGGGGTTCACTTAGTTTCTCACACCCTGCTGCTACCAGCTGCTGGATCAGGGGTTCACTTAGTTTCTCACACACTGCTGCTACCAGCTGCTGGAACAGGGGTTCACTTAGTTTCTCACACCCTGCTGCTACCAGCTGCTGGATCAGGGGTTCACTTAGTTTCTCACTCACTGCTGCTACCAGCTGCTGGATCAGGGGTTCACTTAGTTTCTCACACACTGCTGCTACCAGCTGCTGGATCAGGGGTTCACTTAGTTTCTCACACACTGCTGCTACCAGCTGCTGGATCAGGGGTTCACTTAGTTTCTCACACACTGCTGCTACCAGCTGCTGGATCAGGGGTTCACTTAGTTTCTCACACCCTGCTGCTACCAGCTGCTGGATCAGGGGTTCACTTAGTTTCTCACACCCTGCTGCTACCAGCTGCTGGATCAGGGGTTCACTTAGTTTCTCACACCCTGCTGCTACCAGCTGCTGGATCAAGGGTTCACTTAGTTTCACACTCACTGCTGCTACCAGTTGCTGGATCAGGGGTTCACTTAGTTTCTCACTGCTGCTACCAGCTGCTGGATCAAGGGTTCACTTAGTTTCTCACTGCTGCTACCAGCTGCTGGATCAGGTGTTCACTTAGTTTGTCACTGCTGCTACCAGCAGCTGGATCAGGGGTTCACTTAGTTTCTCACACACTGCTGCTACCAGCTGCTGGATCAGGGGTTCACTTAGTTTCTCACTCACTGCTGCTACTAGCTGCTGGATCAGGGGTTCACTTAGTTTCTCCCTGCTGCTACCAGCTGCTGGATCAGGGGTTCACTTAGTTTCTCATACCCTGCTGCTACCAGCTGCTGGATCAGGAGTTCACTTAGTTTCTCACTGCTGCTACCAGCTGCTGGATCAGGGGTTCACTTAGTTTCTCACACACTGCTGCTACCAGCTGCTGGATCAGGAGTTCACTTAGTTTCTCACTGATGCTACCAGCTGCTGGATCAGGGGTTCACTTAGTTTCTCACTCACTACTGTTACCAGCTGCTGGATCAGGGGTTCACTTAGTTTCTCACTGCTGCTACCAGCTGCTGGATCAGGGGTTCACATAGTTTCTCACACACTGCTGCTACCAGCTGCTGGATCAAGGGTTCACATAGTTTCTCACACACTGCTGCTACCAGCTGCTGGATCAGGGGATCACTTAGTTTCTCACACACTGCTGCTACCAGCTGCTGGATCAGGGGTTCACTTAGTTTCTCACACACTGCTGCTACCAGCTGCTGGATCAGGGGTTCACTTAGTTTCTCACTCACTGCTGCTACCAGCTGCTGGATCAGGGGTTCACTTAGTTTCTCACACACTGCTGCTACCAGCTGCTGGATCAGAGGTTCACTTAGTTTCTCACTCACTACTGCTACCAGCTGCTGGATCAGGGGTTCACTTAGTTTCTCACTGCTGCTACCAGCTGCTGGATCAGGGGTTCACTTAGTTTCTCACTCACTGCTGCTACCAGCTGCTGGATCAGGGGTTCACTTAGTTTCTCACTCACTGCTGCTACCAGCTGCTGGATCAGGGGTTCACTTAGTTTCTCACACACTGCTGCTACCAGCTGCTGGATCAGGGGTTCACTTAGTTTCTCACTGCTGCTACCAGCTGCTGGATCAGGGGTTCACTTAGTTTCTCACTGCTGCTACCAGCTGGTGGATCAGGGGTTCACTTAGTTTCTCACACACTGCTGCTACAAGCTGCTGGATCAGGGGTTCACTTAGTTTCTCACACACTGCTGCTACCAGCTGCTGGATCAGGGGTTCACTTAGTTTTTCACTCACTGCTGCTACCAGCTGCTGGATCAGGGGTTCACTTAGTTTCTCACTCACTGCTGCTACCAGCTGCTGGATCAGGGGTTCACTTAGTTTCTCACACCCTGCTGCTACCAGCCGCTGGATCAGGGGTTCACTTAGTTTCTCACACCCTGCTGCTACCAGCTGCTGGATCAGGGGTTCACTTAGTTTCTCACACCCTGCTGCTACCAGCTGCTGGATGAAGGGTTCACTTAGTTTCACACTCACTGCTGCTACCAGTTGCTGGATCAGGGGTTCACTTAGTTTCTCACTGCTGCTACCAGCTGCTGGATCAGGGGTTCACTTAGTTTCTCTCGCACTGCTGCTACCAGCTGCTGGATCAGGGGTTCACTTAGTTTCTCTCACACTGCTGCTACCAGCTGCTGGATCAGGGGTTCACTTAGTTTCTCACACACTGTTGCTACCAGCTGCTGGATCAGGGGTTCACTTAGTTTCTCACACCCTGCTGCTACCAGCTGCTGGATCAGGGGTTCACTTAGTTTCTCACTCACTGCTGCTACCAGCTGCTGGATCAGGGGTTCACTTAGTTTCTCACACACTGCTGCTACCAGCTGCTGGAACAGGGGTTCACTTAGTTTCTCACACCCTGCTGCTACCAGCTGCTGGATCAGGGGTTCACTTAGTTTCTCACTCACTGCTGCTACCAGCTGCTGGATCAGGGGTTCACTTAGTTTCTCACACACTGCTGCTACCAGCTGCTGGATCAGGGGTTCACTTAGTTTCTCACACACTGCTGCTACCAGCTGCTGGATCAGGGGTTCACTTAGTTTCTCACACACTGCTGCTACCAGCTGCTGGATCAGGGGTTCACTTAGTTTCTCACTCACTGCTGCTACCAAATGCTGGATCAGGGGTTCACTTAGTTTCTCACTCACTGCTGCTACCAGATGCTGGATCAGGGGTTCACTTAGTTTCTCACACACTGCTAGTACCAGCTGCTGGATCAGGGGTTCACTTAGTTTCTCACACCCTGCTGCTACCAGCTGCTGGATCAGGGGTTCACTTAGTTTCTCACACCCTGCTGCTACCAGCTGCTGGATCAGGGGTTCACTTAGTTTCTCACACCCTGCTGCTACCAGCTGCTGGATCAGGGGTTCACTTAGTTTCTCACACCCTGCTGCTACCAGCTGCTGGATCAAGGGTTCACTTAGTTTCACACTCACTGCTGCTACCAGTTGCTGGATCAGGGGTTCACTTAGTTTCTCACTGCTGCTACCAGCTGCTGGATCAAGGGTTCACTTAGTTTCTCACTGCTGCTACCAGCTGCTGGATCAGGTGTTCACTTAGTTTGTCACTGCTGCTACCAGCAGCTGGATCAGGGGTTCACTTAGTTTCTCACACACTGCTGCTACCAGCTGCTGGATCAGGGGTTCACTTAGTTTCTCACTCACTGCTGCTACCAGCTGCTGGATCAGGGGTTCACTTAGTTTCTCACTCACTGCTGCTACCAGCTGCTGGATCAGGGGTTCACTTAGTTTCTCACTCACTGCTGCTACCAGCTGCTGGATCAGGGGTTCACTTAGTTTCTCACACACTGCTGCTACCAGCTGCTGGATCAGGGGTTCACTTAGTTTCTCACACACTGCTGCTACCAGCTGCTGGATCAGGGGTTCACTTAGTTTCTCACACACTGCTGCTACCAGCTGCTGGATCAGGGGTTCACTTAGTTTCTCACACCCTGCTGCTACCAGCTGCTGGATTAGGGGTTCACTTAGTTTCTCACACCCTCCTGCTACCAGCTCCTGGATCAGGGGTTCACTTAGTTTCTCACACCCTGCTGCTACCGGCTGCTGGATCAGGGGTTCACTTAGTTTCTCACTCACTGCTACCAGCTGGTGGATCAGGGGTTCACTTAGTTTCTCACACCCTGCTGCTACCAGCTGCTGGATCAGGGGTTCACTTAGTTTCTCACTGCTGCTACCAGCTGCTGGATCAGGGGTTCACTTAGTTTCTCACTGCTGCTACCAGCTGCTGGATCAGGGGTTCACTTAGTTTCTCACTGCTGCTACCAGCTGCTGGATCAGGGGTTCACTTAGTTTCTCACTCACTGCTGCTACCAGCTATTGGATCAGGGGTTCACTTAGTTTCTCACACACTGCTGCTACCAGCTGCTGGATCAGGGGTTCACTTAGTTTCTCATACACTGCTGCTACCAGGTGCTGGATCAGGGGTTCACTTAGTTTCTCACACACTGCTGCTACCAGCTGCTGGATCAGGGTTTCACTTAGTTTCTCACACCCTGTTGCTACCAGCTGCTGGATCAGGGGTTCACTTAGTTTCTCACACCCTGCTGCTACCAGCTGCTGGATCAGGGGTTCACTTAGTTTCTCACTGCTGCTACCAGCTGGTGGATCAGGGGTTCACTTAGTTTCTCACACACTGCTGCTACCAGCTGCTGGATCAGGGGTTCACTTAGTTTCTCACACACTGCTGCTACCAGCTGCTGGATCAGGGGTTCACTTAGTTTCTCACTGCTGCTACCAGCTGGTGGATCAGGGGTTCACTTAGTTTCTCACACACTGCTGCTACCAGCTGCTGGATCAGGGGTTCACTTAGTTTCTCACACACTGCTGCTACCAGCTGCTGGATCAGGGGTTCACTTAGTTTCTCACACACTGCTGCTACCAGCTGCTGGATCAGAGGTTCACTTAGTTTCTCACTCACTGCTGCTACCAGCTGCTGGATCAGGGGTTCACTTAGTTTCTCACTGCTGCTACCAGCTGCTGGATCAGGGGTTCACTTAGTTTCTCACTCACTGCTGCTACCAGCTGCTGGATCAGGGGTTCACTTAGTTTCTCACTCACTGCTGCTACCAGCTGCTGGATCAGGGGTTCACTTAGTTTCTCACACACTGCTGCTACCAGCTGCTGGATCAGTGGTTCACTTAGTTTCTCACTGCTGCTACCAGCTGCTGGATCAGGGGTTCACTTAGTTTCTCACTGCTGCTACCAGCTGCTGGATCAGGGGTTCACTTAGTTTCTCACACACTGGTGCTACAAGCTGCTGGATCAGGGGTTCACTTAGTTTCTCACACCCTGCTGCTACCAGCTCCTGGATCAGGGGTTCACTTAGTTTCTCACACCCTGCTGCTACCAGCTGCTGGATCAGGGGTTCACTTAGTTTCTCACTGCTGCTACCAGCTGGTGTATCAGGGGTTCACTTAGTTTCTCACACCCTGCTGCTACCAGCTGCTGGATCAGGGGTTCACTTAGTTTCTCACTGCTGCTACCAGCTGCTGGATCAGGGGTTCACTTAGTTTCTCACTGCTGCTACCAGCTGGTGGATCAGGGGTTCACTTAGTTTCTCACTCACTGCTGCTACCAGCTATTGGATCAGGGGTTCACTTAGTTTCTCACACACTGCTGCTACCAGCTGCTGGATCAGGGGTTCACTTAGTTTCTCACACACTGCTGCTACCAGGTGCTGGATCAGGGGTTCACTTAGTTTCTCACACACTGCTGCTACCAGCTGCTGGATCAGGGTTACACTTAGTTTCTCACACCCTGTTGCTACCAGCTGCTGGATCAGGGGTTCACTTAGTTTCTCACACCCTGCTGCTACCAGCTGCTGGATCAGGGGTTCACTTAGTTTCTCACTGCTGCTACCAGCTGGTGGATCAGGGGTTCACTTAGTTTCTCACACACTGCTGCTACCAGCTGCTGGATCAGGGGTTCACTTAGTTTCTCACACACTGCTGCTACCAGCTGCTGGATCAGGGGTTCACTTAGTTTCTCACTCACTGCTGCTACCAGCTGCTGGATTAGGGGTTCACTTAGTTTCTCACACACTGCTGCTACCAGCTGCTGGATCAGAGGTTCACTTAGTTTCTCACTCACTGCTGCTACCAGCTGCTGGATCAGGGGTTCACTTAGTTTCTCACTGCTGCTACCAGCTGCTGGATCAGGGGTTCACTTAGTTTCTCACTCACTGCTGCTACCAGCTGCTGGATCAGGGGTTCACTTAGTTTCTCACTCACTGCTGCTACCAGCTGCTGGATCAGGGGTTCACTTAGTTTCTCACTGCTGCTACCAGCTGCTGGATCAGGGGTTCACTTAGTTTCTCACTGCTGCTACCAGCTGCTGGATCAGGGGTTCACTTAGTTTCTCACACACTGCTGCTACAAGCTGCTGGATCAGGGGTTCACTTAGTTTCTCACACACTGCTGCTACCAGCTGCTGGATCAGGGGTTCACTTAGTTTTTCACTCACTGCTGCTACCAGCTGCTGGATCAGGGGTTCACTTAGTTTCTCACTCACTGCTGCTACCAGCTGCTGGAAGAGGGGTTCACTTAGTTTCTCACTCACTGCTGCTACCAGCTGCTGGATCAGAGGTTCACTTAGTTTCTCACTCACTGCTGCTACCAGCTGCTGGATCAGGGGTTCACTTAGTTTCTTACTGCTGCTACCAGCTGCTGGATCAGGGGTTCACTTAGTTTCTCACAAACTGCTGCTACCAGCTGCTGGATCAGGGGTTCACTTAGTTTCTCACTGCTGCTACCAGCTGCTGGATCAGAGGTTCACTTAGTTTCTCACTCACTGCTGCTACCAGCTGCTGGATCAGAGGTTCACTTAGTTTCTCACACCCTGCTGCTACCAGCTGCTGGATCAGGGGTTCACTTAGTTTCTCACACACTGCTGCTACCAGCTGCTGGATCAGGGGTTCACTTAGTTTCTCACTGCTGCTACCAGCTGGTGGATCAGGGGTTCACTTAGTTTCTCACACACTGCTGCTACCAGCTGCTGGATCAGGGGTTCACTTAGTTTCTCACACACTGCTGCTACCAGCTGCTGGATCAGGGGTTCACTTAGTTTCTCACTCACTGCTGCTACCAGCTGCTGGATCAGGGGTTCACTTAGTTTCTCACACACTGCTGCTACCAGCTGCTGGATCAGAGGTTCACTTAGTTTCTCACTCACTGCTGCTACCAGCTGCTGGATCAGGGGTTCACTTAGTTTCTCACTGCTGCTACCAGCTGCTGGATCAGGGGTTCACTTAGTTTCTCACTCACTGCTGCTACCAGCTGCTGGATCAGGGGTTCACTTAGTTTCTCACTCACTGCTGCTACCAGCTGCTTGATCAGGGGTTCACTTAGTTTCTCACACACTGCTGCTACCAGCTGCTGGATCAGGGGTTCACTTAGTTTCTCACTGCTGCTACCAGCTGCTGGATCAGGGGTTCACTTAGTTTCTCACTGCTGCTACCAGCTGCTGGATCAGGGGTTCAATTAGTTTCTCACACACTGCTGCTACAAGCTGCTGGATCAGGGGTTCACTTAGTTTCTCACACCCTGCTGCTACCAGCTCCTGGATCAGGGGTTCACTTAGTTTCTCACACCCTGCTGCTACCAGCTGCTGGATCAGGGGTTCACTTAGTTTCTCACTGCTGCTACCAGCTGGTGGATGAGGGGTTCACTTAGTTTCTCACACCCTGCTGCTACCAGCTGCTGGATCAGGGGTTCACTTAGTTTCTCACTGCTGCTACCAGCTGCTGGATCAGGGGTTCACTTAGTTTCTCACTGCTGCTACCAGCTGGTGGATCAGGGGTTCACTTAGTTTCTCACTCACTGCTGCTACCAGCTATTGGATCAGGGGTTCACTTAGTTTCTCACACACTGCTGCTACCAGCTGCTGGATCAGGGGTTCACTTAGTTTCTCACACACTGCTGCTACCAGGTGCTGGATCAGGGGTTCACTTAGTTTCTCACACACTGCTGCTACCAGCTGCTGGATCAGGGTTTCACTTAGTTTCTCACACCCTGTTGCTACCAGCTGCTGGATCAGGGGTTCACTTAGTTTCTCACACCCTGCTGCTACCAGCTGCTGGATCAGGGGTTCACTTAGTTTCTCACTGCTGCTACCAGCTGGTGGATCAGGGGTTCACTTAGTTTCTCACACACTGCTGCTACCAGCTGCTGGATCAGGGGTTCACTTAGTTTCTCACACACTGCTGCTACCAGCTGCTGGATCAGGGGTTCACTTAGTTTCTCACTCACTGCTGCTACCAGCTGCTGGATCAGGGGTTCACTTAGTTTCTCACACACTGCTGCTACCAGCTGCTGGATCAGAGGTTCACTTAGTTTCTCACTCACTGCTGCTACCAGCTGCTGGATCAGGGGTTCACTTAGTTTCTCACTGCTGCTACCAGCTGCTGGATCAGGGGTTCACTTAGTTTCTCACTCACTGCTGCTACCAGCTGCTGGATCAGGGGTTCACTTAGTTTCTCACTCACTGCTGCTACCAGCTGCTGGATCAGGGGTTCACTTAGTTTCTCACACACTGCTGCTACCAGCTGCTGGATCAGGGGTTCACTTAGTTTCTCACTGCTGCTACCAGCTGCTGGATCAGGGGTTCACTTAGTTTCTCACTGCTGCTACCAGCTGCTGGATCAGGGGTTCACTTAGTTTCTCACACACTGCTGCTACAAGCTGCTGGATCAGGGGTTCACTTAGTTTCTCACACACTGCTGCTACCAGCTGCTGGATCAGGGGTTCACTTAGTTTTTCACTCACTGCTGCTACCAGCTGCTGGATCAGGGGTTCACTTAGTTTCTCACTGCTGCTACCAGCTGCTGGATCAGGGGTTCACTTAGTTTCTCACTCACTGCTGCTACCAGCTGCTGGATCAGGGGTTCACTTAGTTTCTCACTCACTGCTGCTACCAGCTGCTGGATCAGGGGTTCACTTAGTTTCTCACACACTGCTGCTACCAGCTGCTGGATCAGGGGTTCACTTAGTTTCTCACTGCTGCTACCAGCTGCTGGATCAGGGGTTCAATTAGTTTCTCACACACTGCTATTACAAGCTGCTTGATCAGGGGTTCACTTAGTTTCTCACACCCTGCTGCTACCAGCTCCTGGATCAGGGGTTCACTTAGTTTCTCACACCCTGCTGCTACCAGCTGCTGGATCAGGGGTTCACTTAGTTTCTCACTGCTGCTACCAGCTGGTGGATGAGGGGTTCACTTAGTTTCTCACACCCTGCTGCTACCAGCTGCTGGATCAGGGGTTCACTTAGTTTCTAACTGCTGCTACCAGCTGCTGGATCAGGGGTTCACTTAGTTTCTCACTGCTGCTACCAGCTGGTGGATCAGGGGTTCACTTAGTTTCTCACTCACTGCTGCTACCAGCTATTGGATCAGGGGTTCACTTAGTTTCTCACACACTGCTGCTACCAGCTGCTGGATCAGGGGTTCACTTAGTTTCTGACACACTGCTGCTACCAGGTGCTGGATCAGGGGTTCACTTAGTTTCTCACACACTGCTGCTACCAGCTGCTGGATCAGGGTTTCACTTAGTTTCTCACACCCTGTTGCTACCAGCTGCTGGATCAGGGGTTCACTTAGTTTCTCACACCCTGCTGCTACCAGCTGCTGGATCAGGGGTTCACTTAGTTTCTCACTGCTGCTACCAGCTGGTGGATCAGGGGTTCACTTAGTTTCTCACACACTGCTGCTACCAGCTGCTGGATCAGGGGTTCACTTAGTTTCTCACACACTGCTGCTACCAGCTGCTGGATCAGGGGTTCACTTAGTTTCTCACTCACTGCTGCTACCAGCTGCTGGATCAGGGGTTCACTTAGTTTCTCACTCACTGCTGCTACCAGCTGCTGGATCAGGGGTTCACTTAGTTTCTCACACACTGCTGCTACCAGCTGCTGGATCAGGGGTTCACTTAGTTTCTCACTGCTGCTACCAGCTGCTGGATCAGGGGTTCACTTAGTTTCTCACTGCTGCTACCAGCTGCTGGATCAGGGGTTCACTTAGTTTCTCACACACTGCTGCTACAAGCTGCTGGATCAGGGGTTCACTTAGTTTCTCACACACTGCTGCTACCAGCTGCTGGATCAGGGGTTCACTTAGTTTTTCACTCACTGCTGCTACCAGCTGCTGGATCAGGGGTTCACTTAGTTTCTCACTCACTGCTGCTACCAGCTGCTGGAAGAGGGGTTCACTTAGTTTCTCACTCACTGCTGCTACCAGCTGCTGGATCAGAGGTTCACTTAGTTTCTCACTCACTGCTGCTACCAGCTGCTGGATCAGGGGTTCACTTAGTTTCTCACTGCTGCTACCAGCTGCTGGATCAGGGGTTCACTTAGTTTCTCACAAACTGCTGCTACCAGCTGCTGGATCAGGGGTTCACTTAGTTTCTCACTGCTGCTACCAGCTGCTGGATCAGAGGTTCACTTAGTTTCTCACTCACTGCTGCTACCAGCTGCTGGATCAGAGGTTCACTTAGTTTCTCACACCCTGCTGCTACCAGCTGCTGGATCAGGGGTTCACGTAGTTTCACACTCACTGCTGCTACCAGTTGCTGGATCAGGGGTTCACTTAGTTTCTCACTGCTGCTACCAGCTGCTGGATCAGGGGTTCACTTAATTTCTCGCACACTGCTGCTACCAGCTGCTGGATCAGGGGTTCACTTAGTTTCTCACTGCTGCTACCAGCTGCTGGATCAGAGGTTCACTTAGTTTCTCTCGCACTGCTGCTACCAGCTGCTGGATCAGGGGTTCACTTAGTTTCTCTCACACTGCTGCTACCAGCTGCTGGATCAGGGGTTCACTTAGTTTCTCACACACTGCTGCTACCAGCTGCTGGATCAGGGGTTCACTTAGTTTCTCACACCCTGCTGCTACCAGCTGCTGGATCAGGGGTTCACTTAGTTTCTCACTCACTGCTGCTACCAGCTGCTGGATCAGGGGTTCACTTAGTTTCTCACTCACTGCTGCTACCAAATGCTGGATCAGGGGTTCACTTAGTTTCTCAGTCACTGCTGCTACCAGCTGCTGGATCAGGGGTTCACTTAGTTTCTCACACACTGCTGCTACCAGCTGCTGGATCAGGGGTTCACTTAGTTTCTCACACCCTGCTGCTACCAGCTGCTGGATCAGGGGTTCACTTAGTTTCTCACACCCTGCTGCTACCAGCTGCTGGATCAGGGGTTCACTTAGTTTCTCACACCCTGCTGCTACCAGCCGCTGGATCAGGGGTTCACTTAGTTTCTCACACCCTGCTGCTACCAGCTGCTGGATCAGGGGTTCACTTAGTTTCTCACACCCTGCTGCTACCAGCTGCTGGATGAAGGGTTCACTTAGTTTCACACTCACTGCTGCTACCAGTTGCTGGATCAGGGGTTCACTTAGTTTCTCACTGCTGCTACCAGCTGCTGGATCAGGGGTTCACTTAGTTTCTCTCGTACTGCTGCTACCAGCTGCTGGATCAGGGGTTCACTTAGTTTCTCTCACACTGCTGCTACCAGCTGCTGGATCAGGGGTTCACTTAGTTTCTCACACACTGTTGCTACCAGCTGCTGGATCAGGGGTTCACTTAGTTTCTCACACCCTGCTGCTACCAGCTGCTGGATCAGGGGTTCACTTAGTTTCTCACTCACTGCTGCTACCAGCTGCTGGATCAGGGGTTCACTTAGTTTCTCACACACTGCTGCTACCAGCTGCTGGAACAGGGGTTCACTTAGTTTCTCACACCCTGCTGCTACCAGCTGCTGGATCAGGGGTTCACTTAGTTTCTCACTCATTGCTGCTACCAGCTGCTGGATCAGGGGTTCACTTAGTTTCTCACACACTGCTGCTACCAGCTGCTGGATCAGGGGTTCACTTAGTTTCTCACACACTGCTGCTACCAGCTGCTGGATCAGGGGTTCACTTAGTTTCTCACACACTGCTGCTACCAGCTGCTGGATCAGGGGTTCACTTAGTTTCTCACTCACTGCTGCTACCAAATGCTGGATCAGGGGTTCACTTAGTTTCTCACTCACTGCTGCTACCAGCTGCTGGATCAGGGGTTCACTTAGTTTCTCACACCCTGCTGCTACCAGCTGCTGGATCAGGGGTTCACTTAGTTTCTCACACCCTGCTGCTACCAGCTGCTGGATCAGGGGTTCACTTAGTTTCTCACACCCTGCTGCTACCAGCTGCTGGATCAGGGGTTCACTTAGTTTCTCACACCCTGCTGCTACCAGCTGCTGGATCAGGGGTTCACTTAGTTTCTCACACCCTGCTGCTACCAGCTGCTGGATCAAGGGTTCACTTAGTTTCACACTCACTGCTGCTACCAGTTGCTGGATCAGGGGTTCACTTAGTTTCTCACTGCTGCTACCAGCTGCTGGATCAGGGGTTCACTTAGTTTCTCACTGCTGCTACCAGCTGCTGGATCAGGTGTTCACTTAGTTTGTCACTGCTGCTACCAGCAGCTGGATCAGGGGTTCACTTATTTTCTCACACACTGCTGCTACCAGCTGCTGGATCAGGGGTTCAGTTAGTTTCTCACTCACTGCTGCTACCAGCTGCTGGATAAGGGGTTCACTTAGTTTCTCACTCACTGCTGCTACCAGCTGCTGGATCAGGGGTTCACTTAGTTTCTCACACACTGCTGCTACCAGCTGCTGGATCAGGGGTTCACTTAGTTTCTCACACACTGCTGCTACCAGCTGCTGGATCAGGGGTTCACTTAGTTTCTCACACACTGCTGCTACCAGCTGCTGGATCAGGGGTTCACTTAGTTTCTCACACCCTGCTGCTACCAGCTGCTGGATCAGGGGTTCACTTAGTTTCTCACACCCTCCTGCTACCAGCTCCTGGATCAGGGGTTCACTTAGTTTCTCACACCCTGCTGCTACCAGCTGCTGGATCAGGGGTTCACTTAGTTTCTCACTGCTGCTACCAGCTGGTGGATCAGGGGTTCACTTAGTTTCTCACACCCTGCTGCTACCAGCTGCTGGATCAGGGGTTCACTTAGTTTCACACTCACTGCTGCTACCAGTTGCTGGATCAGGGGTTCACTTAGTTTCTCACTGCTGCTACCAGCTGCTGGATCAGGGGTTCACTTAGTTTCTCACACCCTGCTGCTACCAGCTGCTGGATCAGGGGTTCACTTAGTTTCTCTCGCACTGCTGCTACCAGCTGCTGGATCAGGGGTTCACTTAGTTTCTCTCACACACTGCTGCTACCAGCTGCTGGATCAGGGGTTCACTTTGTTTCTCACACACTGTTGCTACCAGCTGCTGGATCAGGGGTTCACTTAGTTTCTCACACCCTGCTGCTACCAGCTGCTGGATCAGGGGTTCACTTAGTTTCTCACTCACTGCTGCTACCAGCTGCTGGATCAGGGGTTCACTTAGTTTCTCACACACTGCTGCTGCCAGCTGCTGGAACAGGGGTTCACTTAGTTTCTCACACCCTGCTGCTACCAGCTGCTGGATCAGGGGTTCACTTAGTTTCTCACTCACTGCTGCTACCAGCTGCTGGATCAGGGGTTCACTTAGTTTCTCACACACTGCTGCTACCAGCTGCTGGATCAGGGGTTCACTTAGTTTCTCACACACTGCTGCTACCAGCTGCTGGATCAGGGGTTCACTTAGTTTCTCACTCACTGCTGCTACCAAATGCTGGATCAGGGGTTCACTTAGTTTCTCACTCACTGCTGCTACCAGCTGCTGGATCAGGGGTTCACTTAGTTTCTCACACCCTGCTGCTACCAGCTGCTGGATCAGGGGTTCACTTAGTTTCTCACACCCTGCTGCTACCAGCTGCTGGATCAGGGGTTCACTTAGTTTCTCACACCCTGCTGCTACCAGCTGCTGGATCAAGGGTTCACTTAGTTTCACACTCACTGCTGCTACCAGTTGCTGGATCAGGGGTTCACTTAGTTTCTCACTGCTGCTACCAGCTGCTGGATCAGGGGTTCACTTAGTTTCTCACTGCTGCTACCAGCTGCTGGATCAGGTGTTCACTTAGTTTGTCACTGCTGCTACCAGCAGCTGGATCAGGGGTTCACTTAGTTTCTCACACACTGCTGCTACCAGCTGCTGGATCAGGGGTTCACTTAGTTTCTCACTCACTGCTGCTACCAGCTGCTGGATCAGGGGTTCACTTAGTTTCTCACTCACTGCTGCCACCAGCTGCGGGATCAGGGGTTCACTTAGTTTCTCACTCACTGCTGCTACCAGCTGCTGGATCAGGGGTTCACTTAGTTTCTCACACACTGCTGCTACCAGCTGCTGGATCAGGGGTTCACTTAGTTTCTCACACACTGCTGCTACCAGCTGCTGGATCAGGGGTTCACTTAGTTTCTCACACACTGCTGCTACCAGCTGCTGGATCAGGGGTTCACTTAGTTTCTCACACCCTGCTGCTACCAGCTGCTGGATCAGGGGTTCACTTAGTTTCTCACACCCTCCTGCTACCAGCTCCTGGATCAGGGGTTCACTTAGTTTCTCACACCCTGCTGCTACCAGCTGCTGGATCAGGGGTTCACTTAGTTTCTCACTGCTGCTACCAGCTGGTGGATCAGGGGTTCACTTAGTTTCTCACACCCTGCTGCTACCAGCTGCTGGATCAGGGGTTCACTTAGTTTCTCACTGCTGCTACCAGCTGCTGGATCAGGGGTTCACTTAGTTTCTCTCGCACTGCTGCTACCAGCTGCTGGATCAGGGGTTCACTTAGTTTCTCTCACACTGCTGCTACCAGCTGCTGGATCAGGGGTTCACTTAGTTTCTCACACCCTGCTGCTACCAGCTGCTGGATCAGGGGTTCACTTAGTTTCTCACTCACTGCTGCTACCAGCTGCTGGATCAGGGGTTCACTTAGTTTCTCACTCACTGCTGCTACCAAATACTGGATCAGGGGTTCACTTAGTTTCTCAGTCACTGCTGCTACCAGCTGCTGGATCAGGGGTTCACTTAGTTTCTCACACACTGCTGCTACCAGCTGCTGGATCAGGGGTTCACTTAGTTTCTCACATCCTGCTGCTACCAGCTGCTGGATCAGGGGTTCACTTAGTTTCTCACACCCTGCTGCTACCAGCTGCTGGATCAGGGGTTCACTTAGTTTCTCACACCCTGCTGCTACCAGCCGCTGGATCAGGGGTTCACTTAGTTTCTCACACACTGCTGCTACCAGCTGCTGGATCAGGGGTTCACTTAGTTTCTCACTCACTGCTGCTACCAGCTGCTGGATCAGGGGTTCACTTAGTTTCTCACACACTGCTGCTACCAGCTGCTGGATCAGGGTTTCACTTAGTTTCTCACTGCTGCTACCAGCTGCTGGATCAGGGGTTCACTTAGTTTCTCACTGCTGCTACCAGCTGCTGGATCAGGGGTTCACTTAGTTTCTCACACACTGCTGCTACAAGCTGCTGGATCAGGGGTTCACTTAGTTTCTCACACACTGCTGCTACCAGCTGCTGGATCAGGGGTTCACTTAGTTTTTCACTCACTGCTGCTACCAGCTGCTGGATCAGGGGTTCACTTAGTTTCTCACTCACTGCTGCTACCAGCTGCTGGAAGAGGGGTTCACTTAGTTTCTCACTCACTGCTGCTACCAGCTGCTGGATCAGAGGTTCACTTAGTTTCTCACTCACTGCTGCTACCAGCTGCTGGATCAGGGGTTCACTTAGTTTCTCACTGCTGCTACCAGCTGCTGGATCAGGGGTTCACTTAGTTTCTCACACACTGCTGCTACCAGCTGGTGGATCAGGGGTTCACTTAGTTTCTCACTGCTGCTACCAGCTGCTGGATCAGAGGTTCACTTAGTTTCTCACTCACTGCTGCTACCAGCTGCTGGATCAGAGGTTCACTTAGTTTCTCACACCCTGCTGCTACCAGCTGCTGGATCAGGGGTTCACTTAGTTTCACACTCAATGCTGCTACCAGTTGCTGGATCAGGGGTTCACTTAGTTTCTCACTGCTGCTACCAGCTGCTGGATCAGGGGTTCACTTAGTTTCTCGCACACTGCTGCTACCAGCTGCTGGATCAGGGGTTCACTTAGTTTCTCACTGCTGCTACCAGCTGCTGGATCAGGGGTTCACTTAGTTTCTCTCGCACTGCTGCTACCAGCTGCTGGATCAGGGGTTCACTTAGTTTCTCTCACACTGCTGCTACCAGCTGCTGGATCAGGGGTTCACTTAGTTTCTCACACACTGCTGCTACCAGCTGCTGGATCAGGGGTTCACTTAGTTTCTCAAACCCTGCTGCTACCAGCTGCTGGATCAGGGGTTCACTTAGTTTCTCACTCACTGCTGCTACCAGCTGCTGGATCAGGGGTTCACTTAGTTTCTCACTCACTGCTGCTACCAGCTGCTGGATCAGGGGTTCACTTAGTTTCTCAGTCACTGCTGCTACCAGCTGCTGGATCAGGGGTTCACTTAGTTTCTCACACACTGCTGCTACCAGCTGCTGGATCAGGGGTTCACTTAGTTTCTCACACCCTGCTGCTACCAGCTGATGGATCAGGGGTTCACTTAGTTTGTCACACCCTGCTGCTACCAGCTGCTGGATCAGGGGTTCACTTAGTTTCTCACACCCTGCTGCTACCAGCTGCTGGATCAGGGGTTCACTTAGTTTCTCACACCCTGCTGCTACCAGCTGCTGGATCAAGGGTTCACTTAGTTTCACACTCACTGCTGCAGCAAATTGCTGGATCAGGGGTTCACTTAGTTTCTCACTGCTGCTACCAGCTGCTGGATCAGGGGTTCACTTAGTTTCTCACACACTGCTGCTACCAGCTGCTGGATCAGGGGTTCACTTAGTTTCTCTCACACTGCTGCTACCAGCTGCTGGATCAGGGGTTCACTTAGTTTCTCTCACACTGCTGCTACCAGCTGCTGGATCAGGGGTTCACTTAGTTTCTCTCACACTGCTGCTACCAGCTGCTGGATCAAGGGTTCACTTAGTTTCTCACACACTGCTGCTACCAGCTGCTGGATCAGGGGTTCACTTAGTTTCTCACTGCTGCTACCAGCTGCTGGATCAGGGGTTCACTTAGTTTCTCACTCACTGCTGCTACCAGCTGCTGGATCAGGGGTTCACTTAGTTTCTCACACACTGCTGCTACCAGCTGCTGGATCAGGGGTTCACTTAGTTTCTCACTCACTGCTGCTACCAGCTGCTGGATCAGGGGTTCACTTAGTTTCTCACTCACTGCTGCTACCAGCTGCTGGAAGAGGGGTTCACTTAGTTTCTCACTCACTGCTGCTACCAGCTGCTGGATCAGAGGTTCACTTAGTTTCTCACTCACTGCTGCTACCAGCTGCTGGATCAGGGGTTCACTTAGTTTCTCACTGCTGCTACCAGCTGCTGGATCAGGGGTTCACTTAGTTTCTCACACACTGCTGCTACCAGCTGGTGGATCAGGGGTTCACTTAGTTTCTCACTGCTGCTACCAGCTGCTGGATCAGAGGTTCACTTAGTTTCTCACTCACTGCTGCTACCAGCTGCTGGATCAGAGGTTCACTTAGTTTCTCACACCCTGCTGCTACCAGCTGCTGGATCAGGGGTTCACTTAGTTTCACACTCACTGCTGCTACCAGTTGCTGGATCAGGGGTTCACTTAGTTTCTCACTGCTGCTACCAGCTGCTGGATCAGGGGTTCACTTAGTTTCTCGCACACTGCTGCTACCAGCTGCTGGATCAGGGGTTCACTTAGTTTCTCACTGCTGCTACCAGCTGCTGGATCAGGGGTTCACTTAGTTTCTCTCGCACTGCTGCTACCAGCTGCTGGATCAGGGGTTCACTTAGTTTCTCTCACACTGCTGCTACCAGCTGCTGGATCAGGGGTTCACTTAGTTTCTCACACACTGCTGCTACCAGCTGCTGGATCAGGGGTTCACTTAGTTTCTCAAACCCTGCTGCTACCAGCTGCTGGATCAGGGGTTCACTTAGTTTCTCACTCACTGCTGCTACCAGCTGCTGGATCAGGGGTTCACTTAGTTTCTCACTCACTGCTGCTACCAGCTGCTGGATCAGGGGTTCACTTAGTTTCTCAGTCACTGCTGCTACCAGCTGCTGGATCAGGGGTTCACTTAGTTTCTCACACACTGCTGCTACCAGCTGCTGGATCAGGGGTTCACTTAGTTTCTCACACCCTGCTGCTACCAGCTGATGGATCAGGGGTTCACTTAGTTTGTCACACCCTGCTGCTACCAGCTGCTGGATCAGGGGTTCACTTAGTTTCTCACACCCTGCTGCTACCAGCTGCTGGATCAGGGGTTCACTTAGTTTCTCACACCCTGCTGCTACCAGCTGCTGGATCAAGGGTTCACTTAGTTTCACACTCACTGCTGCAGCAAATTGCTGGATCAGGGGTTCACTTAGTTTCTCACTGCTGCTACCAGCTGCTGGATCAGGGGTTCACTTAGTTTCTCACACACTGCTGCTACCAGCTGCTGGATCAGGGGTTCACTTAGTTTCTCTCACACTGCTGCTACCAGCTGCTGGATCAGGGGTTCACTTAGTTTCTCTCACACTGCTGCTACCAGCTGCTGGATCAGGGGTTCACTTAGTTTCTCTCACACTGCTGCTACCAGCTGCTGGATCAAGGGTTCACTTAGTTTCTCACACACTGCTGCTACCAGCTGCTGGATCAGGGGTTCACTTAGTTTCTCACTGCTGCTACCAGCTGCTGGATCAGGGGTTCACTTAGTTTCTCACTCACTGCTGCTACCAGCTGCTGGATCAGGGGTTCACTTAGTTTCTCACACACTGCTGCTACCAGCTGCTGGATCAGGGGTTCACTTAGTTTCTCACACACTGCTGCTACCAGCTGCTGGATCAGGGGTTCACTTAGTTTCTCACTGCTGCTACCAGCTGCTGGATCAGGGGTTCACTTAGTTTCTCTCACACTGCTGCTACCAGCTGCTGGATCAGGGGTTCACTTAATTTCTCTCACACTGCTGCTACCAGCTGCTGGATCAAGGGTTCACTTAGTTTCTCACACACTGCTGCTACCAGCTGCTGGATCAGGGGTTCACTTAGTTTCTCACTGCTGCTACCAGCTGCTGGATCAGGGGTTCACTTAGTTTCTCACTCACTGCTGCTACCAGCTGCTGGATCAGGGGTTCACTTAGTTTCTCACACACTGCTGCTACCAGCTGCTGGATCAGGGGTTCACTTAGTTTCTCACACACTGCTGCTACCAGCTGCTGGATCAGGGGTTCACTTAGTTTCTCACTGCTGCTACCAGCTGCTGGATCAGGGGTTCACTTAGTTTCTCACACACTGCTGCTACCAGCTGCTGGATCAGGGGTTCACTTAGTTTCTCACACACTGCTGCTACCAGCTGCTGGATCAGGGGTTCACTTAGTTTAACACATACTGCTGCTACCAGCTGCTGGATCAGGGGTTCACTTAGTTTCTCACACACTGCTGCTACCAGCTGCTGGATCAGGGGTTCACTTAGTTTCTCACTCACTGCTGCTACCAGCTGCTGGATCATGGGTTCACTTAGTTTTTCACTCACTGCTGCTACCAGCTGCTGGATCAGGGGTTCACTTAGTTTCTCACTCACTGCTGCTACCAGCTGCTGGATCAGGGGTTCACTTAGTTTCTCACTCACTGCTGCTACCAGCTGCTGGATCAGGGGTTCACTTAGTTTCTCACTGCTGCTACCAGCTGCTGGATCAGGGGTTCACTTAGTTTCTCACACACTGCTGCTACCAGCTGCTGGATCAGGGGTTCACTTAGTTTCTCACACACTGCTGCTACCAGCTGCTGGATCAGGGGTTCACTTAGTTTAAAACATACTGCTGCTACCAGCTGCTGGATTAGGGGTTCACTTAGTTTCTCACACACTGCTGCTACCAGCTGCTGGATCAGGGGTTCACTTAGTTTCTCACTCACTGCTGCTACCAGCTGCTGGATCAGGGGTTCACTTAGTTTTTCACTCACTGCTGCTACCAGCTGCTGGATCAGGGGTTCACTTAGTTTCTCACTCACTGCTGCTACCAGCTGCTGGATCAGGGGTTCACTTAGTTTCTCACTCACTGCTGCTACCAGCTGCTGGATCAGGGGTTCACTTAGTTTCTCACACACTGCTGCTACCAGCTGCTGGATCAGGGGTTCACTTAGTTTTTCACTCACTGCTGCTACCAGCTGCTGGATCAGGGGTTCACTTAGTTTCTCACTCACTGCTGCTACCAGCTGCTGTATCAGGGGTTCACTTAGTTTCTCACTGCTGCTACCAGCTGCTGGATCAGGGGTTCACTTAGTTTCTCACTGCTGCTACCAGCTGCTGGATCAGGGGTTCACTTAGTTTCTCACACACTGCTGCTACCAGCTGCTGGATCAGGGGTTCACTTAGTTTCTCACTCACTGCTGCTACCAGCTGCTGGATCAGGGGTTCACTTAGTTTCTCACACACTGCTGCTACCAGCTGCTGGATCAGGGGTTCACTTAGTTTCTCACACCCTGCTGCTACCAGCTGCTGGATCAGGGGTTCACTTAGTTTCTCACACCCTGCTGCTACCAGCTGCTGGATCAGGGGTTCACTTAGTTTCTCATACCCTGCTGCTACCAGCTGCTGGATCAGGGGTTCACTTAGTTTCTCACACCCTGCTGCTACCAGCTGCTGGATCAAGGGTTCACTTAGTTTCACACTCACTGCTGCTACCAGTTGCTGGATCAGGGGTTCACTTAGTTTCTCACTGCTGCTACCAGCTGCTGGATCAGGGGTTCACTTAGTTTCTCTCACACTGCTGCTACCAGCTGCTGGATCAGGGGTTCACTTAGTTTCTCTCACACTGCTGCTACCAGCTGCTGGATCAGGGGTTCACTTAGTTTCTCTCACACTGCTGCTACCAGCTGCTGGATCAAGGGTTCACTTAGTTTCTCACACACTGCTGCTACCAGCTGCTGGATCAGGGGTTCACTTAGTTTCTCACTGCTGCTACCAGCTGCTGGATCAGGGGTTCACTTAGTTTCTCACTCACTGCTGCTACCAGCTGCTGGATCAGGGGTTCACTTAGTTTCTCACACACTGCTGCTACCAGCTGCTGGATCAGGGGTTCACTTAGTTTCTCACACACTGCTGCTACCAGCTGCTGGATCAGGGGTTCACTTAGTTTCTCACTGCTGCTACCAGCTGCTGGATCAGGGGTTCACCTAGTTTCTCACACACTGCTGCTACCAGCTGCTGGATCAGGGGTTCACTTAGTTTCTCACACACTGCTGCTACCAGCTGCTGGATCAGGGGTTCACTTAGTTTTTCACTCACTGCTGCTACCAGCTGCTGGATCAGGGGTTCACTTAGTTTCTCACTCACTGCTGCTACCAGCTGCTGGATCAGGGGTTCACTTAGTTTCTCACTCACTGCTGCTACCAGCTGCTGGATCAGGGGTTCACTTAGTTTCTCACACACTGCTGCTACCAGCTGCTGGATCAGGGGTTCACTTAGTTTTTCACTCACTGCTGCTACCAGCTGCTGGATCAGGGGTTCACTTAGTTTCTCACTCACTGCTGCTACCAGCTGCTGTATCAGGGGTTCACTTAGTTTCTCACTGCTGCTACCAGCTGCTGGATCAGGGGTTCACTTAGTTTTTCACTCACTGCTGCTACCAGCTGCGGGATCAGGGGTTCACTTAGTTTCTCACTCACTGCTGCTACCAGCTGCTGGATCAGGGGTTCACTTAGGTTCTGACACACTGCTGCTACCAGCTGCTGGATCAGGGGTTCACTTAGTTTCTCACACACTGCTGCTACCAGCTGCTGCTTCAGGGGTTCACTTAGTTTCTCACACACTGCTGCTACCAGCTGCTGGATCAGGGGTTCACTTAGTTTCTCACACCCTGCTGCTATCAGCTGCTGGATCATGGGTTCACTTAGTTTCTCACACCCTGCTGCTACCAGCTCCTGGATCAGGGGTTCACTTAGTTTCTCACACCCTGCTGCTACCAGCTGCTGGATCAGGGGTTCACTTAGTTTCTCACACCCTGCTGCTACCAGCTGCTGGATCAGGGGTTCACTTAGTTTCACACTCACTGCTGCAGCAAGTTGCTGGATCAGGGGTTCACTTAGTTTCTCACTGCTGCTACCAGCTGCTGGATCAGGGGTTCACTTAGTTTCTCACACACTGCTGCTACCAGCTGCTGGATCAGGGGTTCACTTAGTTTCTCTCACACTGCTGCTACCAGCTGCTGGATCAGGGGTTCACTTAGTTTCTCTCACACTGCTGCTACCAGCTGCTGGATCAGGGGTTCACTTAGTTTCTCTCACACTGCTGCTACCAGCTGCTGGATCAAGGGTTCACTTAGTTTCTCACACACTGCTGCTACCAGCTGCTGGATCAGGGGTTCACTTAGTTTCTCACTGCTGCTACCAGCTGCTGGATCAGGGGTTCACTTAGTTTCTCACTCACTGCTGCTACCAGCTGCTGGATCAGGGGTTCACTTAGTTTCTCACACACTGCTGCTACCAGCTGCTGGATCAGGGGTTCACTTAGTTTCTCACACACTGCTGCTACCAGCTGCTGGATCAGGGGTTCACTTAGTTTCTCACTGCTGCTACCAGCTGCTGGATCAGGGGTTCACTTAGTTTCTCTCACACTGCTGCTACCAGCTGCTGGATCAGGGGTTCACTTAATTTCTCTCACACTGCTGCTACCAGCTGCTGGATCAAGGGTTCACTTAGTTTCTCACACACTGCTGCTACCAGCTGCTGGATCAGGGGTTCACTTAGTTTCTCACTGCTGCTACCAGCTGCTGGATCAGGGGTTCACTTAGTTTCTCACTCACTGCTGCTACCAGCTGCTGGATCAGGGGTTCACTTAGTTTCTCACACCCTGCTGCTACCAGCTGCTGGATCAGGGGTTCACTTAGTTTCTCACACACTGCTGCTACCAGCTGCTGGATCAGGGGTTCACTTAGTTTCTCACTCACTGCTGCTACCAGCTGCTGGATCATGGGTTCACTTAGTTTTTCACTCACTGCTGCTACCAGCTGCTGGATCAGGGGTTCACTTAGTTTCTCACTCACTGCTGCTACCAGCTGCTGGATCAGGGGTTCACTTAGTTTCTCACTCACTGCTGCTACCAGCTGCTGGATCAGGGGTTCACTTAGTTTCTCACACACTGCTGCTACCAGCTGCTGGATCAGGGGTTCACTTAGTTTCTCACACACTGCTGCTACCAGCTGCTGGATCAGGGGTTCACTTAGTTTAACACATACTGCTGCTACCAGCTGCTGGATTAGGGGTTCACTTAGTTTCTCACACACTGCTGCTACCAGCTGCTGGATCAGGGGTTCACTTAGTTTCTCACTCACTGCTGCTACCAGCTGCTGGATCAGGGGTTCACTTAGTTTTTCACTCACTGCTGCTACCAGCTGCTGGATCAGGGGTTCACTTAGTTTCTCACTCACTGCTGCTACCAGCTGCTGGATCAGGGGTTCACTTAGTTTCTCACTCACTGCTGCTACCAGCTGCTGGATCAGGGGTTCACTTAGTTTCTCACACACTGCTGCTACCAGCTGCTGGATCAGGGGTTCACTTAGTTTTTCACTCACTGCTGCTACCAGCTGCTGGATCAGGGGTTCACTTAGTTTCTCACTCACTGCTGCTACCAGCTGCTGTATCAGGGGTTCACTTAGTTTCTCACTGCTGCTACCAGCTGCTGGATCAGGGGTTCACTTAGTTTCTCACACCCTGCTGCTACCAGCTGCTGGATCAGGGGTTCACTTAGTTTCTCACACCCTGCTGCTACCAGCTGCTGGATCAGGGGTTCACTTAGTTTCTCATACCCTGCTGCTACCAGCTGCTGGATCAGGGGTTCACTTAGTTTCTCACACCCTGCTGCTACCAGCTGCTGGATCAAGGGTTCACTTAGTTTCACACTCACTGCTGCTACCAGTTGCTGGATCAGGGGTTCACTTAGTTTCTCACTGCTGCTACCAGCTGCTGGATCAGGGGTTCACTTAGTTTCTCTCACACTGCTGCTACCAGCTGCTGGATCAGGGGTTCACTTAGTTTCTCTCACACTGCTGCTACCAGCTGCTGGATCAGGGGTTCACTTAGTTTCTCTCACACTGCTGCTACCAGCTGCTGGATCAAGGGTTCACTTAGTTTCTCACACACTGCTGCTACCAGCTGCTGGATCAGGGGTTCACTTAGTTTCTCACTGCTGCTACCAGCTGCTGGATCAGGGGTTCACTTAGTTTCTCACTCACTGCTGCTACCAGCTGCTGGATCAGGGGTTCACTTAGTTTCTCACACACTGCTGCTACCAGCTGCTGGATCAGGGGTTCACTTAGTTTCTCACACCCTGCTGCTACCAGCTGCTGGATCAGGGGTTCACTTAGTTTCTCACTGCTGCTACCAGCTGCTGGATCAGGGGTTCACTTAGTTTCTCACACACTGCTGCTACCAGCTGCTGGATCAGGGGTTCACTTAGTTTCTCACACACTGCTGCTACCAGCTGCTGGATCAGGGGTTCACTTAGTTTTTCACTCACTGCTGCTACCAGCTGCTGGATCAGGGGTTCACTTAGTTTCTCACTCACTGCTGCTACCAGCTGCTGGATCAGGGGTTCACTTAGTTTCTCACTCACTGCTGCTACCAGCTGCTGGATCAGGGGTTCACTTAGTTTCTCACACACTGCTGCTACCAGCTGCTGGATCAGGGGTTCACTTAGTTTTTCACTCACTGCTGCTACCAGCTGCTGGATCAGGGGTTCACTTAGTTTCTCACTCACTGCTGCTACCAGCTGCTGTATCAGGGGTTCACTTAGTTTCTCACTGCTGCTACCAGCTGCTGGATCAGGGGTTCACTTAGTTTCTCACTGCTGCTACCAGCTGCTGGATCAGGGGTTCACTTAGTTTCTCACACACTGCTGCTACCAGCTGCTGGATCAGGGGTTCACTTAGTTTCTCACACACTGCTGCTACCAGCTGCTGGATCAGGGGTTCACTTAGTTTCTCACTCACTGCTGCTACCAGCTGCGGGATCAGGGGTTCACTTAGTTTCTCACTCACTGCTGCTACCAGCTGCTGGATCAGGGGTTCACTTAGTTTCTCACACACTGCTGCTACCAGCTGCTGGATCAGGGGTTCACTTAGTTTCTCACACACTGCTGCTACCAGCTGCTGCTTCAGGGGTTCACTTAGTTTCTCAGACACTGCTGCTACCAGCTGCTGGATCAGGGGTTCACTTAGTTTCTCACACCCTGCTGTTACCAGCTGCTGGATCAGGGGTTCACTTAGTTTCTCACACCCTGCTGCTACCAGCTCCTGGATCAGGGGTTCACTTAGTTTCTCACACCCTGCTGCTACCAGCTGGTGGATCAGGGGTTCACTTAGTTTCTCACACCCTGCTGCTACCAGCTGGTGGATCAGGGGTTCACTTAGTTTCTCACACCCTGCTGCTACCAGCTGCTGGATCAGGGGTTCACTTAGTTTCTCACTGCTGCTACCAGCTGCTGGATCAGGGGTTCACTTAGTTTCTCACACACTGCTGCTACCAGCTGCTGGATCAGGGGTTCACTTAGTTTCTCACACACTGCTGCTACCAGCTGCTGGATCAGGGGTTCACTTAGTTTCTCACTCACTGCTGCTACCAGCTGCTGGATCAGGGGTTCACTTAGTTTCTCACACACTGCTGCTACCAGCTGCTGGATCAGGGGTTCACTTAGTTTCTCACACACTGCTGCTACCAGCTGCTGGATCAGGGGTTCACTTAGTTTCTCACTCACTGCTGCTACCAGCTGCGGGATCAGGGGTTCACTTAGTTTCTCACTCACTGCTGCTACCAGCTGCTGGATCAGGGGTTCACTTAGTTTCTCACACACTGCTGCTACCAGCTGCTGGATCAGGGGTTCACTTAGTTTCTCACACACTGCTGCTACCAGCTGCTGCTTCAGGGGTTCACTTAGTTTCTCAGACACTGCTGCTACCAGCTGCTGGATCAGGGGTTCACTTAGTTTCTCACACCCTGCTGTTACCAGCTGCTGGATCAGGGGTTCACTTAGTTTCTCACACCCTGCTGCTACCAGCTCCTGGATCAGGGGTTCACTTAGTTTCTCACACCCTGCTGCTACCAGCTGGTGGATCAGGGGTTCACTTAGTTTCTCACACCCTGCTGCTACCAGCTGCTGGATCAGGGGTTCACTTAGTTTCTCACACCCTGCTGCTACCAGCTGCTGGATCAGGGGTTCGCTTAGTTTCTCACTGCTGCTACCAGCTGCTGGATCAGGGGTTCACTTAGTTTCTCACACACTGCTGCTACCAGCTGCTGGATCAGGGGTTCACTTAGTTTCTCACACACTGCTGCTACCAGCTGCTGGATCAGGGGTTCACTTAGTTTCTCACACACTGCTGCTACCAGCTGCTGGATCAGGGGTTCACTTAGTTTCTCACTCAGTGCTGCTACCAGCTGCTGGATCAGGGGTTCACTTAGTTTCTCACACACTGCTGCTACCAGCTGCTGGATCAGGGGTTCACTTAGTTTCTCACACACTGCTGCTACCAGCTGCTGGATCAGGGGTTCACTTAGTTTCTCACACACTGCTGCTACCAGCTGCTGGATCAGGGGTTCACTTAGTTTCTCACACACTGCTGCTACCAGCTGCTGGATTAGGGGTTCACTTAGTTTCTCACACACTGCTGCTACCAGCTCCTGGATCAGGGGTTCACTTAGTTTCTCACACCCTGCTGCTACCAGCTGCTGGATCAGGGGTTCACTTAGTTTCTCACTGCTGCTACCAGCTGGTGGATCAGGGGTTCACTTAGTTTCTCACTGCTGCTACCAGCTGCTGGATCAGGGGTTCACTTAGTTTCTCACTCACTGCTGCTACCAGCTGCTGGATCAGGGGTTCACTTAGTTTCTCACTGCTGCTACCAGCTGGTGGATCAGGGGTTCACTTAGTTTCTCACTCACTGCTTCTACCAGCTATTGGATCAGGGGTTCACTTAGTTTCTCACACACTGCTGCTACCAGCTGCTGGATCAGGGGTTCACTTAGTTTCTCACACACTGCTGCTACCAGCTGCTGGATCAGGGGTTCACTTAGTTTCTCACACACTGCTGCTACCAGCTGCTGGATCAGGGGTTCACTTAGTTTCTCACACCCTGCTGCTACCAGCTGCTGGATCAGGGGTTCACTTAGTTTCTCACTGCTGCTACCAGCTGCTGGATCAGGGGTTCACTTAGTTTCTCACTCATTGCTGCTACCAGCTGCCGGATCAGGGGTTCACTTAGTTTCTCACACACTGCTGCTACCAGCTGCTGGATCAGGGGTTCACTTAGTTTCTCACACCCTGCTGCTACCAGCTGCTGGATCAGGGGTTCACTTAGTTTCTCACACCCTGCTGCTACCAGCTGCTGGATCAGGGGTTCACTTAGTCACTCACACACTGCTGCTACCAGCTGCTGGATCAGGGGTTCACTTAGTTTCTCACTCACTGATGCTACCAAATGCTGGATCAGGGGTTCACTTAGTTTCTCACTAACTGCTGCTACCAGCTGCTGGATCAGGGGTTCACTTAGTTTCTCACACACTGCTGCTACCAGCTGCTGGATCAGGGGTTCACTTAGTTTCTCACACCCTGCTGCTACCAGCTGCTGGATCAGGGGTTCACTTAGTTTCTCACACCCTGCTGCTACCAGCTGCTGGATCAGGGGTTCACTTAGTTTCTCACACCCTGCTGCTACAAGCTGCTGGATCAAGGGTTCACTTAGTTTCACACTCACTGCTGCTACCAGTTGCTGGATCAGTTGTTCACTTAGTTTCTCACTGCTGCTACCAGCTGCTGGATCAGGGGTTCACTTAGTTTCTCACACCCTGCTGCTACCAGCTGCTGGATCAGGGGTTCACTTAGTTTCTCTCACACTGCTGCTACCAGCTGCTGGATCAGGGGTTCACTTAGTTTCTCTCACACTGCTGCTACCAGCTGCTGGATCAGGGGTTCACTTAGTTTCTCTCACACTGCTGCTACCAGCTGCTGGATGAGGGGTTCACTTAGTTTCTCACACACTGGTGCTACCAGCTCCTGGATCAGGGGTTCACTTAGTTTCTCACACCCTGCTGCTACCAGCTGCTGGATCAGGGGTTCACTTAGTTTCTCACTGCTGCTACCAGCTGGTGGATCAGGGGTTCACTTAGTTTCTCACTGCTGCTACCAGCTGGTGGATCAGGGGTTCACTTAGTTTCTCACTCACTGCTGCTACCAGCTGGTGGATCAGGGGTTCACTTAGTTTCTCACTCACTGCTTCTACCAGCTATTGGATCAGGGGTTCACTTAGTTTCTCACACACTGCTGCTACCAGCTGCTGGATCAGGGGTTCACTTAGTTTCTCACACACTGCTGCTACCAGCTGCTGGATCAGGGGTTCACTTAGTTTCTCACACACTGCTGCTACCAGCTGCTGGATCAGGGGTTCACTTAGTTTCTCACACCCTGCTGCTACCAGCTGCTGGATCAGGGGTTCACTTAGTTTCTCACTGCTGCTACCAGCTGCTGGATCAGGGGTTCAATTAGTTTCTCACTCATTGCTGCTACCAGCTGCTGGATCAGGGGTTCACTTAGTTTCTCACACACTGCTGCTACCAGCTGCTGGATCAGGGGTTCACTTAGTTTCTCACACCCTGCTGCTACCAGCTGCTGGATCAGGGGTTCACTTAGTCACTCACACACTGCTGCTACCAGCTGCTTGATCAGGGGTTCACTTAGTTTCTCACTCACTGCTGCTACCAAATGCTGGATCAGGGGTTCACTTAGTTTCTCACTCACTGCTGCTACCAGCTGCTGGATCAGGGGTTCACTTAATTTCTCACACACTGCTGCTACCAGCTGCTGGATCAGGGGTTCACTTAGTTTTTCACACCCTGCTGCTACCAGCTGCTGGATCAGGGGTTCACTTAGTTTCTCACACCCTGCTGCTACCAGCTGCTGGATCAGGGGTTCACTTAGTTTCTCACACCCTGCTGCTACCAGCTGCTGGATCAAGGGTTCACTTAGTTTCACACTCACTGCTGCTACCAGTTGCTGGATCAGTTGTTCACTTAGTTTCTCACTGCTGCTACCAGCTGCTGGATCAGGGGTTCACTTAGTTTCTCACACACTGCTGCTACCAGCTGCTGGATCAGGGGTTCACTTAGTTTCTCTCACACTGCTGCTACCAGCTGCTGGATCAGGGGTTCACTTAGTTTCTCTCACACTGCTGCTACCAGCTGCTGGATCAAGGGTTCACTTATTTTCTCACACACTGCTGCTACCAGCTGCTGGATCAGGGGTTCACTTAGTTTCTCACTGCTGCTACCAGCTGCTGGATCAGGGGTTCACTTAGTTTCTCACTCACTGCTGCTACCAGCTGCTGGATCAGGGGTTCACTTAGTTTCTCACACACTGCTGCTACCAGCTGCTGGATCAGGGGTTCAGTTAGTTTCTCACACACTGCTGCTACCAGCTGCTGGATCAGGGGTTCACTTAGTTTCTCACTGCTGCTACCAGCTGCTGGATCAGGGGTTCACTTAGTTTCTCACACACTGCTGCTACCAGCTGCTGGATCAGGGGTTCACTTAGTTTCTCACACACTGCTGCTACCAGCTGCTGGATCAGGGGTTCACTTAGTTTAACACATACTGCTGCTACCAGCTGCTGGATCAGGGGTTCACTTAGTTTCTCACACACTGCTGCTACCAGCTGCTGGATCAGGGGTTCACTTAGTTTCTCACTCACTGCTGCTACCAGCTGCTGGATCAGGGGTTCACTTAGTTTCTCACTCACTGCTGCTACCAGCTGCGGGATCAGGGGTTCACTTAGTTTCTCACTCACTGCTGCTACCAGCTGCTGGATCAGGGGTTCACTTAGTTTATCACACCCTGCTGCTACCAGCTGCTGGATCAGGGGTTCTCTTAGTTTCTCACTGCTGCTACCAGCTGGTGGATCAGGGGTTCACTTAGTTTCTCACACACTGCTGCTACCAGCTGCTGGATCAGGGGTTCACTTAGTTTCTCACTCACTGCTGCTACCAGCTGCTGGATCAGGGGTTCACTTAGTTTCTCACTCACTGCTGCTACCAGCTGCTGGATCAGGGGTTCACTTAGTTTTTCACTCACTGCTGCTACCAGCTGCTTGATCAGGGGTTCACTTAGTTTCTCACTCACTGCTGCTACCAGCTGCTGGATCAGGGGTTCACTTAGTTTCTTTCTCACTGCTGATACCAGCTGCTGGATCAGGGGTTCACTTAGTTTCTCACACACTGCTGCTACCAGCTGCTGGATCAGGGGTTCACTTAGTTTCTCACTCACTGCTGCTACCAGCTGCTGGATCAGGGGTTCACTTAGTTTCTCACACACTGCTGCTACCAGCTGCTGGATCAGGGGTTCACTTAATTTCTCACACAGTGCTGCTACCAGCTGCTGGATAAGGGGTTCACTTAGTTTCTCACTCACTGCTGCTACCAGCTGCGGGATCAGGGGTTCACTTAGTTTCTCACTCACTGCTGCTACCAGCTGCTGGATCAGGGATTCACTTAGTTTCTCACTGCTGCTACCAGCTGCGGGATCAGGGGTTCACTTAGTTTCTCACTCACTGCTGCTACCAGCTGCTGGATCAGGGGTTCTCTTAGTTTCTCACTGCTGCTACCAGCTGGTGGATCAGGGGTTCACTTAGTTTCTCACACACTGCTGCTACCAGCTGCTGGATCAGGGGTTCACTTAGTTTCTCACACACTGCTGCTACCAGCTGCTGGATCAGGGGTTCACTTAGTTTCTCACTCACTGCTGCTACCAGCTGCTCGATCAGGGGTTCACTTAGTTTTTCACTCACTGCTGCTACCAGCTGCTTGATCAGGGGTTCACTTATTTTCTCACTCACTGCTGCTACCAGCTGCTGGATCAGGGGTTCACTTAGTTTCTTTCTCACTGCTGATACCAGCTGCTGGATCAGGGGTTCACTTAGTTTCTCACACACTGCTGCTACCAGCTGCTGGATCAGGGGTTCACTTAGTTTCTCACTCACTGCTGCTACCAGCTGCTGGATCAGGGGTTCACTTAGTTTCTCACACACTGCTGCTACCAGCTGCTGGATCAGGGGTTCACTTAATTTCTCACACAGTGCTGCTACCAGCTGCTGGATAAGGGGTTCACTTAGTTTCTCACTCACTGCTGCTACCAGCTGCGGGATCAGGGGTTCACTTAGTTTCTCACTCACTGCTGCTACCAGCTGCTGGATCAGGGATTCACTTAGTTTCTCACACACTGCTGCTACCAGCTGCTGGATCAGGGGTTCACTTAGTTTCTCACACACTGCTGCTACCAGCTGCTGGATCAGGGGTTCACTTAGTTTCTCACACACTGCTGCTACCAGCTGCTGGATCAGGGGTTCACTTAGTTTCTCACACACTGCTGCTACCAGCTGCTGGATCAGGGGTTCACTTAGTTTCTCACTCACTGCTGCTACCAGCTGCTGGATCAGGGGTTCACTTAGTTTTTCACTCACTGCTGCTACCAGCTGCTGGATCAGGGGTTCACTTAGTTTCTCACTCACTGCTGCTACCAGCTGCTGGATCAGGCTTTCACTTAGTTTCTCACACACTGCTGCTACCAGCTGCTGGATCAGGGGTTCACTTAGTTTCTCACTCACTGCTGCTACCAGCTGCTGGATCAGGGGTTCACTTAGTTTCTCACTCACTGCTGCTACCAGCTGCGGGATCAGGGGTTCACTTAGTTTCTCACTCACTGCTGCTACCAGCTGCTGGATCAGGGATTCACTTAGTTTCTCACACACTGCTGCTACCAGCTGCTGGATCAGGGGTTCACTTAGTTTCTCACACACTGCTGCTACCAGCTGCTGGATCAGGGGTTCACTTAGTTTCTCACACACTGCTGCTACCAGCTGCTGGATCAGGGGTTCACTTAGTTTCTCAAACACTGCTGCTACCAGCTGCTGGATCAGGGGTTCACTTAGTTTAACACATACTGCTGCTACCAGCTGGTGGATCAGGGGTTCACTTAGTTTCTCACACACTGCTGCTACCAGCTGCTGGATCAGGGGTTCACTTAGTTTCTCACTCACTGCTGCTACCAGCTGCTGGATCAGGGGTTCACTTAGTTTTTCACTCACTGCTGCTACCAGCTGCTGGATAAGGGGTTCACTTACTTTTTCACTCACTGCTGCTACCAGCTGCTGGATCAGGGGTTCACTTAGTTTCTCACTCACTGCTGCTACCAGCTGCTGGATCAGGGGTTCACTTAGTTTCTCACAAAATGCTGCTACCATCTGCTGGATCAGGGGTTCACTTAGTTTTTCACTCACTGCTGCTACCAGCTGCTGGATCAGGGGTTCACTTAGTTTCTCACTCACTGCTGCTACCAGCTGCTGGATCAGGGGTTCACTTAGTTTCTCACTGCTGCTACCAGCTGCTGGATCAGGGGTTCACTTAGTTTCTCACTGCTGCTACCAGCTGCTGGATCAGGGGTTCACTTAGTTTCTCACACACTGCTGCTACCAGCTGCTGGATCAGGGGTTCAATTAGTTTCTCACTCACTGCTGCTACCAGCTGCTGGATCAGGGGTTCACTTAGTTTCTCACTCACTGCTGCTACCAGCTGCGGGATCAGGGGTTCACTTAGTTTCTCACACACTGCTGCTACCAGCTGCTGGATCAGGGGTTCACTTAGTTTCTCACACACTGCTGCTACCAGCTGCTGGATCAGGGGTTCACTTAGTTTCTCACACCCTGCTGCTACCAGCTGCTGGATCAGGGGTTCACTTAGTTTCTCACACCCTGCTGCTACCAGCTCCTGGATCAGGGGTTCACTTAGTTTCTCACACCCTGCTGCTACCAGCTGGTGGATCAGGGGTTCACTTAGTTTCTCACACCCTGCTGCTACCAGCTGCTGGATCAGGGGTTCACTTAGTTTATCACACCCTGCTGCTACCAGCTGCTGGATCAGGGGTTCACTTAGTTTCTCACTGCTGCTACCAGCTGGTGGATCAGGGGTTCACTTAGTTTCTCACACACTGCTGCTACCAGCTGCTGGATCAGGGGTTCACTTAGTTTTTCACTCACTGCTGCTACAAGCTGCTGGATCAGGGGTTCACTTAGTTTTTCACTCACTGCTGCTACCAGCTGCTGGATCAGGGGTTCACTTAGTTTCTCACTCACTGCTGCTACCAGCTGCTGGATCAGGCTTTCACTTAGTTTCTCACACACTGCTGCTACCAGCTGCTGGATCAGGGGTTCACTTAGTTTCTCACTCACTGCTGCTACCAGCTGCTGGATCAGGGGTTCACTTAGTTTCTCACTCACTGCTGCTACCAGCTGCGGGATCAGGGGTTCACTTAGTTTCTCACTCACTGCTGCTACCAGCTGCTGGATCAGGGATTCACTTAGTTTCTCACACACTGCTGCTACCAGCTGCTGGATCAGGGGTTCACTTAGTTTCTCACACACTGCTGCTACCAGCTGCTGGATCAGGGGTTCACTTAGTTTCTCACACACTGCTGCTACCAGCTGGTGGATCAGGGGTTCACTTAGTTTCTCACACACTGCTGCTACCAGCTGCTGGATCAGGGGTTCACTTAGTTTAACACATACTGCTGCTACCAGCTGCTGGATCAGGGGTTCACTTAGTTTCTCACTCACTGCTGCTACCAGCTGCGGGATCAGGGGTTCACTTAGTTTCTCACTCACTGCTGCTACCAGCTGCTGGATCAGGGATTCACTTAGTTTCTCACACACTGCTGCTACCAGCTGCTGGATCAGGGGTTCACTTAGTTTCTCACTGCTGCTACCAGCTGGTGGATCAGGGGTTCACTTAGTTTCTCACTGCTGCTACCAGCTGGTGGATCAGGGGTTCACTTAGTTTCTCACTCACTGCTGCTACCAGCTGGTGGATCAGGGGTTCACTTAGTTTCTCACTCACTGCTTCTACCAGCTATTGGATCAGGGGTTCACTTAGTTTCTCACTCACTGCTGCTACCAGCTGCTGGATCAGGGGTTCACTTAGTTTCTCACACACTGCTGCTACCAGCTGCTGGATCAGGGGTTCACTTAGTTTCTCACACACTGCTGCTACCAGCTGCTGGATCAGGGGTTCACTTAGTTTCTCACACCCTGCTGCTACCAGCTGCTGGATCAGGGGTTCACTTAGTTTCTCACTGCTGCTACCAGCTGCTGGATCAGGGGTTCAATTAGTTTCTCACTCATTGCTGCTACCAGCTGCTGGATCAGGGGTTCACTTAGTTTCTCACACACTGCTGCTACCAGCTGCTGGATCAGGGGTTCACTTAGTTTCTCACACCCTGCTGCTACCAGCTGCTGGATCAGGGGTTCACTTAGTCACTCACACACTGCTGCTACCAGCTGCTTGATCAGGGGTTCACTTAGTTTCTCACTCACTGCTGCTACCAAATGCTGGATCAGGGGTTCACTTAGTTTCTCACTCACTGCTGCTACCAGCTGCTGGATCAGGGGTTCACTTAATTTCTCACACACTGCTGCTACCAGCTGCTGGATCAGGGGTTCACTTAGTTTTTCACACCCTGCTGCTACCAGCTGCTGGATCAGGGGTTCACTTAGTTTCTCACACCCTGCTGCTACCAGCTGCTGGATCAGGGGTTCACTTAGTTTCTCACACCCTGCTGCTACCAGCTGCTGGATCAAGGGTTCACTTAGTTTCACACTCACTGCTGCTACCAGTTGCTGGATCAGTTGTTCACTTAGTTTCTCACTGCTGCTACCAGCTGCTGGATCAGGGGTTCACTTAGTTTCTCACACACTGCTGCTACCAGCTGCTGGATCAGGGGTTCACTTAGTTTCTCTCACACTGCTGCTACCAGCTGCTGGATCAGGGGTTCACTTAGTTTCTCTCACACTGCTGCTACCAGCTGCTGGATCAGGGGTTCACTTAGTTTCTCTCACACTGCTGCTACCAGCTGCTGGATCAAGGGTTCACTTATTTTCTCACACACTGCTGCTACCAGCTGCTGGATCAGGGGTTCACTTAGTTTCTCACTGCTGCTACCAGCTGCTGGATCAGGGGTTCACTTAGTTTCTCACTCACTGCTGCTACCAGCTGCTGGATCAGGGGTTCACTTAGTTTCTCACACACTGCTGCTACCAGCTGCTGGATCAGGGGTTCAGTTAGTTTCTCACACACTGCTGCTACCAGCTGCTGGATCAGGGGTTCACTTAGTTTCTCACTGCTGCTACCAGCTGCTGGATCAGGGGTTCACTTAGTTTCTCACACACTGCTGCTACCAGCTGCTGGATCAGGGGTTCACTTAGTTTCTCACACACTGCTGCTACCAGCTGCTGGATCAGGGGTTCACTTAGTTTAACACATACTGCTGCTACCAGCTGCTGGATCAGGGGTTCACTTAGTTTCTCACACACTGCTGCTACCAGCTGCTGGATCAGGGGTTCACTTAGTTTCTCACTCACTGCTGCTACCAGCTGCTGGATCAGGGGTTCACTTAGTTTCTCACTCACTGCTGCTACCAGCTGCGGGATCAGGGGTTCACTTAGTTTCTCACTCACTGCTGCTACCAGCTGCTGGATCAGGGGTTCACTTAGTTTATCACACCCTGCTGCTACCAGCTGCTGGATCAGGGGTTCTCTTAGTTTCTCACTGCTGCTACCAGCTGGTGGATCAGGGGTTCACTTAGTTTCTCACACACTGCTGCTACCAGCTGCTGGATCAGGGGTTCACTTAGTTTCTCACACACTGCTGCTACCAGCTGCTGGATCAGGGGTTCACTTAGTTTCTCACTCACTGCTGCTACCAGCTGCTGGATCAGGGGTTCACTTAGTTTTTCACTCACTGCTGCTACCAGCTGCTTGATCAGGGGTTCACTTAGTTTCTCACTCACTGCTGCTACCAGCTGCTGGATCAGGGGTTCACTTAGTTTCTTTCTCACTGCTGATACCAGCTGCTGGATCAGGGGTTCACTTAGTTTCTCACACACTGCTGCTACCAGCTGCTGGATCAGGGGTTCACTTAGTTTCTCACTCACTGCTGCTACCAGCTGCTGGATCAGGGGTTCACTTAGTTTCTCACACACTGCTGCTACCAGCTGCTGGATCAGGGGTTCACTTAATTTCTCACACAGTGCTGCTACCAGCTGCTGGATAAGGGGTTCACTTAGTTTCTCACTCACTGCTGCTACCAGCTGCGGGATCAGGGGTTCACTTAGTTTCTCACTCACTGCTGCTACCAGCTGCTGGATCAGGGATTCACTTAGTTTCTCACTGCTGCTACCAGCTGCGGGATCAGGGGTTCACTTAGTTTCTCACTCACTGCTGCTACCAGCTGCTGGATCAGGGGTTCTCTTAGTTTCTCACTGCTGCTACCAGCTGGTGGATCAGGGGTTCACTTAGTTTCTCACACACTGCTGCTACCAGCTGCTGGATCAGGGGTTCACTTAGTTTCTCACACACTGCTGCTACCAGCTGCTGGATCAGGGGTTCACTTAGTTTCTCACTCACTGCTGCTACCAGCTGCTGGATCAGGGGTTCACTTAGTTTTTCACTCACTGCTGCTACCAGCTGCTTGATCAGGGGTTCACTTATTTTCTCACTCACTGCTGCTACCAGCTGCTGGATCAGGGGTTCACTTAGTTTCTTTCTCACTGCTGATACCAGCTGCTGGATCAGGGGTTCACTTAGTTTCTCACACACTGCTGCTACCAGCTGCTGGATCAGGGGTTCACTTAGTTTCTCACTCACTGCTGCTACCAGCTGCTGGATCAGGGGTTCACTTAGTTTCTCACACACTGCTGCTACCAGCTGCTGGATCAGGGGTTCACTTAATTTCTCACACAGTGCTGCTACCAGCTGCTGGATAAGGGGTTCACTTAGTTTCTCACTCACTGCTGCTACCAGCTGCGGGATCAGGGGTTCACTTAGTTTCTCACTCACTGCTGCTACCAGCTGCTGGATCAGGGATTCACTTAGTTTCTCACACACTGCTGCTACCAGCTGCTGGATCAGGGGTTCACTTAGTTTCTCACACACTGCTGCTACCAGCTGCTGGATCAGGGGTTCACTTAGTTTCTCACACACTGCTGCTACCAGCTGCTGGATCAGGGGTTCACTTAGTTTCTCACACACTGCTGCTACCAGCTGCTGGATCAGGGGTTCACTTAGTTTCTCACTCACTGCTGCTACCAGCTGCTGGATCAGGGGTTCACTTAGTTTTTCACTCACTGCTGCTACCAGCTGCTGGATCAGGGGTTCACTTAGTTTCTCACTCACTGCTGCTACCAGCTGCTGGATCAGGCTTTCACTTAGTTTCTCACACACTGCTGCTACCAGCTGCTGGATCAGGGGTTCACTTAGTTTCTCACTCACTGCTGCTACCAGCTGCTGGATCAGGGGTTCACTTAGTTTCTCACTCACTGCTGCTACCAGCTGCGGGATCAGGGGTTCACTTAGTTTCTCACTCACTGCTGCTACCAGCTGCTGGATCAGGGATTCACTTAGTTTCTCACACACTGCTGCTACCAGCTGCTGGATCAGGGGTTCACTTAGTTTCTCACACACTGCTGCTACCAGCTGCTGGATCAGGGGTTCACTTAGTTTCTCACACACTGCTGCTACCAGCTGCTGGATCAGGGGTTCACTTAGTTTCTCAAACACTGCTGCTACCAGCTGCTGGATCAGGGGTTCACTTAGTTTAACACATACTGCTGCTACCAGCTGGTGGATCAGGGGTTCACTTAGTTTCTCACACACTGCTGCTACCAGCTGCTGGATCAGGGGTTCACTTAGTTTCTCACTCACTGCTGCTACCAGCTGCTGGATCAGGGGTTCACTTAGTTTTTCACTCACTGCTGCTACCAGCTGCTGGATAAGGGGTTCACTTAGTTTCTCACTCACTGCTGCTACCAGCTGCTGGATCAGGGGTTCACTTAGTTTCTCACTCACTGCTGCTACCAGCTGCTGGATCAGGGGTTCACTTAGTTTCTCACAAAATGCTGCTACCATCTGCTGGATCAGGGGTTCACTTAGTTTTTCACTCACTGCTGCTACCAGCTGCTGGATCAGGGGTTCACTTAGTTTCTCACTCACTGCTGCTACCAGCTGCTGGATCAGGGGTTCACTTAGTTTCTCACTGCTGCTACCAGCTGCTGGATCAGGGGTTCACTTAGTTTCTCACTGCTGCTACCAGCTGCTGGATCAGGGGTTCACTTAGTTTCTCACACACTGCTGCTACCAGCTGCTGGATCAGGGGTTCAATTAGTTTCTCACTCACTGCTGCTACCAGCTGCTGGATCAGGGGTTCACTTAGTTTCTCACTCACTGCTGCTACCAGCTGCGGGATCAGGGGTTCACTTAGTTTCTCACACACTGCTGCTACCAGCTGCTGGATCAGGGGTTCACTTAGTTTCTCACACACTGCTGCTACCAGCTGCTGGATCAGGGGTTCACTTAGTTTCTCACACCCTGCTGCTACCAGCTGCTGGATCAGGGGTTCACTTAGTTTCTCACACCCTGCTGCTACCAGCTCCTGGATCAGGGGTTCACTTAGTTTCTCACACCCTGCTGCTACCAGCTGGTGGATCAGGGGTTCACTTAGTTTCTCACACCCTGCTGCTACCAGCTGCTGGATCAGGGGTTCACTTAGTTTATCACACCCTGCTGCTACCAGCTGCTGGATCAGGGGTTCACTTAGTTTCTCACTGCTGCTACCAGCTGGTGGATCAGGGGTTCACTTAGTTTCTCACACACTGCTGCTACCAGCTGCTGGATCAGGGGTTCACTTAGTTTCTCACTCACTGCTGCTACCAGCTGCTGGATCAGGGGTTCACTTAGTTTTTCACTCACTGCTGCTACCAGCTGCTGGATCAGGGGTTCACTTAGTTTCTCACTCACTGCTGCTACCAGCTGCTGGATCAGGCTTTCACTTAGTTTCTCACACACTGCTGCTACCAGCTGCTGGATCAGGGGTTCACTTAGTTTCTCACTCACTGCTGCTACCAGCTGCTGGATCAGGGGTTCACTTAGTTTCTCACTCACTGCTGCTACCAGCTGCGGGATCAGGGGTTCACTTAGTTTCTCACTCACTGCTGCTACCAGCTGCTGGATCAGGGATTCACTTAGTTTCTCACACACTGCTGCTACCAGCTGCTGGATCAGGGGTTCACTTAGTTTCTCACACACTGCTGCTACCAGCTGCTGGATCAGGGGTTCACTTAGTTTCTCACACACTGCTGCTACCAGCTGGTGGATCAGGGGTTCACTTAGTTTCTCACACACTGCTGCTACCAGCTGCTGGATCAGGGGTTCACTTAGTTTAACACATACTGCTGCTACCAGCTGCTGGATCAGGGGTTCACTTAGTTTCTCACACACTGCTGCTACCAGCTGGTGGATCAGGGGTTCACTTAGTTTCTCAATCACTGCTGCTACCAGCTGCTGGATCAGGGGTTCACTTAGTTTTTCACTCACTGCTGCTACCAGCTGCTGGATAAGGGGTTCACTTAGTTTCTCACTCACTGCTGCTACCAGCTGCTGGATCAGGGGTTCACTTAGTTTCTCACTCACTGCTGCTACCAGCTGCTGGATCAGGGGTTCACTTAGTTTCTCACAAAATGCTGCTACCAGCTGCTGGATCAGGGGTTCACTTAGTTTTTCACTCACTGCTGCTACCAGCTGCTGGATCAGGGGTTCACTTAGTTTCTCACTCACTGCTGCTACCAGCTGCTGGATCAGGGGTTCACTTAGTTTCTCACTGCTGCTACCAGCTGTTGGATCAGGGGTTCACTTAGTTTCTCACTGCTGCTACCAGCTGCTGGATCAGGGGTTCACTTAGTTTCTCACACACTGCTGCTACCAGCTGCTGGATCAGGGGTTCACTTAGTTTCTCACTCACTGCTGCTACCAGCTGCTGGATCAGGGGTTCACTTAGTTTCTCACTCACTGCTGCTACCAGCTGCGGGATCAGGGGTTCACTTAGTTTCTCACACACTGCTGCTACCAGCTCCTGGATCAGGGGTTCACTTAGTTTCTCACACACTGCTGCTACCAGCTGCTGCATCAGGGGTTCACTTAGTTTCTCACACACTGCTGCTACCAGCTGCTGGATCAGGGGTTCACTTAGTTTCTCACACCCTGCTGCTACCAGCTGCTGGATCAGGGGTTCACTTAGTTTCTCACACCCTGCTGCTACCAGCTCCTGGATCAGGGGTTCACTTAGTTTCTCACACCCTGCTGCTACCATCTGGTGGATCAGGGGTTCACTTAGTTTCTCACACCCTGCTGCTACCAGCTGGTGGATCAGGGGTTCACTTAGTTTCTCACACCCTGCTGCTACCAGCTGCTGGATCAGGGGTTCACTTAGTTTCTCACACACTGCTGCTACCAGCTGCTGGATCAGGGGTTCACTTAGTTTCTCACTCACTGCTGCTACCAGCTGCTGGATCAGGGGTTCACTTAGTTTTTCACTCACTGCTGCTACCAGCTGCTTGATCAGGGGTTCACTTAGTTTCTCACTCACTGCTGCTACCAGCTGCTGGATCAGGGGTTCACTTAGTTTCTTTCTCACTGCTGATACCAGCTGCTGGATCAGGGGTTCACTTAGTTTCTCACACACTGCTGCTACCAGCTGCTGGATCAGGGGTTCACTTAGTTTCTCACTCACTGCTGCTACCAGCTGCTGGATCAGGGGTTCACTTAGTTTCTCACACACTGCTGCTACCAGCTGCTGGATCAGGGGTTCACTTAGTTTCTCACACACTGCTGCTACCAGCTGCTGGATAAGGGGTTCACTTAGTTTCTCACACACTGCTGCTACCAGCTGCGGGATCAGGAGTTCACTTAGTTTCTCACTCACTGCTGCTACCAGCTGCTGGATCAGGGATTCACTTAGTTTCTCACACACTGCTGCTACCAGCTGCTGGATCAGGGGTTCACTTAGTTTCTCACACACTGCTGCTACCAGCTGCTGGATCAGGGGTTCACTTAGTTTCTCACACACTGCTGCTACCAGCTGCTGGATCAGGGGTTCACTTAGTTTCTCACACACTGCTGCTACCAGCTGCTGGATCAGGGGTTCACTTAGTTTCTCACTCACTGCTGCTACCAGCTGCTGGATCAGGGGTTCACTTAGTTTTTCACTCACTGCTGCTACCAGCTGCTGGATCAGGGGTTCACTTAGTTTCTCACTCACTGCTGCTACCAGCTGCTGGATCAGGCTTTCACTTAGTTTCTCACACACTGCTGCTACCAGCTGCTGGATCAGGGGTTCACTTAGTTTCTCACTCACTGCTGCTACCAGCTGCTGGATCAGGGGTTCACTTAGTTTCTCACTCACTGCTGCTACCAGCTGCGGGATCAGGGGTTCACTTAGTTTCTCACTCACTGCTGCTACCAGCTGCTGGATCAGGGATTCACTTAGTTTCTCACACACTGCTGCTACCAGCTGCTGGATCAGGGGTTCACTTAGTTTCTCACACACTGCTGCTACCAGCTGCTGGATCAGGGGTTCACTTAGTTTCTCACACACTGCTGCTACCAGCTGCTGGATCAGGGGTTCACTTAGTTTCTCACACACTGCTGCTACCAGCTGCTGGATCAGGGGTTCACTTAGTTTAACACATACTGCTGCTACCAGCTGCTGGATCAGGGGTTCACTTAGTTTCTCACACACTGCTGCTACCAGCTGCTGGATCAGGGGTTCACTTAGTTTCTCACTCACTGCTGCTACCAGCTGCTGGATCAGGGGTTCACTTAGTTTTTCACTCACTGCTGCTACCAGCTGCTGGATAAGGGGTTCACTTAGTTTCTCACTCACTGCTGCTACCAGCTGCTGGATCAGGGGTTCACTTAGTTTCTCACTCACTGCTGCTACCAGCTGCTGGATCAGGGGTTCACTTAGTTTCTCACAAAATGCTGCTACCAGCTGCTGGATCAGGGGTTCACTTAGTTTTTCACTCACTGCTGCTACCAGCTGCTGGATCAGGGGTTCACTTAGTTTCTCACTGCTGCTACCAGCTGCTGGATCAGGGGTTCACTTAGTTTCTCACTGCTGCTACCAGCTGCTGGATCAGGGGTTCACTTAGTTTCTCACACACTGCTGCTACCAGCTGCTGGATCAGGGGTTCAATTAGTTTCTCACTCACTGCTGCTACCAGCTGCTGGATCAGGGGTTCACTTAGTTTCTCACTCACTGCTGCTACCAGCTGCGGGATCAGGGGTTCACTTAGTTTCTCACACACTGCTGCTACCAGCTGCTGGATCAGGGGTTCACTTAGTTTCTCACACACTGCTGCTACCAGCTGCTGCATCAGGGGTTCACTTAGTTTCTCACACACTGCTGCTACCAGCTGCTGGATCAGGGGTTCACTTAGTTTCTCACACCCTGCTGCTACCAGCTGCTGGATCAGGGGTTCACTTAGTTTCTCACACCCTGCTGCTACCAGCTCCTGGATCAGGGGTTCACTTAGTTTCTCACACCCTGCTGCTACCAGCTGGTGGATCAGGGGTTCACTTAGTTTCTCACACCCTGCTGCTACCAGCTGCTGGATCAGGGGTTCACTTAGTTTATCACACCCTGCTGCTACCAGCTGCTGGATCAGGGGTTCACTTAGTTTCTCACTGCTGCTACCAGCTGGTGGATCAGGGGTTCACTTAGTTTCTCACACACTGCTGCTACCAGCTGCTGGATCAGGGGTTCACTGAGTTTCTCACACACTGCTGCTACCAGCTGCTGGATCAGGGGTTCACTTAGTTTCTCACTCACTGCTGCTACCAGCTGCTGGATCAGGGGTTCACTTAGTTTTTCACTCACTGCTGCTACCAGCTGCTTGATCAGGGGTTCACTTAGTTTCTCACTCACTGCTGCTACCAGCTGCTGGATCAGGGGTTCACTTAGTTTCTTTCTCACTGCTGATACCAGCTGCTGGATCAGGGGTTCACTTAGTTTCTCACACACTGCTGCTACCAGCTGCTGGATCAGGGGTTCACTTAGTTTCTCACTCACTGCTGCTACCAGCTGCTGGATCAGGGGTTCACTTAGTTTCTCACACACTGCTGCTACCAGCTGCTGGATCAGGGGTTCACTTAGTTTCTCACACACTGCTGCTACCAGCTGCTGGATCAGGGGTTCACTTAGTTTAACACACCCTGCTGCTACCAGCTGCTGGATCAGGGGTTCACTTAGTTTCTCACACACTGCTGCTACCAGCTGCTGGATCAGGGGTTCACTTAGTTTCTCACTCACTGCTGCTACCAGCTGCTGGATCAGGGGTTCACTTAGTTTATCACTCACTGCTGCTACCAGCTGCTGGATCAGGGGTTCACTTAGTTTCTCACTCACTGCTGCTACCAGCTGGTTGATCAGGGGTTCACTTAGTTTCTCACTCACTGCTGCTACCAGCTGCTGGATCAGGGGTTCACTTAGTTTCTCACACACTGCTGCTACCAGCTGCTGGATCAGAGGTTCACTTAGTTTCTCACTCACTGCTGCTACCAGCTGCTGGATCAGGGGTTCACTTAGTTTCTCACTGCTGCTACCAGCTGGTGGATCAGGGGTTCACTTAGTTTCTCACACACTGCTGCTACCAGCTGCTGGATCAGGGGTTCACTTAGTTTAACACATACTGCTGCTACCAGCTGCTGGATCAGGGGTTCACTTAGTTTCTCACACACTGCTGCTACCAGCTGCTGGATCAGGGGTTCACTTAGTTTCTCAATCACTGCTGCTACCAGCTGCTGGATCAGGGGTTCACTTAGTTTTTCACTCACTGCTGCTACCAGCTGCTGGATAAGGGGTTCACTTAGTTTCTCACTCACTGCTGCTACCAGATGCTGGATCAGGGGTTCACTTAGTTTCTCACTCACTGCTGCTACCAGCTGCTGGATCAGGGGTTCACTTAGTTTCTCACAAAATGCTGCTACCAGCTGCTGGATCAGGGGTTCACTTAGTTTTTCACTCACTGCTGCTACCAGCTGCTGGATCAGGGGTTCACTTAGTTTCTCACTCACTGCTGCTACCAGCTGCTGGATCAGGGGTTCACTTAGTTTCTCACTGCTGCTACCAGCTGTTGGATCAGGGGTTCACTTAGTTTCTCACTGCTGCTACCAGCTGCTGGATCAGGGGTTCACTTAGTTTCTCACACACTGCTGCTACCAGCTGCTGGATCAGGGGTTCACTTAGTTTCTCACTCACTGCTGCTACCAGCTGCTGGATCAGGGGTTCACTTAGTTTCTCACTCACTGCTGCTACCAGCTGCGGGATCAGGGGTTCACTTAGTTTCTCACACACTGCTGCTACCAGCTCCTGGATCAGGGGTTCACTTAGTTTCTCACACACTGCTGCTACCAGCTGCTGCATCAGGGGTTCACTTAGTTTCTCACACACTGCTGCTACCAGCTGCTGGATCAGGGGTTCACTTAGTTTCTCACACCCTGCTGCTACCAGCTGCTGGATCAGGGGTTCACTTAGTTTCTCACACCCTGCTGCTACCAGCTCCTGGATCAGGGGTTCACTTAGTTTCTCACACCCTGCTGCTACCATCTGGTGGATCAGGGGTTCACTTAGTTTCTCACACCCTGCTGCTACCAGCTGGTGGATCAGGGGTTCACTTAGTTTCTCACACCCTGCTGCTACCAGCTGCTGGATCAGGGGTTCACTTAGTTTCTCACACACTGCTGCTACCAGCTGCTGGATCAGGGGTTCACTTAGTTTCTTTCTCACTGCTGATACCAGCTGCTGGATCAGGGGTTCACTTAGTTTCTCACACACTGCTGCTACCAGCTGCTGGATCAGGGGTTCACTTAGTTTCTCACTCACTGCTGCTACCAGCTGCTGGATCAGGGGTTCACTTAGTTTCTCACACACTGCTGCTACCAGCTGCTGGATCAGGGGTTCACTTAGTTTCTCACACACTGCTGCTACCAGCTGCTGGATAAGGGGTTCACTTAGTTTCTCACACACTGCTGCTACCAGCTGCGGGATCACGGGTTCACTTAGTTTCTCACTCACTGCTGCTACCAGCTGCTGGATCAGGGATTCACTTAGTTTCTCACACACTGCTGCTACCAGCTGCTGGATCAGGGGTTCACTTAGTTTCTCACACACTGCTGCTACCAGCTGCTGGATCAGGGGTTCACTTAGTTTCTCACACACTGCTGCTACCAGCTGCTGGATCAGGGGTTCACTTAGTTTCTCACACACTGCTGCTACCAGCTGCTGGATCAGGGGTTCACTTAGTTTCTCACTCACTGCTGCTACCAGCTGCTGGATCAGGGGTTCACTTAGTTTTTCACTCACTGCTGCTACCAGCTGCTGGATCAGGGGTTCACTTAGTTTCTCACTCACTGCTGCTACCAGCTGCTGGATCAGGCTTTCACTTAGTTTCTCACACACTGCTGCTACCAGCTGCTGGATCAGGGGTTCACTTAGTTTCTCACTCACTGCTGCTACCAGCTGCTGGATCAGGGGTTCACTTAGTTTCTCACTCACTGCTGCTACCAGCTGCGGGATCAGGGGTTCACTTAGTTTCTCACTCACTGCTGCTACCAGCTGCTGGATCAGGGATTCACTTAGTTTCTCACACACTGCTGCTACCAGCTGCTGGATCAGGGGTTCACTTAGTTTCTCACACACTGCTGCTACCAGCTGCTGGATCAGGGGTTCACTTAGTTTCTCACACACTGCTGCTACCAGCTGCTGGATCAGGGGTTCACTTAGTTTCTCACACACTGCTGCTACCAGCTGCTGGATCAGGGGTTCACTTAGTTTAACACATACTGCTGCTACCAGCTGCTGGATCAGGGGTTCACTTAGTTTCTCACACACTGCTGCTACCAGCTGCTGGATCAGGGGTTCACTTAGTTTCTCACTCACTGCTGCTACCAGCTGCTGGATCAGGGGTTCACTTAGTTTTTCACTCACTGCTGCTACCAGCTGCTGGATAAGGGGTTCACTTAGTTTCTCACTCACTGCTGCTACCAGCTGCTGGATCAGGGGTTCACTTAGTTTCTCACTCACTGCTGCTACCAGCTGCTGGATCAGGGGTTCACTTAGTTTCTCACAAAATGCTGCTACCAGCTGCTGGATCAGGGGTTCACTTAGTTTTTCACTCACTGCTGCTACCAGCTGCTGGATCAGGGGTTCACTTAGTTTCTCACTGCTGCTACCAGCTGCTGGATCAGGGGTTCACTTAGTTTCTCACTGCTGCTACCAGCTGCTGGATCAGGGGTTCACTTAGTTTCTCACACACTGCTGCTACCAGCTGCTGGATCAGGGGTTCAATTAGTTTCTCACTCACTGCTGCTACCAGCTGCTGGATCAGGGGTTCACTTAGTTTCTCACTCACTGCTGCTACCAGCTGCGGGATCAGGGGTTCACTTAGTTTCTCACACACTGCTGCTACCAGCTGCTGGATCAGGGGTTCACTTAGTTTCTCACACACTGCTGCTACCAGCTGCTGCATCAGGGGTTCACTTAGTTTCTCACACACTGCTGCTACCAGCTGCTGGATCAGGGGTTCACTTAGTTTCTCACACCCTGCTGCTACCAGCTGCTGGATCAGGGGTTCACTTAGTTTCTCACACCCTGCTGCTACCAGCTCCTGGATCAGGGGTTCACTTAGTTTCTCACACCCTGCTGCTACCAGCTGGTGGATCAGGGGTTCACTTAGTTTCTCACACCCTGCTGCTACCAGCTGCTGGATCAGGGGTTCACTTAGTTTATCACACCCTGCTGCTACCAGCTGCTGGATCAGGGGTTCACTTAGTTTCTCACTGCTGCTACCAGCTGGTGGATCAGGGGTTCACTTAGTTTCTCACACACTGCTGCTACCAGCTGCTGGATCAGGGGTTCACTTAGTTTCTCACACACTGCTGCTACCAGCTGCTGGATCAGGGGTTCACTTAGTTTCTCACTCACTGCTGCTACCAGCTGCTGGATCAGGGGTTCACTTAGTTTTTCACTCACTGCTGCTACCAGCTGCTTGATCAGGGGTTCACTTAGTTTCTCACTCACTGCTGCTACCAGCTGCTGGATCAGGGGTTCACTTAGTTTCTTTCTCACTGCTGATACCAGCTGCTGGATCAGGGGTTCACTTAGTTTCTCACACACTGCTGCTACCAGCTGCTGGATCAGGGGTTCACTTAGTTTCTCACTCACTGCTGCTACCAGCTGCTGGATCAGGGGTTCACTTAGTTTCTCACACACTGCTGCTACCAGCTGCTGGATCAGGGGTTCACTTAGTTTCTCACACACTGCTGCTACCAGCTGCTGGATCAGGGGTTCACTTAGTTTAACACACCCTGCTGCTACCAGCTGCTGGATCAGGGGTTCACTTAGTTTCTCACACACTGCTGCTACCAGCTGCTGGATCAGGGGTTCACTTAGTTTCTCACTCACTGCTGCTACCAGCTGCTGGATCAGGGGTTCACTTAGTTTATCACTCACTGCTGCTACCAGCTGCTGGATCAGGGGTTCACTTAGTTTCTCACTCACTGCTGCTACCAGCTGCTGGATCAGGGGTTCACTTAGTTTCTCACTCACTGCTGCTACCAGCTGCTGGATCAGGGGTTCACTTAGTTTCTCACACACTGCTGCTACCAGCTGCTGGATCAGAGGTTCACTTAGTTTCTCACTCACTGCTGCTACCAGCTGCTGGATCAGGGGTTCACTTAGTTTCTCACTGCTGCTACCAGCTGCTGGATCAGGGGTTCAATTAGTTTGTAACTGCTGCTACCAGCTGCTGGATCAGGGGTTCACTTAGTTTCTCACACACTGCTGCTACCAGCTGCTGGATCAGGGGTTCACTTAGTTTCTCACACACTGCTGCTACCAGCTGCTGGATCAGGGGTTCACTTAGTTTCTCACTCACTGCTGCTACCAGCTGCTGGATCAGGGGTTCACTTAGTTTCTCACTCACTGCTGCTACCAGCTGCGGGATCAGGGGTTCACTTAGTTTCTCACTCACTGCTGCTACCAGCTGCTGGATCAGGGATTCACTTAGTTTCTCACTGCTGCTACCAGCTGGTGGATCAGGGGTTCACTTAGTTTCTCACACACTGCTGCTACCAGCTGCGGGATCAGGGGTTCACTTAGTTTCTCACTCACTGCTGCTACCAGCTGCTGGATCAGGGGTTCACTTAGTTTCTCACTGCTGCTACCAGCTGGTGGATCAGGGGTTCACTTAGTTTCTCACACACTGCTGCTACCAGCTGCTGGATCAGGGGTTCACTTAGTTTTTCACTCACTGCTGCTACCAGCTGCTTGATCAGGGGTTCACTTAGTTTCTCACTCACTGCTGCTACCAGCTGCTGGATCAGGGGTTCACTTAGTTTCTTTCTCACTGCTGATACCAGCTGCTGGATCAGGGGTTCACTTAGTTTCTCACACACTGCTGCTACCAGCTGCTGGATCAGGGGTTCACTTAGTTTCTCACTCACTGCTGCTACCAGCTGCTGGATCAGGGGTTCACTTAGTTTCTCACACACTGCTGCTACCAGCTGCTGGATCAGGGGTTCACTTAGTTTCTCACACACTGCTGCTACCAGCTGCTGGATCAGGGGTTCACTTAGTTTAAAACACCCTGCTGCTACCAGCTGCTGGATCAGGGGTTCACTTAGTTTCTCACACACTGCTGCTACCAGCTGCTGGATCAGGGGTTCACTTAGTTTCTCACTCACTGCTGCTACCAGCTGCTGGATCAGGGGTTCACTTAGTTTATCACTCACTGCTGCTACCAGCTGCTGGATCAGGGGTTCACTTAGTTTCTCACTCACTGCTGCTACCAGCTGCTGGATCAGGGGTTCACTTAGTTTCTCACTCACTGCTGCTACCAGCTGCTGGATCAGGGGTTCACTTAGTTTCTCACACACTGCTGCTACCAGCTGCTGGATCAGAGGTTCACTTAGTTTCTCACTCACTGCTGCTACCAGCTGCTGGATCAGGGGTTCACTTAGTTTCTCACTGCTGCTACCAGCTGCTGGATCAGGGGTTCACTTAGTTTGTAACTGCTGCTACCAGCTGCTGGATCAGGGGTTCACTTAGTTTCTCACACACTGCTGCTACCAGCTGCTGGATCAGGGGTTCACTTAGTTTCTCACACACTGCTGCTACCAGCTGCTGGATCAGGGGTTCACTTAGTTTCTCACTCACTGCTGCTACCAGCTGCTGGATCAGGGGTTCACTTAGTTTCTCACTCACTGCTGCTACCAGCTGCGGGATCAGGGGTTCACTTAGTTTCTCACTCACTGCTGCTACCAGCTGCTGGATCAGGGATTCACTTAGTTTCTCACACACTGCTGCTACCAGCTGCTGGATCAGGGGTTCACTTAGTTTCTCACACACTGCTGCTACCAGCTGCTGGATCAGGGGTTCACTTAGTTTCTCACACACTGCTGCTACCAGCTGCTGGATCAGGGGTTCACTTAGTTTCTCACACACTGCTGCTACCAGCTGCTGGATCAGGGGTTCACTTAGTTTCTCACACCCTGCTGCTACCAGCTCCTGGATCAGGGGTTCACTTAGTTTCTCACACCCTGCTGCTACCAGCTGCTGGATCAGGGGTTCACTTAGTTTCTCACTGCTGCTACCAGCTGGTGGATCAGGGGTTCACTTAGTTTCTCACACCCTGCTGCTACTATCTGCTGGATCAGGGTTTGACTTAGTTTCTCACTCACTGCTGCTACCAGCTGCTGGATCAGGCTTTCACTTAGTTTCTCACACACTGCTGCTACCAGCTGCTGGATCAGGGGTTCACTTAGTTTCTCACTCACTGCTGCTACCAGCTGCTGGATCAGGGGTTCACTTAGTTTTTCACTCACTGCTGCTACCAGCTGCTGGATCAGGGGTTCACTTAGTTTCTCACACTGCTGCTACCAGCTGCTGGATCAGGCTTTCACTTAGTTTCTCACACACTGCTGCTACCAGCTGCTGGATCAGGGGTTCACTTAGTTTCTCACTCACTGCTGCTACCAGCTGCTGGATCAGGGGTTCACTTAGTTTCTCACTCACTGCTGCTACCAGCTGCGGGATCAGGGGTTCACTTAGTTTCTCACTCACTGCTGCTACCAGCTGCTGGATCAGGGATTCACTTAGTTTCTCACACACTGCTGCTACCAGCTGCTGGATCAGGGGTTCACTTAGTTTCTCACACACTGCTGCTACCAGCTGCTGGATCAGGGGTTCACTTAGTTTCTCACACACTGCTGCTACCAGCTGCTGGATCAGGGGTTCACTTAGTTTAACACATACTGCTGCTACCAGCTGCTGGATCAGGGGTTCACTTAGTTTCTGACACACTGCTGCTACCAGCTGCTGGATCAGGGGTTCACTTAGTTTCTCACTCACTGCTGCTACCAGCTGCTGGATCAGGGGTTCACTTAGTTTTTCACTCACTGCTGCTACCAGCTGCTGGATAAGGGGTTCACTTAGTTTTTCACTCACTGCTGCTACCAGCTGCTGGATCAGGGGTTCACTTAGTTTCTCACTCACTGCTGCTACCAGCTGCTGGATCAGGGGTTCACTTAGTTTCTCACTGCTGCTACCAGCTGCTGGATCAGGGGTTCACTTAGTTTCTCACTGCTGCTACCAGCTGCTGGATCAGGGGTTCACTTAGTTTCTCACTCACTGCTGCTACCAGCTGCTGGATCAGGGATTCACTTAGTTTCTCACACACTGCTGCTACCAGCTGCTGGATCAGGGGTTCACTTAGTTTCTCACACACTGCTGCTACCAGCTGCTGGATCAGGGGTTCACTTAGTTTCTCACACACTGCTGCTACCAGCTGCTGGATCAGGGGTTCACTTAGTTTCTCACACACTGCTGCTACCAGCTGCTGGATCAGGGGTTCACTTAGTTTCTCACACCCTGCTGCTACCAGCTCCTGGATCAGGGGTTCACTTAGTTTCTCACACCCTGCTGCTACCAGCTGCTGGATCAGGGGTTCACTTAGTTTCTCACTGCTGCTACCAGCTGGTGGATCAGGGGTTCACTTAGTTTCTCACACCCTGCTGCTACTATCTGCTGGATCAGGGTTTGACTTAGTTTCTCACTCACTGCTGCTACCAGCTGCTGGATCAGGCTTTCACTTAGTTTCTCACACACTGCTGCTACCAGCTGCTGGATCAGGGGTTCACTTAGTTTCTCACTCACTGCTGCTACCAGCTGCTGGATCAGGGGTTCACTTAGTTTTTCACTCACTGCTGCTACCAGCTGCTGGATCAGGGGTTCACTTAGTTTCTCACTCACTGCTGCTACCAGCTGCTGGATCAGGCTTTCACTTAGTTTCTCACACACTGCTGCTACCAGCTGCTGGATCAGGGGTTCACTTAGTTTCTCACTCACTGCTGCTACCAGCTGCTGGATCAGGGGTTCACTTAGTTTCTCACTCACTGCTGCTACCAGCTGCGGGATCAGGGGTTCACTTAGTTTCTCACTCACTGCTGCTACCAGCTGCTGGATCAGGGATTCACTTAGTTTCTCACACACTGCTGCTACCAGCTGCTGGATCAGGGGTTCACTTAGTTTCTCACACACTGCTGCTACCAGCTGCTGGATCAGGGGTTCACTTAGTTTCTCACACACTGCTGCTACCAGCTGCTGGATCAGGGGTTCACTTAGTTTCTCACACACTGCTGCTACCAGCTGCTGGATCAGGGGTTCACTTAGTTTAACACATACTGCTGCTACCAGCTGCTGGATCAGGGGTTCACTTAGTTTCTCACACACTGCTGCTACCAGCTGCTGGATCAGGGGTTCACTTAGTTTCTCACTCACTGCTGCTACCAGCTGCTGGATCAGGGGTTCACTTAGTTTTTCACTCACTGCTGCTACCAGCTGCTGGATAAGGGGTTCACTTAGTTTCTCACTCACTGCTGCTACCAGCTGCTGGATCAGGGGTTCACTTAGTTTCTCACTCACTGCTGCTACCAGCTGCTGGATCAGGGGTTCACTTAGTTTCTCACTCACTGCTGCTACCAGCTGCTGGATCAGGGGTTCACTTAGTTTCTCACTCACTGCTGCTACCAGCTGCGGGATCAGGGGTTCACTTAGTTTCTCACTCACTGCTGCTACCAGCTGCTGGATCAGGGATTCACTTAGTTTCTCACACAATGCTGCTACCAGCTGCTGGATCAGGGGTTCACTTAGTTTCTCACACACTGCTGCTACCAGCTGCTGTATCAGGGGTTCACTTAGTTTCTCACACACTGCTGCTACCAGCTGCTGGATCAGGGGTTCACTTAGTTTCTCACACACTGCTGCTACCAGCTGCTGGATCAGGGGTTCACTTAGTTTAACACATACTGCTGCTACCAGCTGCTGGATTAGGGGTTCACTTAGTTTCTCACACACTGCTGCTACCAGCTGCTGGATCAGGGGTTCACTTAGTTTCTCACTCACTGCTGCTACCAGCTGCTGGATCAGGGGTTCACTTAGTTTTTCACTCACTGCTGCTACCAGCTGCTGGATAAGGGGTTCACTTAGTTTCTCACTCACTGCTGCTACCAGCTGCTGGATCAGGGGTTCACTTAGTTTCTCACTCACTGCTGCTACCAGCTGCTGGATCAGGGGTTCACTTAGTTTCTCACAAAATGCTGCTACCAGCTGCTGGATCAGGGGTTCACTTAGTTTTTCACTCACTGCTGCTACCAGCTGCTGGATCAGGGGTTCACTTAGTTTCTCACTCACTGCTGCTACCAGCTGCTGGATCAGGGGTTCACTTAGTTTCTCACTGCTGCTACCAGCTGCTGGATCAGGGGTTCACTTAGTTTCTCACTCACTGCTGCTACCAGCTGCTGGATCAGGGATTCACTTAGTTTCTCACACACTGCTGCTACCAGCTGCTGGATCAGGGGTTCACTTAGTTTCTCACACACTGCTGCTACCAGCTGCTGGATCAGGGGTTCACTTAGTTTCTCACACACTGCTGCTACCAGCTGCTGGATCAGGGGTTCACTTAGTTTCTCACACACTGCTGCTACCAGCTGCTGGATCAGGGGTTCACTTAGTTTAACACATACTGCTGCTACCAGCTGCTGGATCAGGGGTTCACTTAGTTTCTCACACACTGCTGCTACCAGCTGCTGGATCAGGGGTTCACTTAGTTTCTCACTCACTGCTGCTACCAGCTGCTGGATCAGGGGTTCACTTAGTTTTTCACTCACTGCTGCTACCAGCTGCTGGATAAGGGGTTCACTTAGTTTCTCACTCACTGCTGCTACCAGCTGCTGGATCAGGGGTTCACTTAGTTTCTCACTCACTGCTGCTACCAGCTGCTGGATCAGGGGTTCACTTAGTTTCTCACAAAATGCTGCTACCAGCTGCTGGATCAGGGGTTCACTTAGTTTTTCACTCACTGCTGCTACCAGCTGCTGGATCAGGGGTTCACTTAGTTTCTCACTCACTGCTGCTACCAGCTGCTGGATCAGGGGTTTACTTAGTTTCTCACTGCTGCTACCAGCTGCTGGATCAGGGGTTCACTTAGTTTCTCACTGCTGCTACCAGCTGCTGGATCAGGGGTTCACTTAGTTTCTCACTCACTGCTGCTACCAGCTGCTGGATCAGGGATTCACTTAGTTTCTCACACACTGCTGCTACCAGCTGCTGGATCAGGGGTTCACTTAGTTTCTCACACACTGCTGCTACCAGCTGCTGGATCAGGGGTTCACTTAGTTTCTCACTCACTGCTGCTACCAACTGCTGGATCAGGGGTTCACTTAGTTTCTCACACACTGCTGCTACCAGCTGCTGGATCAGGCTTTCACTTAGTTTCTCACACCCTGCTGCTACCAGCTCCTGGATCAGGGGTTCACTTAGTTTCTCACACCCTGCTGCTACCAGCTGCTGGATCAGGGGTTCACTTAGTTTCTCACTGCTGCTACCAGCTGGTGGATCAGGGGTTCACTTAGTTTCTCACACCCTGCTGCTACTATCTGCTGGATCAGGGTTTGACTTAGTTTCTCACTCACTGCTGCTACCAGCTGCTGGATCAGGCTTTCACTTAGTTTCTCACACACTGCTGCTACCAGCTGCTGGATCAGGGGTTCACTTAGTTTCTCACTCACTGCTGCTACCAGCTGCTGGATCAGGGGTTCACTTAGTTTTTCACTCACTGCTGCTACCAGCTGCTGGATCAGGGGTTCACTTAGTTTCTCACTCACTGCTGCTACCAGCTGCTGGATCAGGCTTTCACTTAGTTTCTCACACACTGCTGCTACCAGCTGCTGGATCAGGGGTTCACTTAGTTTCTCACTCACTGCTGCTACCAGCTGCTGGATCAGGGGTTCACTTAGTTTCTCACTCACTGCTGCTACCAGCTGCGGGATCAGGGGTTCACTTAGTTTCTCACTCACTGCTGCTACCAGCTGCTGGATCAGGGATTCACTTAGTTTCTCACACACTGCTGCTACCAGCTGCTGGATCAGGGGTTCACTTAGTTTCTCACACACTGCTGCTACCAGCTGCTGGATCAGGGGTTCACTTAGTTTCTCACACACTGCTGCTACCAGCTGCTGGATCAGGGGTTCACTTAGTTTCTCACACACTGCTGCTACCAGCTGCTGGATCAGGGGTTCACTTAGTTTAGCACATACTGCTGCTACCAGCTGCTGGATCAGGGGTTCACTTAGTTTCTCACACACTGCTGCTACCAGCTGCTGGATCAGGGGTTCACTTAGTTTCTCACTCACTGCTGCTACCAGCTGCTGGATCAGGGGTTCACTTAGTTTTTCACTCACTGCTGCTACCAGCTGCTGGATAAGGGGTTCACTTAGTTTCTCACTCACTGCTGCTACCAGCTGCTGGATCAGGGGTTCACTTAGTTTCTCACTCACTGCTGCTACCAGCTGCTGGATCAGGGGTTCACTTAGTTTCTCACAAAATGCTGCTACCAGCTGCTGGATCAGGGGTTCACTTAGTTTTTCACTCACTGCTGCTACCAGCTGCTGGATCAGGGGTTCACTTAGTTTCTCACTCACTGCTGCTACCAGCTGCTGGATCAGGGGTTCACTTAGTTTCTCACTGCTGCTACCAGCTGCTGGATCAGGGGTTCACTTAGTTTCTCACTGCTGCTACCAGCTGCTGGATCAGGGGTTCACTTAGTTTCTCACACACTGCTGCTACCAGCTGCTGGATCAGGGGTTCAATTAGTTTCTCACTCACTGCTGCTACCAGCTGCTGGATCAGGGGTTCACTTAGTTTCTCACTCACTGCTGCTACCAGCTGCGGGATCAGGGGTTCACTTAGTTTCTCACACACTGCTGCTACCAGCTGCTGGATCAGGGGTTCACTTAGTTTCTCACACACTGCTGCTACCAGCTGCTGCATCAGGGGTTCACTTAGTTTCTCACACACTGCTGCTACCAGCTGCTGGATCAGGGGTTCACTTAGTTTCTCACACCCTGCTGCTACCAGCTGCTGGATCAGGGGTTCACTTAGTTTCTCACACCCTGCTGCTACCAGCTCCTGGATCAGGGGTTCACTTAGTTTCTCACACCCTGCTGCTACCAGCTGGTTGATCAGGGGTTCACTTAGTTTCTCACACCCTGCTGCTACCAGCTGCTGGATCAGGGGTTCACTTAGTTTATCACACCCTGCTGCTACCAGCTGCTGGATCAGGGGTTCACTTAGTTTCTCACTGCTGCTACCAGCTGCTGGATCAGGGGTTCACTTAGTTTCTCACACACTGCTGCTACCAGCTGCAGGATCAGGGGTTCACTTAGTTTCTCACTCACTGCTGCTACCAGCTGCTGGATCAGGGGTTCACTTAGTTTTTCACTCACTGCTGCTACCAGCTGCTTGATCAGGGGTTCACTTAGTTTCTCACTCACTGCTGCTACCAGCTGCTGGATCAGGGGTTCACTTAGTTTCTTTCTCACTGCTGATACCAGCTGCTGGATCAGGGGTTCACTTAGTTTCTCACACACTGCTGCTACCAGCTGCTGGATCAGGGGTTCACTTAGTTTCTCACTCACTGCTGCTACCAGCTGCTGGATCAGGGGTTCACTTAGTTTCTCACACACTGCTGCTACCAGCTGCTGGATCAGGGGTTCACTTAGTTTCTCACACACTGCTGCTACCAGCTGCTGGATCAGGGGTTCACTTAGTTTAACACACCCTGCTGCTACCAGCTGCTGGATCAGGGGTTCACTTAGTTTCTCACACACTGCTGCTACCAGCTGCTGGATCAGGGGTTCACTTAGTTTCTCACTGCTGCTACCAGCTGCTGGATCAGGGGTTCACTTAGTTTTTCACTCACTGCTGCTACCAGCTGCTGGATCAGGGGTTCACTTAGTTTCTCACTCACTGCTGCTACCAGCTGCTGGATCAGGGGTTCACTTAGTTTCTCACTCACTGCTGCTACCAGCTGCTGGATCAGGGGTTCACTTAGTTTCTCACACACTGCTGCTACCAGCTGCTGGATCAGAGGTTCACTTAGTTTCTCACTCACTGCTGCTACCAGCTGCTGGATCAGGGGTTCACTTAGTTTCTCACTGCTGCTACCAGCTGCTGGATCAGGGGTTCACTTAGTTTGTAACTGCTGCTACCAGCTGCTGGATCAGGGGTTCACTTAGTTTCTCACACACTGCTGCTACCAGCTGCTGGATCAGGGGTTCACTTAGTTTCTCACTCACTGCTGCTACCAGCTGCTGGATCAGGGGTTCACTTAGTTTCTCACTGCTGCTACCAGCTGCTGGATCAGGGGTTCACTTAGTTACTCACTGCTGCTACCAGCTGCTGGATCAGGGGTTCACTTAGTTTCTCACACACTGCTGCTACCAGCTAATGGATCAGGGGTTCACTTAGTTTCTCACTCACTGTTGCTACCAGCTGCGGGATCAGGGGTTCACTTAGTTTCTCACACACTGCTGCTACCAGCTGCTGGATCAGGGGTTCACTTAGTTTCTCACACACTGCTGCTACCAGCTGCTGCATCAGGGGTTCACTTAGTTTCTCACACACTGCTGCTACCAGCTGCTGGATCAGGGGTTCACTTAGTTTCTCACTCACTGCTGCTACCAGCTGCTGGATCAGGGGTTCACTTAGTTTAACACATACTACTGCTACCAGCTGCTGGATCAGGGGTTCACTTAGTTTCTCACACACTGCTGCTACCAGCTGCTGGATCAGGGGTTCACTTAGTTTCTCACTCACTGCTGCTACCAGCTGCTGGATCAGGGGTTCACTTAGTTTTTCACTCACTGCTGCTACCAGCTGCTGGATAAGGGGTTCACTTAGTTTCTCACTCACTGCTGCCACCAGCTGCTGGATCAGGGGTTCACTTAGTTTCTCACTCACTGCTGCTACCAGCTGCTGGATCAGGGGTTCACTTAGTTTCTCACAAAATGCTGCTACCAGCTGCTGGATCAGGGGTTCACTTAGTTTTTCACTCACTGCTGCTACCAGCTGCTGGATCAGGGGTTCACTTAGTTTCTCACTCACTGCTGCTACCAGCTGCTGGATCAGGGGTTTACTTAGTTTCTCACTGCTGCTACCAGCTGCTGGATCAGGGGTTCACTTAGTTTCTCACTGCTGCTACCAGCTGCTGGATCAGGGGTTCACTTAGTTTCTCACTCACTGCTGCTACCAGCTGCTGGATCAGGGATTCACTTAGTTTCTCACACACTGCTGCTACCAGCTGCTGGATCAGGGGTTCACTTAGTTTCTCACACACTGCTGCTACCAGCTGCTGGATCAGGGGTTCACTTAGTTTCTCACACACTGCTGCTACCAGCTGCTGGATCAGGGGTTCACTTAGTTTCTCACACACTGCTGCTACCAGCTGCTGGATCAGGCTTTCACTTAGTTTCTCACACCCTGCTGCTACCAGCTCCTGGATCAGGGGTTCACTTAGTTTCTCACACCCTGCTGCTACCAGCTGCTGGATCAGGGGTTCACTTAGTTTCTCACTGCTGCTACCAGCTGGTGGATCAGGGGTTCACTTAGTTTCTCACACCCTGCTGCTACTATCTGCTGGATCAGGGTTTGACTTAGTTTCTCACTCACTGCTGCTACCAGCTGCTGGATCAGGCTTTCACTTAGTTTCTCACACACTGCTGCTACCAGCTGCTGGATCAGGGGTTCACTTAGTTTCTCACTCACTGCTGCTACCAGCTGCTGGATCAGGGGTTCACTTAGTTTTTCACTCACTGCTGCTACCAGCTGCTGGATCAGGGGTTCACTTAGTTTCTCACTCACTGCTGCTACCAGCTGCTGGATCAGGCTTTCACTTAGTTTCTCACACACTGCTGCTACCAGCTGCTGGATCAGGGGTTCACTTAGTTTCTCACTCACTGCTGCTACCAGCTGCTGGATCAGGGGTTCACTTAGTTTCTCACTCACTGCTGCTACCAGCTGCGGGATCAGGGGTTCACTTAGTTTCTCACTCACTGCTGCTACCAGCTGCTGGATCAGGGATTCACTTAGTTTCTCACACACTGCTGCTACCAGCTGCTGGATCAGGGGTTCACTTAGTTTCTCACACACTGCTGCTACCAGCTGCTGGATCAGGGGTTCACTTAGTTTCTCACACACTGCTGCTACCAGCTGCTGGATCAGGGGTTCACTTAGTTTCTCACACACTGCTGCTACCAGCTGCTGGATCAGGGGTTCACTTAGTTTAGCACATACTGCTGCTACCAGCTGCTGGATCAGGGGTTCACTTAGTTTCTCACACACTGCTGCTACCAGCTGCTGGATCAGGGGTTCACTTAGTTTCTCACTCACTGCTGCTACCAGCTGCTGGATCAGGGGTTCACTTAGTTTTTCACTCACTGCTGCTACCAGCTGCTGGATAAGGGGTTCACTTAGTTTCTCACTCACTGCTGCTACCAGCTGCTGGATCAGGGGTTCACTTAGTTTCTCACTCACTGCTGCTACCAGCTGCTGGATCAGGGGTTCACTTAGTTTCTCACAAAATGCTGCTACCAGCTGCTGGATCAGGGGTTCACTTAGTTTTTCACTCACTGCTGCTACCAGCTGCTGGATCAGGGGTTCACTTAGTTTCTCACTCACTGCTGCTACCAGCTGCTGGATCAGGGGTTCACTTAGTTTCTCACTGCTGCTACCAGCTGCTGGATCAGGGGTTCACTTAGTTTCTCACTGCTGCTACCAGCTGCTGGATCAGGGGTTCACTTAGTTTCTCACACACTGCTGCTACCAGCTGCTGGATCAGGGGTTCAATTAGTTTCTCACTCACTGCTGCTACCAGCTGCTGGATCAGGGGTTCACTTAGTTTCTCACTCACTGCTGCTACCAGCTGCGGGATCAGGGGTTCACTTAGTTTCTCACTCACTGCTGCTACCAGCTGCTGGATCAGGGGTTCACTTAGTTTCTCACACACTGCTGCTACCAGCTGCTGCATCAGGGGTTCACTTAGTTTCTCACACACTGCTGCTACCAGCTGCTGGATCAGGGGTTCACTTAGTTTCTCACACCCTGCTGCTACCAGCTGCTGGATCAGGGGTTCACTTAGTTTCTCACACCCTGCTGCTACCAGCTCCTGGATCAGGGGTTCACTTAGTTTCTCACACCCTGCTGCTACCAGCTGGTTGATCAGGGGTTCACTTAGTTTCTCACACCCTGCTGCTACCAGCTGCTGGATCAGGGGTTCACTTAGTTTATCACACCCTGCTGCTACCAGCTGCTGGATCAGGGGTTCACTTAGTTTCTCACTGCTGCTACCAGCTGCTGGATCAGGGGTTCACTTAGTTTCTCACACACTGCTGCTACCAGCTGCTGGATCAGGGGTTCACTTAGTTTCTCACTCACTGCTGCTACCAGCTGCTGGATCAGGGGTTCACTTAGTTTTTCACTCACTGCTGCTACCAGCTGCTTGATCAGGGGTTCACTTAGTTTCTCACTCACTGCTGCTACCAGCTGTTGGATCAGGGGTTCACTTAGTTTCTTTCTCACTGCTGATACCAGCTGCTGGATCAGGGGTTCACTTAGTTTCTCACACACTGCTGCTACCAGCTGCTGGATCAGGGGTTCACTTAGTTTCTCACTCACTGCTGCTACCAGCTGCTGGATCAGGGGTTCACTTAGTTTCTCACACACTGCTGCTACCAGCTGCTGCATCAGGGGTTCACTTAGTTTCTCACACACTGCTGCTACCAGCTGCTGGATCAGGGGTTCACTTAGTTTCTCACACCCTGCTGCTACCAGCTGCTGGATCAGGGGTTCACTTAGTTTCTCACACCCTGCTGCTACCAGCTCCTGGATCAGGGGTTCACTTAGTTTCTCACACCCTGCTGCTACCAGCTGGTTGATCAGGGGTTCACTTAGTTTCTCACACCCTGCTGCTACCAGCTGCTGGATCAGGGGTTCACTTAGTTTATCACACCCTGCTGCTACCAGCTGCTGGATCAGGGGTTCACTTAGTTTCTCACTGCTGCTACCAGCTGCTGGATCAGGGGTTCACTTAGTTTCTCACACACTGCTGCTACCAGCTGCTGGATCAGGGGTTCACTTAGTTTCTCACTCACTGCTGCTACCAGCTGCTGGATCAGGGGTTCACTTAGTTTTTCACTCACTGCTGCTACCAGCTGCTTGATCAGGGGTTCACTTAGTTTCTCACTCACTGCTGCTACCAGCTGCTGGATCAGGGGTTCACTTAGTTTCTTTCTCACTGCTGATACCAGCTGCTGGATCAGGGGTTCACTTAGTTTCTCACACACTGCTGCTACCAGCTGCTGGATCAGGGGTTCACTTAGTTTCTCACTCACTGCTGCTACCAGCTGCTGGATCAGGGGTTCACTTAGTTTCTCACACACTGCTGCTACCAGCTGCTGGATCAGGGGTTCACTTAGTTTCTCACACACTGCTGCTACCAGCTGCTGGATCAGGGGTTCACTTAGTTTAACACACCCTGCTGCTACCAGCTGCTGGATCAGGGGTTCACTTAGTTTCTCACACACTGCTGCTACCAGCTGCTGGATCAGGGGTTCACTTAGTTTCTCACTGCTGCTACCAGCTGCTGGATCAGGGGTTCACTTAGTTTTTCACTCACTGCTGCTACCAGCTGCTGGATCAGGGGTTCACTTAGTTTCTCACTCACTGCTGCTACCAGCTGCTGGATCAGGGGTTCACTTAGTTTCTCACTCACTGCTGCTACCAGCTGCTGGATCAGGGGTTCACTTAGTTTCTCACACACTGCTGCTACCAGCTGCTGGATCAGAGGTTCACTTAGTTTCTCACTCACTGCTGCTACCAGCTGCTGGATCAGGGGTTCACTTAGTTTCTCACTGCTGCTACCAGCTGCTGGATCAGGGGTTCACTTAGTTTGTAACTGCTGCTACCAGCTGCTGGATCAGGGGTTCACTTAGTTTCTCACACACTGCTGCTACCAGCTGCTGGATCAGGGGTTCACTTAGTTTCTCACTCACTGCTGCTACCAGCTGCTGGATCAGGGGTTCACTTAGTTTCTCACTGCTGCTACCAGCTGCTGGATCAGGGGTTCACTTAGTTACTCACTGCTGCTACCAGCTGCTGGATCAGGGGTTCACTTAGTTTCTCACACACTGCTGCTACCAGCTAATGGATCAGGGGTTCACTTAGTTTCTCACTCACTGTTGCTACCAGCTGCGGGATCAGGGGTTCACTTAGTTTCTCACACACTGCTGCTACCAGCTGCTGGATCAGGGGTTCACTTAGTTTCTCACACACTGCTGCTACCAGCTGCTGCATCAGGGGTTCACTTAGTTTCTCACACACTGCTGCTACCAGCTGCTGGATCAGGGGTTCACTTAGTTTCTCACACCCTGCTGCTACCAGCTGCTGGATCAGGGGTTCACTTAGTTTCTCACACCCTGCTGCTACCAGCTCCTGGATCAGGGGTTCACTTAGTTTCTCACACCCTGCTGCTACCAGCTGGTGGATCAGGGGTTCACTTAGTTTCTCACACCCTGCTGCTACCAGCTGCTGGATCAGGGGTTCACTTAGTTTATCACACCCTGCTGCTACCAGCTGCTGGATCAGGGGTTCACTTAGTTTCTCACTGCTGCTACCAGCTGGTGGATCAGGGGTTCACTTAGTTTCTCACACACTGCTGCTACCAGCTGCTGGATCAGGGGTTCACTTAGTTTCTCACACACTGCTGCTACCAGCTGCTGGATCAGGGGTTCACTTAGTTTCTCACTCACTGCTGCTACCAGCTGCTGGATCAGGGGTTCACTTAGTTTTTCACTCACTGCTGCTACCAGCTGCTTGATCAGGGGTTCACTTAGTTTCTCACTCACTGCTGCTACCAGCTGCTGGATCAGGGGTTCACTTAGTTTCTTTCTCACTGCTGATACCAGCTGCTGGATCAGGGGTTCACTTAGTTTCTCACACACTGCTGCTACCAGCTGCTGGATCAGGGGTTCACTTAGTTTCTCACTCACTGCTGCTACCAGCTGCTGGATCAGGGGTTCACTTAGTTTCTCACACACTGCTGCTACCAGCTGCTGGATCAGGGGTTCACTTAGTTTCTCACACACTGCTGCTACCAGCTGCTGGATCAGGGGTTCACTTAGTTTAACACACCCTGCTGCTACCAGCTGCTGGATCAGGGGTTCACTTAGTTTCTCACACACTGCTGCTACCAGCTGCTGGATCAGGGGTTCACTTAGTTTCTCACTCACTGCTGCTACCAGCTGCTGGATCAGGGGTTCACTTAGTTTATCACTCACTGCTGCTACCAGCTGCTGGATCAGGGGTTCACTTAGTTTCTCACTCACTGCTGCTACCAGCTGCTGGATCAGGGGTTCACTTAGTTTCTCACTCACTGCTGCTACCAGCTGCTGGATCAGGGGTTCACTTAGTTTCTCACACACTGCTGCTACCAGCTGCTGGATCAGAGGTTCACTTAGTTTCTCACTCACTGCTGCTACCAGCTGCTGGATCAGGGGTTCACTTAGTTTCTCACTGCTGCTACCAGCTGCTGGATCAGGGGTTCACTTAGTTTGTAACTGCTGCTACCAGCTGCTGGATCAGGGGTTCACTTAGTTTCTCACACACTGCTGCTACCAGCTGCTGGATCAGGGGTTCACTTAGTTTCTCACACACTGCTGCTACCAGCTGCTGGATCAGGGGTTCACTTAGTTTCTCACTCACTGCTGCTACCAGCTGCTGGATCAGGGGTTCACTTAGTTTCTCACTCACTGCTGCTACCAGCTGCGGGATCAGGGGTTCACTTAGTTTCTCACTCACTGCTGCTACCAGCTGCTGGATCAGGAATTCACTTAGTTTCTCACACACTGCTGCTACCAGCTGCTGGATCAGGGGTTCACTTAGTTTCTCACACACTGCTGCTACCAGCTGCTGGATCAGGGGTTCACTTAGTTTCTCACTCACTGCTGCTACCAGCTGCTGGATCAGGGGTTCACTTAGTTTCTCACACACTGCTGCTACCAGCTGCTGGATCAGAGGTTCACTTAGTTTCTCACTCACTGCTGCTACCAGCTGCAGGATCAGGGGTTCACTTAGTTTCTCACTGCTGCTACCAGCTGCTGAATCAGGGGTTCACTTAGTTTGTAACTGCTGCTACCAGCTGCTGGATCAGGGGTTCACTTAGTTTCTCACACACTGCTGCTACCAGCTGCTGGATCAGGGGTTCACTTAGTTTCTCACTCACTGCTGCTACCAGCTGCTGGATCAGGGGTTCACTTAGTTTCTCACTGCTGCTACCAGCTGCTGGATCAGGGGTTCACTTAGTTTCTCACTGCTGCTACCAGCTGCTGGATCAGGGGTTCACTTAGTTTCTCACACACTGCTGCTACCAGCTGCTGGATCAGGGGTTCAATTAGTTTCTCACTCACTGCTGCTACCAGCTGCTGGATCAGGGGTTCACTTAGTTTCTCACTCACTGCTGCTACCAGCTGCGGGATCAGGGGTTCACTTAGTTTCTCACACACTGCTGCTACCAGCTGCTGGATCAGGGGTTCACTTAGTTTCTCACACACTGCTGCTACCAGCTGCTGCATCAGGGGTTCACTTAGTTTCTCACACACTGCTGCTACCAGCTGCTGGATCAGGGGTTCACTTAGTTTCTCACACCCTGCTGCTACCAGCTGCTGGATCAGGGGTAAACTTAGTTTCTCACACCCTGCTGCTACCAGCTCCTGGATCAGGGGTTCACTTAGTTTCTCACACCCTGCTGCTACCAGCTGGTGGATCAGGGGTTCACTTAGTTTCTCACACCCTGCTGCTACCAGCTGCTGGATCAGGGGTTCACTTAGTTTCTCACACCCTGCTGCTACCAGCTGCTGGATCAGGGGTTCACTTAGTTTCTCACTGCTGCTACCAGCTGGTGGATCAGGGGTTCACTTAGTTTCTCACACACTGCTGCTACCAGCTGCTGGATCAGGGGTTCACTTAGTTTCTCACACACTGCTGCTACCAGCTGCTGGATCAGGGGTTCACTTAGTTTCTCACTCACTGCTGCTACCAGCTGCTGGATCAGGGGTTCACTTAGTTTTTCACTCACTGCTGCTACCAGCTGCTTGATCAGGGGTTCACTTAGTTTCTCACTCACTGCTGCTACCAGCTGCTGGATCAGGGGTTCACTTAGTTTCTTTCTCACTGCTGATACCAGCTGCTGGATCAGGGGTTCACTTAGTTTCTCACACACTGCTGCTACCAGCTGCTGGATCAGGGGTTCACTTAGTTTCTCACTCACTGCTGCTACCAGCTGCTGGATCAGGGGTTCACTTAGTTTCTCACACACTGCTGCTACCAGCTGCTGGATCAGGGGTTCACTTAGTTTCTCAAACACTGCTGCTACCAGCTGCTGGATCAGGGGTTCACTTAGTTTAACACACCCTGCTGCTACCAGCTGCTGGATCAGGGGTTCACTTAGTTTCTCACACACTGCTGCTACCAGCTGCTGGATCAGGGGTTCACTTAGTTTCTCACTCACTGCTGCTACCAGCTGCTGGATCAGGGGTTCACTTAGTTTATCACTCACTGCTGCTACCAGCTGCTGGATCAGGGGTTCACTTAGTTTATCACTCACTGCTGCTACCAGCTGCTGGATCAGGGGTTCACTTAGTTTCTCACTCACTGCTGCTACCAGCTGCTGGATCAGGGGTTCACTTAGTTTCTCACACACTGCTGCTACCAGCTGCTGGATCAGAGGTTCACTTAGTTTCTCACTCACTGCTGCTACCAGCTGCTGGATCAGGGGTTCACTTAGTTTCTCACTGCTGCTACCAGCTGCTGGATCAGGGGTTCACTTAGTTTGTAACTGCTGCTACCAGCTGCTGGATCAGGGGTTCACTTAGTTTCTCACACACTGCTGCTACCAGCTGCTGGATCAGGGGTTCACTTAGTTTCTCACACACTGCTGCTACCAGCTGGTGGATCAGGGGTTCACTTAGTTTCTCACTCACTGCTGCTACCAGCTGCTGGATCAGGGGTTCACTTAGTTTCTCACTCACTGCTGCTACCAGCTGCGGGATCAGGGGTTCACTTAGTTTCTCACTCACTGCTGCTACCAGCTGCTGGATCAGGGATTCACTTAGTTTCTCACACACTGCTGCTACCAGCTGCTGGATCAGGGGTTCACTTAGTTTCTCACACACTGCTGCTACCAGCTGCTGGATCAGGGGTTCACTTAGTTTCTCACACACTGCTGCTACCAGCTGCTGGATCAGGGGTTCACTTAGTTTCTCACACACTGCTGCTACCAGCTGCTGGATCAGGGGTTCACTTAGTTTCTCACTGCTGCTACCAGCTGCTGGATCAGGGGTTCACTTAGTTTTTCACTCACTGCTGCTACCAGCTGCTGGATCAGGGGTTCACTTAGTTTCTCACTCACTGCTGCTACCAGCTGCTGGATCAGGGGTTCACTTAGTTTCTCACTCACTGCTGCTACCAGCTGCTGGATCAGGGGTTCACTTAGTTTCTCACACACTGCTGCTACCAGCTGCTGGATCAGAGGTTCACTTAGTTTCTCACTCACTGCTGCTACCAGCTGCTGGATCAGGGGTTCACTTAGTTTCTCACTGCTGCTACCAGCTGCTGGATCAGGGGTTCACTTAGTTTGTAACTGCTGCTACCAGCTGCTGGATCAGGGGTTCACTTAGTTTCTCACACACTGCTGCTACCAGCTGCTGGATCAGGGGTTCACTTAGTTTCTCACTCACTGCTGCTACCAGCTGCTGGATCAGGGGTTCACTTAGTTTCTCACTGCTGCTACCAGCTGCTGGATCAGGGGTTCACTTAGTTACTCACTGCTGCTACCAGCTGCTGGATCAGGGGTTCACTTAGTTTCTCACACACTGCTGCTACCAGCTAATGGATCAGGGGTTCACTTAGTTTCTCACTCACTGTTGCTACCAGCTGCGGGATCAGGGGTTCACTTAGTTTCTCACACACTGCTGCTACCAGCTGCTGGATCAGGGGTTCACTTAGTTTCTCACACACTGCTGCTACCAGCTGCTGCATCAGGGGTTCACTTAGTTTCTCACACACTGCTGCTACCAGCTGCTGGATCAGGGGTTCACTTAGTTTCTCACACCCTGCTGCTACCAGCTGCTGGATCAGGGGTTCACTTAGTTTCTCACACCCTGCTGCTACCAGCTCCTGGATCAGGGGTTCACTTAGTTTCTCACACCCTGCTGCTACCAGCTGGTGGATCAGGGGTTCACTTAGTTTCTCACACCCTGCTGCTACCAGCTGCTGGATCAGGGGTTCACTTAGTTTATCACACCCTGCTGCTACCAGCTGCTGGATCAGGGGTTCACTTAGTTTCTCACTGCTGCTACCAGCTGGTGGATCAGGGGTTCACTTAGTTTCTCACACACTGCTGCTACCAGCTGCTGGATCAGGGGTTCACTTAGTTTCTCACACACTGCTGCTACCAGCTGCTGGATCAGGGGTTCACTTAGTTTCTCACTCACTGCTGCTACCAGCTGCTGGATCAGGGGTTCACTTAGTTTTTCACTCACTGCTGCTACCAGCTGCTTGATCAGGGGTTCACTTAGTTTCTCACTCACTGCTGCTACCAGCTGCTGGATCAGGGGTTCACTTAGTTTCTTTCTCACTGCTGATACCAGCTGCTGGATCAGGGGTTCACTTAGTTTCTCACACACTGCTGCTACCAGCTGCTGGATCAGGGGTTCACTTAGTTTCTCACTCACTGCTGCTACCAGCTGCTGGATCAGGGGTTCACTTAGTTTCTCACACACTGCTGCTACCAGCTGCTGGATCAGGGGTTCACTTAGTTTCTCACACACTGCTGCTACCAGCTGCTGGATCAGGGGTTCACTTAGTTTAACACACCCTGCTGCTACCAGCTGCTGGATCAGGGGTTCACTTAGTTTCTCACACACTGCTGCTACCAGCTGCTGGATCAGGGGTTCACTTAGTTTCTCACTCACTGCTGCTACCAGCTGCTGGATCAGGGGTTCACTTAGTTTATCACTCACTGCTGCTACCAGCTGCTGGATCAGGGGTTCACTTAGTTTCTCACTCACTGCTGCTACCAGCTGCTGGATCAGGGGTTCACTTAGTTTCTCACTCACTGCTGCTACCAGCTGCTGGATCAGGGGTTCACTTAGTTTCTCACACACTGCTGCTACCAGCTGCTGGATCAGAGGTTCACTTAGTTTCTCACTCACTGCTGCTACCAGCTGCTGGATCAGGGGTTCACTTAGTTTCTCACTGCTGCTACCAGCTGCTGGATCAGGGGTTCACTTAGTTTGTAACTGCTGCTACCAGCTGCTGGATCAGGGGTTCACTTAGTTTCTCACACACTGCTGCTACCAGCTGCTGGATCAGGGGTTCACTTAGTTTCTCACACACTGCTGCTACCAGCTGCTGGATCAGGGGTTCACTTAGTTTCTCACTCACTGCTGCTACCAGCTGCTGGATCAGGGGTTCACTTAGTTTCTCACTCACTGCTGCTACCAGCTGCGGGATCAGGGGTTCACTTAGTTTCTCACTCACTGCTGCTACCAGCTGCTGGATCAGGGATTCACTTAGTTTCTCACACACTGCTGCTACCAGCTGCTGGATCAGGGGTTCACTTAGTTTCTCACACACTGCTGCTACCAGCTGCTGGATCAGGGGTTCACTTAGTTTCTCACTCACTGCTGCTACCAGCTGCTGGATCAGGGGTTCACTTAGTTTCTCACACACTGCTGCTACCAGCTGCTGGATCAGAGGTTCACTTAGTTTCTCACTCACTGCTGCTACCAGCTGCTGGATCAGGGGTTCACTTAGTTTCTCACTGCTGCTACCAGCTGCTGAATCAGGGGTTCACTTAGTTTGTAACTGCTGCTACCAGCTGCTGGATCAGGGGTTCACTTAGTTTCTCACACACTGCTGCTACCAGCTGCTGGATCAGGGGTTCACTTAGTTTCTCACTCACTGCTGCTACCAGCTGCTGGATCAGGGGTTCACTTAGTTTCTCACTGCTGCTACCAGCTGCTGGATCAGGGGTTCACTTAGTTTCTCACTGCTGCTACCAGCTGCTGGATCAGGGGTTCACTTAGTTTCTCACACACTGCTGCTACCAGCTGCTGGATCAGGGGTTCAATTAGTTTCTCACTCACTGCTGCTACCAGCTGCTGGATCAGGGGTTCACTTAGTTTCTCACTCACTGCTGCTACCAGCTGCGGGATCAGGGGTTCACTTAGTTTCTCACACACTGCTGCTACCAGCTGCTGGATCAGGGGTTCACTTAGTTTCTCACACACTGCTGCTACCAGCTGCTGCATCAGGGGTTCACTTAGTTTCTCACACACTGCTGCTACCAGCTGCTGGATCAGGGGTTCACTTAGTTTCTCACACCCTGCTGCTACCAGCTGCTGGATCAGGGGTAAACTTAGTTTCTCACACCCTGCTGTTACCAGCTCCTGGATCAGGGGTTCACTTAGTTTCTCACACCCTGCTGCTACCAGCTGGTGGATCAGGGGTTCACTTAGTTTCTCACACCCTGCTGCTACCAGCTGCTGGATCAGGGGTTCACTTAGTTTATCACACCCTGCTGCTACCAGCTGCTGGATCAGGGGTTCACTTAGTTTCTCACTGCTGCTACCAGCTGGTGGATCAGGGGTTCACTTAGTTTCTCACACACTGCTGCTACCAGCTGCTGGATCAGGGGTTCACTTAGTTTCTCACACACTGCTGCTACCAGCTGCTGGATCAGGGGTTCACTTAGTTTCTCACTCACTGCTGCTACCAGCTGCTGGATCAGGGGTTCACTTAGTTTTTCACTCACTGCTGCTACCAGCTGCTGGATCAGGGGTTCACTTAGTTTCTCACTGCTGCTACCAGCTGCTGGATCAGGGGTTCACTTAGTTTGTAACTGCTGCTACCAGCTGCTGGATCAGGGGTTCACTTAGTTTCTCACACACTGCTGCTACCAGCTGCTGGATCAGGGGTTCACTTAGTTTCTCACACACTGCTGCTACCAGCTGCTGGATCAGGGGTTCACTTAGTTTCTCACTCACTGCTGCTACCAGCTGCTGGATCAGGGGTTCACTTAGTTTCTCACTCACTGCTGCTACCAGCTGCGGGATCAGGGGTTCACTTAGTTTCTCACTCACTGCTGCTACCAGCTGCTGGATCAGGGATTCACTTAGTTTCTCACACACTGCTGCTACCAGCTGCTGGATCAGGGGTTCACTTAGTTTCTCACACACTGCTGCTACCAGCTGCTGGATCAGGGGTTCACTTAGTTTCTCACACACTGCTGCTACCAGCTGCTGGATCAGGGGTTCACTTAGTTTCTCACACACTGCTGCTACCAGCTGCTGGATCAGGGGTTCACTTAGTTTCTCACTGCTGCTACCAGCTGCTGGATCAGGGGTTCACTTAGTTTTTCACTCACTGCTGCTACCAGCTGCTGGATCAGGGGTTCACTTAGTTTCTCACTCACTGCTGCTACCAGCTGCTGGATCAGGGGTTCACTTAGTTTCTCACTCACTGCTGCTACCAGCTGCTGGATCAGGGGTTCACTTAGTTTCTCACACACTGCTGCTACCAGCTGCTGGATCAGAGGTTCACTTAGTTTCTCACTCACTGCTGCTACCAGCTGCTGGATCAGGGGTTCACTTAGTTTCTCACTGCTGCTACCAGCTGCTGGATCAGGGGTTCACTTAGTTTGTAACTGCTGCTACCAGCTGCTGGATCAGGGGTTCACTTAGTTTCTCACACACTGCTGCTACCAGCTGCTGGATCAGGGGTTCACTTAGTTTCTCACTCACTGCTGCTACCAGCTGCTGGATCAGGGGTTCACTTAGTTTCTCACTGCTGCTACCAGCTGCTGGATCAGGGGTTCACTTAGTTACTCACTGCTGCTACCAGCTGCTGGATCAGGGGTTCACTTAGTTTCTCACACACTGCTGCTACCAGCTAATGGATCAGGGGTTCACTTAGTTTCTCACTCACTGTTGCTACCAGCTGCGGGATCAGGGGTTCACTTAGTTTCTCACACACTGCTGCTACCAGCTGCTGGATCAGGGGTTCACTTAGTTTCTCACACACTGCTGCTACCAGCTGCTGCATCAGGGGTTCACTTAGTTTCTCACACACTGCTGCTACCAGCTGCTGGATCAGGGGTTCACTTAGTTTCTCACACCCTGCTGCTACCAGCTGCTGGATCAGGGGTTCACTTAGTTTCTCACACCCTGCTGCTACCAGCTCCTGGATCAGGGGTTCACTTAGTTTCTCACACCCTGCTGCTACCAGCTGGTGGATCAGGGGTTCACTTAGTTTCTCACACCCTGCTGCTACCAGCTGCTGGATCAGGGGTTCACTTAGTTTATCACACCCTGCTGCTACCAGCTGCTGGATCAGGGGTTCACTTAGTTTCTCACTGCTGCTACCAGCTGGTGGATCAGGGGTTCACTTAGTTTCTCACACACTGCTGCTACCAGCTGCTGGATCAGGGGTTCACTTAGTTTCTCACACACTGCTGCTACCAGCTGCTGGATCAGGGGTTCACTTAGTTTCTCACTCACTGCTGCTACCAGCTGCTGGATCAGGGGTTCACTTAGTTTTTCACTCACTGCTGCTACCAGCTGCTTGATCAGGGGTTCACTTAGTTTCTCACTCACTGCTGCTACCAGCTGCTGGATCAGGGGTTCACTTAGTTTCTTTCTCACTGCTGATACCAGCTGCTGGATCAGGGGTTCACTTAGTTTCTCACACACTGCTGCTACCAGCTGCTGGATCAGGGGTTCACTTAGTTTCTCACTCACTGCTGCTACCAGCTGCTGGATCAGGGGTTCACTTAGTTTCTCACACACTGCTGCTACCAGCTGCTGGATCAGGGGTTCACTTAGTTTCTCACACACTGCTGCTACCAGCTGCTGGATCAGGGGTTCACTTAGTTTAACACACCCTGCTGCTACCAGCTGCTGGATCAGGGGTTCACTTAGTTTCTCACACACTGCTGCTACCAGCTGCTGGATCAGGGGTTCACTTAGTTTCTCACTCACTGCTGCTACCAGCTGCTGGATCAGGGGTTCACTTAGTTTATCACTCACTGCTGCTACCAGCTGCTGGATCAGGGGTTCACTTAGTTTCTCACTCACTGCTGCTACCAGCTGCTGGATCAGGGGTTCACTTAGTTTCTCACTCACTGCTGCTACCAGCTGCTGGACCAGGGGTTCACTTAGTTTCTCACACACTGCTGCTACCAGCTGCTGGATCAGAGGTTCACTTAGTTTCTCACTCACTGCTGCTACCAGCTGCTGGATCAGGGGTTCACTTAGTTTCTCACTGCTGCTACCAGCTGCTGGATCAGGGGTTCACTTAGTTTGTAACTGCTGCTACCAGCTGCTGGATCAGGGGTTCACTTAGTTTCTCACACACTGCTGCTACCAGCTGCTGGATCAGGGGTTCACTTAGTTTCTCACACACTGCTGCTACCAGCTGCTGGATCAGGGGTTCACTTAGTTTCTCACTCACTGCTGCTACCAGCTGCTGGATCAGGGGTTCACTTAGTTTCTCACTCACTGCTGCTACCAGCTGCGGGATCAGGGGTTCACTTAGTTTCTCACTCACTGCTGCTACCAGCTGCTGGATCAGGGATTCACTTAGTTTCTCACACACTGCTGCTACCAGCTGCTGGATCAGGGGTTCACTTAGTTTCTCACACACTGCTGCTACCAGCTGCTGGATCAGGGGTTCACTTAGTTTCTCACTCACTGCTGCTACCAGCTGCTGGATCAGGGGTTCACTTAGTTTCTCACACACTGCTGCTACCAGCTGCTGGATCAGAGGTTCACTTAGTTTCTCACTCACTGCTGCTACCAGCTGCTGGATCAGGGGTTCACTTAGTTTCTCACTGCTGCTACCAGCTGCTGAATCAGGGGTTCACTTAGTTTGTAACTGCTGCTACCAGCTGCTGGATCAGGGGTTCACTTAGTTTCTCACACACTGCTGCTACCAGCTGCTGGATCAGGGGTTCACTTAGTTTCTCACTCACTGCTGCTACCAGCTGCTGGATCAGGGGTTCACTTAGTTTCTCACTGCTGCTACCAGCTGCTGGATCAGGGGTTCACTTAGTTTCTCACTGCTGCTACCAGCTGCTGGATCAGGGGTTCACTTAGTTTCTCACACACTGCTGCTACCAGCTGCTGGATCAGGGGTTCAATTAGTTTCTCACTCACTGCTGCTACCAGCTGCTGGATCAGGGGTTCACTTAGTTTCTCACTCACTGCTGCTACCAGCTGCGGGATCAGGGGTTCACTTAGTTTCTCACACACTGCTGCTACCAGCTGCTGGATCAGGGGTTCACTTAGTTTCTCACACACTGCTGCTACCAGCTGCTGCATCAGGGGTTCACTTAGTTTCTCACACACTGCTGCTACCAGCTGCTGGATCAGGGGTTCACTTAGTTTCTCACACCCTGCTGCTACCAGCTGCTGGATCAGGGGTAAACTTAGTTTCTCACACCCTGCTGCTACCAGCTCCTGGATCAGGGGTTCACTTAGTTTCTCACACCCTGCTGCTACCAGCTGGTGGATCAGGGGTTCACTTAGTTTCTCACACCCTGCTGCTACCAGCTGCTGGATCAGGGGTTCACTTAGTTTATCACACCCTGCTGCTACCAGCTGCTGGATCAGGGGTTCACTTAGTTTCTCACTGCTGCTACCAGCTGGTGGATCAGGGGTTCACTTAGTTTCTCACACACTGCTGCTACCAGCTGCTGGATCAGGGGTTCACTTAGTTTCTCACACACTGCTGCTACCAGCTGCTGGATCAGGGGTTCACTTAGTTTCTCACTCACTGCTGCTACCAGCTGCTGGATCAGGGGTTCACTTAGTTTTTCACTCACTGCTGCTACCAGCTGCTTGATCAGGGGTTCACTTAGTTTCTCACTCACTGCTGCTACCAGCTGCTGGATCAGGGGTTCACTTAGTTTCTTTCTCACTGCTGATACCAGCTGCTGGATCAGGGGTTCACTTAGTTTCTCACACACTGCTGCTACCAGCTGCTGGATCAGGGGTTCACTTAGTTTCTCACTCACTGCTGCTACCAGCTGCTGGATCAGGGGTTCACTTAGTTTCTCACACACTGCTGCTACCAGCTGCTGGATCAGGGGTTCACTTAGTTTCTCAAACACTGCTGCTACCAGCTGCTGGATCAGGGGTTCACTTAGTTTAACACACCCTGCTGCTACCAGCTGCTGGATCAGGGGTTCACTTAGTTTCTCACACACTGCTGCTACCAGCTGCTGGATCAGGGGTTCACTTAGTTTCTCACTCACTGCTGCTACCAGCTGCTGGATCAGGGGTTCACTTAGTTTATCACTCACTGCTGCTACCAGCTGCTGGATCAGGGGTTCACTTAGTTTATCACTCACTGCTGCTACCAGCTGATGGATCAGGGGTTCACTTAGTTTCTCACTCACTGCTGCTACCAGCTGCTGGATCAGGGGTTCACTTAGTTTCTCACACACTGCTGCTACCAGCTGCTGGATCAGAGGTTCACTTAGTTTCTCACTCACTGCTGCTACCAGCTGCTGGATCAGGGGTTCACTTAGTTTCTCACTGCTGCTACCAGCTGCTGGATCAGGGGTTCACTTAGTTTGTAACTGCTGCTACCAGCTGCTGGATCAGGGGTTCACTTAGTTTCTCACACACTGCTGCTACCAGCTGCTGGATCAGGGGTTCACTTAGTTTCTCACACACTGCTGCTACCAGCTGCTGGATCAGGGGTTCACTTAGTTTCTCACTCACTGCTGCTACCAGCTGCTGGATCAGGGGTTCACTTAGTTTCTCACTCACTGCTGCTACCAGCTGCGGGATCAGGGGTTCACTTAGTTTCTCACTCACTGCTGCTACCAGCTGCTGGATCAGGGATTCACTTAGTTTCTCACACACTGCTGCTACCAGCTGCTGGATCAGGGGTTCACTTAGTTTCTCACACACTGCTGCTACCAGCTGCTGGATCAGGGGTTCACTTAGTTTCTCACACACTGCTGCTACCAGCTGCTGGATCAGGGGTTCACTTAGTTTCTCACACCCTGCTGCTACCAGCTCCTGGATCAGGGGTTCACTTAGTTTCTCACACCCTGCTGCTACCAGCTGCTGGATCAGGGGTTCACTTAGTTTCTCACTGCTGCTACCAGCTGGTGGATCAGGGGTTCACTTAGTTTCTCACACCCTGCTGCTACTATCTGCTGGATCAGGGGTTGACTTAGTTTCTCACTCACTGCTGCTACCAGCTGCTGGATCAGGCTTTCACTTAGTTTCTCACACACTGCTGCTACCAGCTGCTGGATCAGGGGTTCACTTAGTTTCTCACTCACTGCTGCTACCAGCTGCTGGATCAGGGGTTCACTTAGTTTTTCACTCACTGCTGCTACCAGCTGCTGGATCAGGGGTTCACTTAGTTTCTCACTCACTGCTGCTACCAGCTGCTGGATCAGGCTTTCACTTAGTTTCTCACACACTGCTGCTACCAGCTGCTGGATCAGGGGTTCACTTAGTTTCTCACTCACTGCTGCTACCAGCTGCTGGATCAGGGGTTCACTTAGTTTCTCACTCACTGCTGCTACCAGCTGCGGGATCAGGGGTTCACTTAGTTTCTCACTCACTGCTGCTACCAGCTGCTGGATCAGGGATTCACTTAGTTTCTCACAACCTGCTGCTACCAGCTGCTGGATCAGGGGTTCACTTAGTTTCTCACACACTGCTGCTACCAGCTGCTGGATCAGGGGTTCACTTAGTTTATCACTCACTGCTGCTACCAGCTGCTGGATCAGGGATTCACTTAGTTTCTCACACACTGCTGCTACCAGCTGCTGGATCAGGGGTTCACTTAGTTTCTCACTCACTGCTGCTACCAGCTGCTGGATCAGGGGTTCACTTAGTTTCTCACACACTGCTGCTACCAGCTGCTGGATCAGAGGTTCACTTAGTTTCTCACTCACTGCTGCTACCAGCTGCTGGATCAGGGGTTCACTTAGTTTCTCACTGCTGCTACCAGCTGCTGAATCAGGGGTTCACTTAGTTTGTAACTGCTGCTACCAGCTGCTGGATCAGGGGTTCACTTAGTTTCTCACACACTGCTGCTACCAGCTGCTGGATCAGGGGTTCACTTAGTTTCTCACTCACTGCTGCTACCAGCTGCTGGATCAGGGGTTCACTTAGTTTCTCACTGCTGCTACCAGCTGCTGGATCAGGGGTTCACTTAGTTTCTCACTGCTGCTACCAGCTGCTGGATCAGGGGTTCACTTAGTTTCTCACACACTGCTGCTACCAGCTGCTGGATCAGGGGTTCAATTAGTTTCTCACTCACTGCTGCTACCAGCTGCTGGATCAGGGGTTCACTTAGTTTCTCACTCACTGCTGCTACCAGCTGCGGGATCAGGGGTTCACTTAGTTTCTCACACACTGCTGCTACCAGCTGCTGGATCAGGGGTTCACTTAGTTTCTCACACACTGCTGCTACCAGCTGCTGCATCAGGGGTTCACTTAGTTTCTCACACACTGCTGCTACCAGCTGCTGGATCAGGGGTTCACTTAGTTTCTCACACCCTGCTGCTACCAGCTGCTGGATCAGGGGTAAACTTAGTTTCTCACACCCTGCTGCTACCAGCTCCTGGATCAGGGGTTCACTTAGTTTCTCACACCCTGCTGCTACCAGCTGGTGGATCAGGGGTTCACTTAGTTTCTCACACCCTGCTGCTACCAGCTGCTGGATCAGGGGTTCACTTAGTTTATCACACCCTGCTGCTACCAGCTGCTGGATCAGGGGTTCACTTAGTTTCTCACTGCTGCTACCAGCTGGTGGATCAGGGGTTCACTTAGTTTCTCACACACTGCTGCTACCAGCTGCTGGATCAGGGGTTCACTTAGTTTCTCACACACTGCTGCTACCAGCTGCTGGATCAGGGGTTCACTTAGTTTCTCACTCACTGCTGCTACCAGCTGCTGGATCAGGGGTTCACTTAGTTTTTCACTCACTGCTGCTACCAGCTGCTTGATCAGGGGTTCACTTAGTTTCTCACTCACTGCTGCTACCAGCTGCTGGATCAGGGGTTCACTTAGTTTCTTTCTCACTGCTGATACCAGCTGCTGGATCAGGGGTTCACTTAGTTTCTCACACACTGCTGCTACCAGCTGCTGGATCAGGGGTTCACTTAGTTTCTCACTCACTGCTGCTACCAGCTGCTGGATCAGGGGTTCACTTAGTTTCTCACACACTGCTGCTACCAGCTGCTGGATCAGGGGTTCACTTAGTTTCTCAAACACTGCTGCTACCAGCTGCTGGATCAGGGGTTCACTTAGTTTAACACACCCTGCTGCTACCAGCTGCTGGATCAGGGGTTCACTTAGTTTCTCACACACTGCTGCTACCAGCTGCTGGATCAGGGGTTCACTTAGTTTCTCACTCACTGCTGCTACCAGCTGCTGGATCAGGGGTTCACTTAGTTTATCACTCACTGCTGCTACCAGCTGCTGGATCAGGGGTTCACTTAGTTTATCACTCACTGCTGCTACCAGCTGCTGGATCAGGGGTTCACTTAGTTTCTCACTCACTGCTGCTACCAGCTGCTGGATCAGGGGTTCACTTAGTTTCTCACACACTGCTGCTACCAGCTGCTGGATCAGAGGTTCACTTAGTTTCTCACTCACTGCTGCTACCAGCTGCTGGATCAGGGGTTCACTTAGTTTCTCACTGCTGCTACCAGCTGCTGGATCAGGGGTTCACTTAGTTTGTAACTGCTGCTACCAGCTGCTGGATCAGGGGTTCACTTAGTTTCTCACACACTGCTGCTACCAGCTGCTGGATCAGGGGTTCACTTAGTTTCTCACACACTGCTGCTACCAGCTGCTGGATCAGGGGTTCACTTAGTTTCTCACTCACTGCTGCTACCAGCTGCTGGATCAGGGGTTCACTTAGTTTCTCACTCACTGCTGCTACCAGCTGCGGGATCAGGGGTTCACTTAGTTTCTCACTCACTGCTGCTACCAGCTGCTGGATCAGGGATTCACTTAGTTTCTCACACACTGCTGCTACCAGCTGCTGGATCAGGGGTTCACTTAGTTTCTCACACACTGCTGCTACCAGCTGCTGGATCAGGGGTTCACTTAGTTTCTCACACACTGCTGCTACCAGCTGCTGGATCAGGGGTTCACTTAGTTTCTCACACCCTGCTGCTACCAGCTCCTGGATCAGGGGTTCACTTAGTTTCTCACACCCTGCTGCTACCAGCTGCTGGATCAGGGGTTCACTTAGTTTCTCACTGCTGCTACCAGCTGGTGGATCAGGGGTTCACTTAGTTTCTCACACCCTGCTGCTACTATCTGCTGGATCAGGGGTTGACTTAGTTTCTCACTCACTGCTGCTACCAGCTGCTGGATCAGGCTTTCACTTAGTTTCTCACACACTGCTGCTACCAGCTGCTGGATCAGGGGTTCACTTAGTTTCTCACTCACTGCTGCTACCAGCTGCTGGATCAGGGGTTCACTTAGTTTCTCACACACTGCTGCTACCAGCTGCTGGATCAGAGGTTCACTTAGTTTCTCACTCACTGCTGCTACCAGCTGCTGGATCAGGGGTTCACTTAGTTTCTCACTGCTGCTACCAGCTGCTGGATCAGGGGTTCACTTAGTTTCTCACTCACTGCTGCTACCAGCTGCGGGATCAGGGGTTCACTTAGTTTCTCACTCACTGCTGCTACCAGCTGCTGGATCAGGGATTCACTTAGTTTCTCACAACCTGCTGCTACCAGCTGCTGGATCAGGGGTTCACTTAGTTTCTCACACACTGCTGCTACCAGCTGCTGGATCAGGGGTTCACTTAGTTTATCACTCACTGCTGCTACCAGCTGCTGGATCAGGGATTCACTTAGTTTCTCACACACTGCTGCTACCAGCTGCTGGATCAGGGGTTCACTTAGTTTCTCACTCACTGCTGCTACCAGCTGCTGGATCAGGGGTTCACTTAGTTTCTCACACACTGCTGCTACCAGCTGCTGGATCAGAGGTTCACTTAGTTTCTCACTCACTGCTGCTACCAGCTGCTGGATCAGGGGTTCACTTAGTTTCTCACTGCTGCTACCAGCTGCTGAATCAGGGGTTCACTTAGTTTGTAACTGCTGCTACCAGCTGCTGGATCAGGGGTTGACTTAGTTTCTCACACACTGCTGCTACCAGCTGCTGGATCAGGGGTTCACTTAGTTTCTCACACACTGCTGCTACCAGCTGCTGGATCAGGGGTTCACTTAGTTTCTCACTCACTGCTGCTACCAGCTGCTGGATCAGGGGTTCACTTAGTTTCTCACACACTGCTGCTACCAGCTGCTGGATCAGAGGTTCACTTAGTTTCTCACTCACTGCTGCTACCAGCTGCTGGATCAGGGGTTCACTTAGTTTCTCACTGCTGCTACCAGCTGCTGAATCAGGGGTTCACTTAGTTTGTAACTGCTGCTACCAGCTGCTGGATCAGGGGTTCACTTAGTTTCTCACACACTGCTGCTACCAGCTGCTGGATCAGGGGTTCACTTAGTTTCTCACTCACTGCTGCTACCAGCTGCTGGATCAGGCTTTCACTTAGTTTCTCACACACTGCTGCTACCAGCTGCTGGATCAGGGGTTCACTTAGTTTCTCACTCACTGCTGCTACCAGCTGCTGGATCAGGGGTTCACTTAGTTTCTCACTCACTGCTGCTACCAGCTGCGGGATCAGGGGTTCACTTAGTTTCTCACTCACTGCTGCTACCAGCTGCTGGATCAGGGATTCACTTAGTTTCTCACAACCTGCTGCTACCAGCTGCTGGATCAGGGGTTCACTTAGTTTCTCACACACTGCTGCTACCAGCTGCTGGATCAGGGGTTCACTTAGTTTATCACTCACTGCTGCTACCAGCTGCTGGATCAGGGATTCACTTAGTTTCTCACAACTTGCTGCTACCAGCTGCTGGATCAGGGGTTCACTTAGTTTCTCACTCACTGCTGCTACCAGCTGCTGGATCAGGGGTTCACTTAGTTTATCACTCACTGCTGCTACCAGCTGCTGGATCAGGGGTTCACTTAGTTTCTCACTCACTGCTGCTACCAGCTGCTGGATCAGGGGTTCACTTAGTTTCTCACTCACTGCTGCTACCAGCTGCTGGATCAGGGGTTCACTTAGTTTCTCACACACTGCTGCTACCAGCTGCTGGATCAGAGGTTCACTTAGTTTCTCACTCACTGCTGCTACCAGCTGCTGGATCAGGGGTTCACTTAGTTTCTCACTGCTGCTACCAGCTGCTGGATCAGGGGTTCACTTAGTTTGTAACTGCTGCTACCAGCTGCTGGATCAGGGGTTCACTTAGTTTCTCACACACTGCTGCTACCAGCTGCTGGATCAGGGGTTCACTTAGTTTCTCACACACTGCTGCTACCAGCTGCTGGATCAGGGGTTCACTTAGTTTCTCACTCACTGCTGCTACCAGCTGCTGGATCAGGGGTTCACTTAGTTTCTCACTCACTGCTGCTACCAGCTGCGGGATCAGGGGTTCACTTAGTTTCTCACTCACTGCTGCTACCAGCTGCTGGATCAGGGATTCACTTAGTTTCTCACACACTGCTGCTACCAGCTGCTGGATCAGGGGTTCACTTAGTTTCTCACACACTGCTGCTACCAGCTGCTGGATCAGGGGTTCACTTAGTTTCTCACTCACTGCTGCTACCAGCTGCTGGATCAGGGGTTCACTTAGTTTCTCACACACTGCTGCTACCAGCTGCTGGATCAGAGGTTCACTTAGTTTCTCACTCACTGCTGCTACCAGCTGCTGGATCAGGGGTTCACTTAGTTTCTCACTGCTGCTACCAGCTGCTGAATCAGGGGTTCACTTAGTTTGTAACTGCTGCTACCAGCTGCTGGATCAGGGGTTCACTTAGTTTCTCACACACTGCTGCTACCAGCTGCTGGATCAGGGGTTCACTTAGTTTCTCACTCACTGCTGCTACCAGCTGCTGGATCAGGGGTTCACTTAGTTTCTCACTGCTGCTACCAGCTGCTGGATCAGGGGTTCACTTAGTTTCTCACTGCTGCTACCAGCTGCTGGATCAGGGGTTCACTTAGTTTCTCACACACTGCTGCTACCAGCTGCTGGATCAGGGGTTCAATTAGTTTCTCACTCACTGCTGCTACCAGCTGCTGGATCAGGGGTTCACTTAGTTTCTCACTCACTGCTGCTACCAGCTGCGGGATCAGGGGTTCACTTAGTTTCTCACACACTGCTGCTACCAGCTGCTGGATCAGGGGTTCACTTAGTTTCTCACACACTGCTGCTACCAGCTGCTGCATCAGGGGTTCACTTAGTTTCTCACACACTGCTGCTACCAGCTGCTGGATCAGGGGTTCACTTAGTTTCTCACACCCTGCTGCTACCAGCTGCTGGATCAGGGGTTCACTTAGTTTCTCACACCCTGCTGCTACCAGCTCCTGGATCAGGGGTTCACTTAGTTTCTCACACCCTGCTGCTACCAGCTCCTGGATCAGGGGTTCACTTAGTTTATCACACCCTGCTGCTACCAGCTGCTGGATCAGGGGTTCACTTAGTTTCTCACTGCTGCTACCAGCTGGTGGATCAGGGGTTCACTTAGTTTCTCACACACTGCTGCTACCAGCTGCTGGATCAGGGGTTCACTTAGTTTCTCACACACTGCTGCTACCAGCTGCTGGATCAGGGGTTCACTTAGTTTCTCACTCACTGCTGCTACCAGCTGCTGGATCAGGGGTTCACTTAGTTTTTCACTCACTGCTGCTACCAGCTGCTTGATCAGGGGTTCACTTAGTTTCTCACTCACTGCTGCTACCAGCTGCTGGATCAGGGGTTCACTTAGTTTCTTTCTCACTGCTGATACCAGCTGCTGGATCAGGGGTTCACTTAGTTTCTCACACACTGCTGCTACCAGCTGCTGGATCAGGGGTTCACTTAGTTTCTCACTCACTGCTGCTACCAGCTGCTGGATCAGGGGTTCACTTAGTTTCTCACACACTGCTGCTACCAGCTGCTGGATCAGGGGTTCACTTAGTTTCTCAAACACTGCTGCTACCAGCTGCTGGATCAGGGGTTCACTTAGTTTAACACACCCTGCTGCTACCAGCTGCTGGATCAGGGGTTCACTTAGTTTCTCACACACTGCTGCTACCAGCTGCTGGATCAGGGGTTCACTTAGTTTCTCACTCACTGCTGCTACCAGCTGCTGGATCAGGGGTTCACTTAGTTTATCACTCACTGCTGCTACCAGCTGCTGGATCAGGGGTTCACTTAGTTTATCACTCACTGCTGCTACCAGCTGCTGGATCAGGGGTTCACTTAGTTTCTCACTCACTGCTGCTACCAGCTGCTGGATCAGGGGTTCACTTAGTTTGTAACTGCTGCTACCAGCTGCTGGATCAGGGGTTCACTTAGTTTCTCACACACTGCTGCTACCAGCTGCTGGATCAGGGGTTCACTTAGTTTCTCACACACTGCTGCTACCAGCTGCTGGATCAGGGGTTCACTTAGTTTCTCACTCACTGCTGCTACCAGCTGCTGGATCAGGGGTTCACTTAGTTTCTCACTCACTGCTGCTACCAGCTGCGGGATCAGGGGTTCACTTAGTTTCTCACTCACTGCTGCTACCAGCTGCTGGATCAGGGATTCACTTAGTTTCTCACACACTGCTGCTACCAGCTGCTGGATCAGGGGTTCACTTAGTTTCTCACACACTGCTGCTACCAGCTGCTGGATCAGGGGTTCACTTAGTTTCTCACACACTGCTGCTACCAGCTGCTGGATCAGGGGTTCACTTAGTTTCTCACTCACTGCTGCTACCAGCTGCTGGATCAGGGGTTCACTTAGTTTCTCACACACTGCTGCTACCAGCTGCTGGATCAGGGGTTCACTTAGTTTCTCAAACACTGCTGCTACCAGCTGCTGGATCAGGGGTTCACTTAGTTTAACACACCCTGCTGCTACCAGCTGCTGGATCAGGGGTTCACTTAGTTTCTCACTCACTGCTGCTACCAGCTGCTGGATCAGGGGTTCACTTAGTTTCTCACTCACTGCTGCTACCAGCTGCTGGATCAGGGGTTCACTTAGTTTATCACTCACTGCTGCTACCAGCTGCTGGATCAGGGGTTCACTTAGTTTCTCACTCACTGCTGCTACCAGCTGCTGGATCAGGGGTTCACTTAGTTTCTCACACACTGGTGCTACCAGCTGCTGGATCAGAGGTTCACTTAGTTTCTCACTCACTGCTGCTACCAGCTGCTGGATCAGGGGTTCACTTAGTTTCTCACTGCTGCTACCAGCTGCTGGATCAGGGGTTCACTTAGTTTGTAACTGCTGCTACCAGCTGCTGGATCAGGGGTTCACTTAGTTTCTCACACACTGCTGCTACCAGCTGCTGGATCAGGGGTTCACTTAGTTTCTCACACACTGCTGCTACCAGCTGCTGGATCAGGGGTTCACTTAGTTTCTCACTCACTGCTGCTACCAGCTGCTGGATCAGGGGTTCACTTAGTTTCTCACTCACTGCTGCTACCAGCTGCGGGATCAGGGGTTCACTTAGTTTCTCACTCACTGCTGCTACCAGCTGCTGGATCAGGGATTCACTTAGTTTCTCACACACTGCTGCTACCAGCTGCTGGATCAGGGGTTCACTTAGTTTCTCACACACTGCTGCTACCAGCTGCTGGATCAGGGGTTCACTTAGTTTCTCACACACTGCTGCTACCAGCTGCTGGATCAGGGGTTCACTTAGTTTCTCACACACTGCTGCTACCAGCTGCTGGATCAGGGGTTCACTTAGTTTCTCACACCCTGCTGCTACCAGCTCCTGGATCAGGGGTTCACTTAGTTTCTCACACCCTGCTGCTACCAGCTGCTGGATCAGGGGTTCACTTAGTTTCTCACTGCTGCTACCAGCTGGTGGATCAGGGGTTCACTTAGTTTCTCACACCCTGCTGCTACTATCTGCTGGATCAGGGGTTGACTTAGTTTCTCACTCACTGCTGCTACCAGCTGCTGGATCAGGCTTTCACTTAGTTTCTCACACACTGCTGCTACCAGCTGCTGGATCAGGGGTTCACTTAGTTTCTCACTCACTGCTGCTACCAGCTGCTGGATCAGGGGTTCACTTAGTTTTTCACTCACTGCTGCTACCAGCTGCTGGATCAGGGGTTCACTTAGTTTCTCACTCACTGCTGCTACCAGCTGCTGGATCAGGCTTTCACTTAGTTTCTCACACACTGCTGCTACCAGCTGCTGGATCAGGGGTTCACTTAGTTTCTCACTCACTGCTGCTACCAGCTGCTGGATCAGGGGTTCACTTAGTTTCTCACTCACTGCTGCTACCAGCTGCGGGATCAGGGGTTCACTTAGTTTCTCACTCACTGCTGCTACCAGCTGCTGGATCAGGGATTCACTTAGTTTCTCACAACCTGCTGCTACCAGCTGCTGGATCAGGGGTTCACTTAGTTTCTCACACACTGCTGCTACCAGCTGCTGGATCAGGGGTTCACTTAGTTTATCACTCACTGCTGCTACCAGCTGCTGGATCAGGGATTCACTTAGTTTCTCACACACTGCTGCTACCAGCTGCTGGATCAGGGGTTCACTTAGTTTCTCACTCACTGCTGCTACCAGCTGCTGGATCAGGGGTTCACTTAGTTTCTCACACACTGCTGCTACCAGCTGCTGGATCAGAGGTTCACTTAGTTTCTCACTCACTGCTGCTACCAGCTGCTGGATCAGGGGTTCACTTAGTTTCTCACTGCTGCTACCAGCTGCTGAATCAGGGGTTCACTTAGTTTGTAACTGCTGCTACCAGCTGCTGGATCAGGGGTTCACTTAGTTTCTCACACACTGCTGCTACCAGCTGCTGGATCAGGGGTTCACTTAGTTTCTCACTCACTGCTGCTACCAGCTGCTGGATCAGGGGTTCACTTAGTTTCTCACTGCTGCTACCAGCTGCTGGATCAGGGGTTCACTTAGTTTCTCACTGCTGCTACCAGCTGCTGGATCAGGGGTTCACTTAGTTTCTCACACACTGCTGCTACCAGCTGCTGGATCAGGGGTTCAATTAGTTTCTCACTCACTGCTGCTACCAGCTGCTGGATCAGGGGTTCACTTAGTTTCTCACTCACTGCTGCTACCAGCTGCGGGATCAGGGGTTCACTTAGTTTCTCACACACTGCTGCTACCAGCTGCTGGATCAGGGGTTCACTTAGTTTCTCACACACTGCTGCTACCAGCTGCTGCATCAGGGGTTCACTTAGTTTCTCACACACTGCTGCTACCAGCTGCTGGATCAGGGGTTCACTTAGTTTCTCACACCCTGCTGCTACCAGCTGCTGGATCAGGGGTAAACTTAGTTTCTCACACCCTGCTGCTACCAGCTCCTGGATCAGGGGTTCACTTAGTTTCTCACACCCTGCTGCTACCAGCTGGTGGATCAGGGGTTCACTTAGTTTCTCACACCCTGCTGCTACCAGCTGCTGGATCAGGGGTTCACTTAGTTTATCACACCCTGCTGCTACCAGCTGCTGGATCAGGGGTTCACTTAGTTTCTCACTGCTGCTACCAGCTGGTGGATCAGGGGTTCACTTAGTTTCTCACACACTGCTGCTACCAGCTGCTGGATCAGGGGTTCACTTAGTTTCTCACACACTGCTGCTACCAGCTGCTGGATCAGGGGTTCACTTAGTTTCTCACTCACTGCTGCTACCAGCTGCTGGATCAGGGGTTCACTTAGTTTTTCACTCACTGCTGCTACCAGCTGCTTGATCAGGGGTTCACTTAGTTTCTCACTCACTGCTGCTACCAGCTGCTGGATCAGGGGTTCACTTAGTTTCTTTCTCACTGCTGATACCAGCTGCTGGATCAGGGGTTCACTTAGTTTCTCACACACTGCTGCTACCAGCTGCTGGATCAGGGGTTCACTTAGTTTCTCACTCACTGCTGCTACCAGCTGCTGGATCAGGGGTTCACTTAGTTTCTCACACACTGCTGCTACCAGCTGCTGGATCAGGGGTTCACTTAGTTTCTCAAACACTGCTGCTACCAGCTGCTGGATCAGGGGTTCACTTAGTTTAACACACCCTGCTGCTACCAGCTGCTGGATCAGGGGTTCACTTAGTTTCTCACACACTGCTGCTACCAGCTGCTGGATCAGGGGTTCACTTAGTTTCTCACTCACTGCTGCTACCAGCTGCTGGATCAGGGGTTCACTTAGTTTATCACTCACTGCTGCTACCAGCTGCTGGATCAGGGGTTCACTTAGTTTATCACTCACTGCTGCTACCAGCTGCTGGATCAGGGGTTCACTTAGTTTCTCACTCACTGCTGCTACCAGCTGCTGGATCAGGGGTTCACTTAGTTTCTCACACACTGCTGCTACCAGCTGCTGGATCAGAGGTTCACTTAGTTTCTCACTCACTGCTGCTACCAGCTGCTGGATCAGGGGTTCACTTAGTTTCTCACTGCTGCTACCAGCTGCTGGATCAGGGGTTCACTTAGTTTGTAACTGCTGCTACCAGCTGCTGGATCAGGGGTTCACTTAGTTTCTCACACACTGCTGCTACCAGCTGCTGGATCAGGGGTTCACTTAGTTTCTCACACACTGCTGCTACCAGCTGCTGGATCAGGGGTTCACTTAGTTTCTCACTCACTGCTGCTACCAGCTGCTGGATCAGGGGTTCACTTAGTTTCTCACTCACTGCTGCTACCAGCTGCGGGATCAGGGGTTCACTTAGTTTCTCACTCACTGCTGCTACCAGCTGCTGGATCAGGGATTCACTTAGTTTCTCACACCCTGCTGCTACCAGCTGCTGGATCAGGGGTTCACTTAGTTTCTCACACACTGCTGCTACCAGCTGCTGGATCAGGGGTTCACTTAGTTTCTCACACACTGCTGCTACCAGCTGCTGGATCAGGGGTTCACTTAGTTTCTCACACACTGCTGCTACCAGCTGCTGGATCAGGGGTTCACTTAGTTTCTCACACCCTGCTGCTACCAGCTCCTGGATCAGGGGTTCACTTAGTTTCTCACACCCTGCTGCTACCAGCTGCTGGATCAGGGGTTCACTTAGTTTCTCACTGCTGCTACCAGCTGGTGGATCAGGGGTTCACTTAGTTTCTCACACCCTGCTGCTACTATCTGCTGGATCAGGGGTTGACTTAGTTTCTCACTCACTGCTGCTACCAGCTGCTGGATCAGGCTTTCACTTAGTTTCTCACACACTGCTGCTACCAGCTGCTGGATCAGGGGTTCACTTAGTTTCTCACTCACTGCTGCTACCAGCTGCTGGATCAGGGGTTCACTTAGTTTTTCACTCACTGCTGCTACCAGCTGCTGGATCAGGGGTTCACTTAGTTTCTCACTCACTGCTGCTACCAGCTGCTGGATCAGGCTTTCACTTAGTTTCTCACACACTGCTGCTACCAGCTGCTGGATCAGGGGTTCACTTAGTTTCTCACTCACTGCTGCTACCAGCTGCTGGATCAGGGGTTCACTTAGTTTCTCACTCACTGCTGCTACCAGCTGCGGGATCAGGGGTTCACTTAGTTTCTCACTCACTGCTGCTACCAGCTGCTGGATCAGGGATTCACTTAGTTTCTCACAACCTGCTGCTACCAGCTGCTGGATCAGGGGTTCACTTAGTTTCTCACACACTGCTGCTACCAGCTGCTGGATCAGGGGTTCACTTAGTTTATCACTCACTGCTGCTACCAGCTGCTGGATCAGGGATTCACTTAGTTTCTCACAACTTGCTGCTACCAGCTGCTGGATCAGGGGTTCACTTAGTTTCTCACTCACTGCTGCTACCAGCTGCTGGATCAGGGGTTCACTTAGTTTATCACTCACTGCTGCTACCAGCTGCTGGATCAGGGGTTCACTTAGTTTCTCACTCACTGCTGCTACCAGCTGCTGGATCAGGGGTTCACTTAGTTTCTCACTCACTGCTGCTACCAGCTGCTGGATCAGGGGTTCACTTAGTTTCTCACACACTGCTGCTACCAGCTGCTGGATCAGAGGTTCACTTAGTTTCTCACTCACTGCTGCTACCAGCTGCTGGATCAGGGGTTCACTTAGTTTCTCACTGCTGCTACCAGCTGCTGGATCAGGGGTTCACTTAGTTTGTAACTGCTGCTACCAGCTGCTGGATCAGGGGTTCACTTAGTTTCTCACACACTGCTGCTACCAGCTGCTGGATCAGGGGTTCACTTAGTTTCTCACACACTGCTGCTACCAGCTGCTGGATCAGGGGTTCACTTAGTTTCTCACTCACTGCTGCTACCAGCTGCTGGATCAGGGGTTCACTTAGTTTCTCACTCACTGCTGCTACCAGCTGCGGGATCAGGGGTTCACTTAGTTTCTCACTCACTGCTGCTACCAGCTGCTGGATCAGGGATTCACTTAGTTTCTCACACACTGCTGCTACCAGCTGCTGGATCAGGGGTTCACTTAGTTTCTCACACACTGCTGCTACCAGCTGCTGGATCAGGGGTTCACTTAGTTTCTCACTCACTGCTGCTACCAGCTGCTGGATCAGGGGTTCACTTAGTTTCTCACACACTGCTGCTACCAGCTGCTGGATCAGAGGTTCACTTAGTTTCTCACTCACTGCTGCTACCAGCTGCTGGATCAGGGGTTCACTTAGTTTCTCACTGCTGCTACCAGCTGCTGAATCAGGGGTTCACTTAGTTTGTAACTGCTGCTACCAGCTGCTGGATCAGGGGTTCACTTAGTTTCTCACACACTGCTGCTACCAGCTGCTGGATCAGGGGTTCACTTAGTTTCTCACTCACTGCTGCTACCAGCTGCTGGATCAGGGGTTCACTTAGTTTCTCACTGCTGCTACCAGCTGCTGGATCAGGGGTTCACTTAGTTTCTCACTGCTGCTACCAGCTGCTGGATCAGGGGTTCACTTAGTTTCTCACACACTGCTGCTACCAGCTGCTGGATCAGGGGTTCAATTAGTTTCTCACTCACTGCTGCTACCAGCTGCTGGATCAGGGGTTCACTTAGTTTCTCACTCACTGCTGCTACCAGCTGCGGGATCAGGGGTTCACTTAGTTTCTCACACACTGCTGCTACCAGCTGCTGGATCAGGGGTTCACTTAGTTTCTCACACACTGCTGCTACCAGCTGCTGCATCAGGGGTTCACTTAGTTTCTCACACACTGCTGCTACCAGCTGCTGGATCAGGGGTTCACTTAGTTTCTCACACCCTGCTGCTACCAGCTGCTGGATCAGGGGTTCACTTAGTTTCTCACACCCTGCTGCTACCAGCTCCTGGATCAGGGGTTCACTTAGTTTCTCACACCCTGCTGCTACCAGCTCCTGGATCAGGGGTTCACTTAGTTTATCACACCCTGCTGCTACCAGCTGCTGGATCAGGGGTTCACTTAGTTTCTCACTGCTGCTACCAGCTGGTGGATCAGGGGTTCACTTAGTTTCTCACACACTGCTGCTACCAGCTGCTGGATCAGGGGTTCACTTAGTTTCTCACACACTGCTGCTACCAGCTGCTGGATCAGGGGTTCACTTAGTTTCTCACTCACTGCTGCTACCAGCTGCTGGATCAGGGGTTCACTTAGTTTTTCACTCACTGCTGCTACCAGCTGCTTGATCAGGGGTTCACTTAGTTTCTCACTCACTGCTGCTACCAGCTGCTGGATCAGGGGTTCACTTAGTTTCTTTCTCACTGCTGATACCAGCTGCTGGATCAGGGGTTCACTTAGTTTCTCACACACTGCTGCTACCAGCTGCTGGATCAGGGGTTCACTTAGTTTCTCACTCACTGCTGCTACCAGCTGCTGGATCAGGGGTTCACTTAGTTTCTCACACACTGCTGCTACCAGCTGCTGGATCAGGGGTTCACTTAGTTTCTCAAACACTGCTGCTACCAGCTGCTGGATCAGGGGTTCACTTAGTTTAACACACCCTGCTGCTACCAGCTGCTGGATCAGGGGTTCACTTAGTTTCTCACACACTGCTGCTACCAGCTGCTGGATCAGGGGTTCACTTAGTTTCTCACTCACTGCTGCTACCAGCTGCTGGATCAGGGGTTCACTTAGTTTATCACTCACTGCTGCTACCAGCTGCTGGATCAGGGGTTCACTTAGTTTATCACTCACTGCTGCTACCAGCTGCTGGATCAGGGGTTCACTTAGTTTCTCACTCACTGCTGCTACCAGCTGCTGGATCAGGGGTTCACTTAGTTTCTCACACACTGCTGCTACCAGCTGCTGGATCAGAGGTTCACTTAGTTTCTCACTCACTGCTGCTACCAGCTGCTGGATCAGGGGTTCGCTTAGTTTCTCACTGCTGCTACCAGCTGCTGGATCAGGGGTTCACTTAGTTTGTAACTGCTGCTACCAGCTGCTGGATCAGGGGTTCACTTAGTTTCTCACACACTGCTGCTACCAGCTGCTGGATCAGGGGTTCACTTAGTTTCTCACACACTGCTGCTACCAGCTGCTGGATCAGGGGTTCACTTAGTTTCTCACTCACTGCTGCTACCAGCTGCTGGATCAGGGGTTCACTTAGTTTCTCACTCACTGCTGCTACCAGCTGCGGGATCAGGGGTTCACTTAGTTTCTCACTCACTGCTGCTACCAGCTGCTGGATCAGGGATTCACTTAGTTTCTCACACACTGCTGCTACCAGCTGCTGGATCAGGGGTTCACTTAGTTTCTCACACACTGCTGCTACCAGCTGCTGGATCAGGGGTTCACTTAGTTTATCACACCCTGCTGCTACCAGCTGCTGGATCAGGGGTTCACTTAGTTTCTCACTGCTGCTACCAGCTGGTGGATCAGGGGTTCACTTAGTTTCTCACACACTGCTGCTACCAGCTGCTGGATCAGGGGTTCACTTAGTTTCTCACACACTGCTGCTACCAGCTGCTGGATCAGGGGTTCACTTAGTTTCTCACTCACTGCTGCTACCAGCTGCTGGATCAGGGGTTCACTTAGTTTTTCACTCACTGCTGCTACCAGCTGCTTGATCAGGGGTTCACTTAGTTTCTCACTCACTGCTGCTACCAGCTGCTGGATCAGGGGTTCACTTAGTTTCTTTCTCACTGCTGCTACCAGCTGCTGGATCAGGGGTTCACTTAGTTTCTCACACACTGCTGCTACCAGCTGCTGGATCAGGGGTTCACTTAGTTTCTCACTCACTGCTGCTACCAGCTGCTGGATCAGGGGTTCACTTAGTTTCTCACACACTGCTGCTACCAGCTGCTGGATCAGGGGTTCACTTAGTTTCTCAAACACTGCTGCTACCAGCTGCTGGATCAGGGGTTCACTTAGTTTAACACACCCTGCTGCTACCAGCTGCTGGATCAGGGGTTCACTTAGTTTCTCACTCACTGCTGCTACCAGCTGCTGGATCAGGGGTTCACTTAGTTTATCACTCACTGCTGCTACCAGCTGCTGGATCAGGGGTTCACTTAGTTTATCACTCACTGCTGCTACCAGCTGCTGGATCAGGGGTTCACTTAGTTTCTCACTCACTGCTGCTACCAGCTGCTGGATCAGGGGTTCACTTAGTTTCTCACACACTGCTGCTACCAGCTGCTGGATCAGAGGTTCACTTAGTTTCTCACTCACTGCTGCTACCAGCTGCTGGATCAGGGGTTCACTTAGTTTCTCACTGCTGCTACCAGCTGCTGGATCAGGGGTTCACTTAGTTTGTAACTGCTGCTACCAGCTGCTGGATCAGGGGTTCACTTAGTTTCTCACTCACTGCTGCTACCAGCTGCTGGATCAGGGGTTCACTTAGTTTCTCACACACTGCTGCTACCAGCTGCTGGATCAGAGGTTCACTTAGTTTCTCACTCACTGCTGCTACCAGCTGCTGGATCAGGGGTTCACTTAGTTTCTCACTGCTGCTACCAGCTGCTGGATCAGGGGTTCACTTAGTTTGTAACTGCTGCTACCAGCTGCTGGATCAGGGGTTCACTTAGTTTCTCACACACTGCTGCTACCAGCTGCTGGATCAGGGGTTCACTTAGTTTCTCACACACTGCTGCTACCAGCTGCTGGATCAGGGGTTCACTTAGTTTCTCACTCACTGCTGCTACCAGCTGCTGGATCAGGGGTTCACTTAGTTTCTCACTCACTGCTGCTACCAGCTGCGGGATCAGGGGTTCACTTAGTTTCTCACTCACTGCTGCTACCAGCTGCTGGATCAGGGATTCACTTAGTTTCTCACACACTGCTGCTACCAGCTGCTGGATCAGGGGTTCACTTAGTTTCTCACACACTGCTGCTACCAGCTGCTGGATCAGGGGTTCACTTAGTTTCTCACACACTGCTGCTACCAGCTGCTGGATCAGGGGTTCACTTAGTTTCTCACACACTGCTGCTACCAGCTGCTGGATCAGGGGTTCACTTAGTTTCTCACACCCTGCTGCTACCAGCTCCTGGATCAGGGGTTCACTTAGTTTCTCACACCCTGCTGCTACCAGCTGCTGGATCAGGGGTTCACTTAGTTTCTCACTGCTGCTACCAGCTGGTGGATCAGGGGTTCACTTAGTTTCTCACACCCTGCTGCTACTATCTGCTGGATCAGGGGTTGACTTAGTTTCTCACTCACTGCTGCTACCAGCTGCTGGATCAGGCTTTCACTTAGTTTCTCACACACTGCTGCTACCAGCTGCTGGATCAGGGGTTCACTTAGTTTCTCACTCACTGCTGCTACCAGCTGCTGGATCAGGGGTTCACTTAGTTTTTCACTCACTGCTGCTACCAGCTGCTGGATCAGGGGTTCACTTAGTTTCTCACTCACTGCTGCTACCAGCTGCTGGATCAGGCTTTCACTTAGTTTCTCACACACTGCTGCTACCAGCTGCTGGATCAGGGGTTCACTTAGTTTCTCACTCACTGCTGCTACCAGCTGCTGGATCAGGGGTTCACTTAGTTTCTCACTCACTGCTGCTACCAGCTGCGGGATCAGGGGTTCACTTAGTTTCTCACTCACTGCTGCTACCAGCTGCTGGATCAGGGATTCACTTAGTTTCTCACAACCTGCTGCTACCAGCTGCTGGATCAGGGGTTCACTTAGTTTCTCACACACTGCTGCTACCAGCTGCTGGATCAGGGGTTCACTTAGTTTATCACTCACTGCTGCTACCAGCTGCTGGATCAGGGATTCACTTAGTTTCTCACAACTTGCTGCTACCAGCTGCTGGATCAGGGGTTCACTTAGTTTCTCACTCACTGCTGCTACCAGCTGCTGGATCAGGGGTTCACTTAGTTTATCACTCACTGCTGCTACCAGCTGCTGGATCAGGGGTTCACTTAGTTTCTCACTCACTGCTGCTACCAGCTGCTGGATCAGGGGTTCACTTAGTTTCTCACTCACTGCTGCTACCAGCTGCTGGATCAGGGGTTCACTTAGTTTCTCACACACTGCTGCTACCAGCTGCTGGATCAGAGGTTCACTTAGTTTCTCACTCACTGCTGCTACCAGCTGCTGGATCAGGGGTTCACTTAGTTTCTCACTGCTGCTACCAGCTGCTGGATCAGGGGTTCACTTAGTTTGTAACTGCTGCTACCAGCTGCTGGATCAGGGGTTCACTTAGTTTCTCACACACTGCTGCTACCAGCTGCTGGATCAGGGGTTCACTTAGTTTCTCACACACTGCTGCTACCAGCTGCTGGATCAGGGGTTCACTTAGTTTCTCACTCACTGCTGCTACCAGCTGCTGGATCAGGGGTTCACTTAGTTTCTCACTCACTGCTGCTACCAGCTGCGGGATCAGGGGTTCACTTAGTTTCTCACTCACTGCTGCTACCAGCTGCTGGATCAGGGATTCACTTAGTTTCTCACACACTGCTGCTACCAGCTGCTGGATCAGGGGTTCACTTAGTTTCTCACACACTGCTGCTACCAGCTGCTGGATCAGGGGTTCACTTAGTTTCTCACTCACTGCTGCTACCAGCTGCTGGATCAGGGGTTCACTTAGTTTCTCACACACTGCTGCTACCAGCTGCTGGATCAGAGGTTCACTTAGTTTCTCACTCACTGCTGCTACCAGCTGCTGGATCAGGGGTTCACTTAGTTTCTCACTGCTGCTACCAGCTGCTGGATCAGGGGTTCACTTAGTTTCTCACTGCTGCTACCAGCTGCTGAATCAGGGGTTCACTTAGTTTGTAACTGCTGCTACCAGCTGCTGGATCAGGGGTTCACTTAGTTTCTCACACACTGCTGCTACCAGCTGCTGGATCAGGGGTTCACTTAGTTTCTCACTCACTGCTGCTACCAGCTGCTGGATCAGGGGTTCACTTAGTTTCTCACTGCTGCTACCAGCTGCTGGATCAGGGGTTCACTTAGTTTCTCACTGCTGCTACCAGCTGCTGGATCAGGGGTTCACTTAGTTTCTCACACACTGCTGCTACCAGCTGCTGGATCAGGGGTTCAATTAGTTTCTCACTCACTGCTGCTACCAGCTGCTGGATCAGGGGTTCACTTAGTTTCTCACTCACTGCTGCTACCAGCTGCGGGATCAGGGGTTCACTTAGTTTCTCACACACTGCTGCTACCAGCTGCTGGATCAGGGGTTCACTTAGTTTCTCACACACTGCTGCTACCAGCTGCTGCATCAGGGGTTCACTTAGTTTCTCACACACTGCTGCTACCAGCTGCTGGATCAGGGGTTCACTTAGTTTCTCACACCCTGCTGCTACCAGCTGCTGGATCAGGGGTTCACTTAGTTTCTCACACCCTGCTGCTACCAGCTCCTGGATCAGGGGTTCACTTAGTTTCTCACACCCTGCTGCTACCAGCTCCTGGATCAGGGGTTCACTTAGTTTATCACACCCTGCTGCTACCAGCTGCTGGATCAGGGGTTCACTTAGTTTCTCACTGCTGCTACCAGCTGGTGGATCAGGGGTTCACTTAGTTTCTCACACACTGCTGCTACCAGCTGCTGGATCAGGGGTTCACTTAGTTTCTCACACACTGCTGCTACCAGCTGCTGGATCAGGGGTTCACTTAGTTTCTCACTCACTGCTGCTACCAGCTGCTGGATCAGGGGTTCACTTAGTTTTTCACTCACTGCTGCTACCAGCTGCTTGATCAGGGGTTCACTTAGTTTCTCACTCACTGCTGCTACCAGCTGCTGGATCAGGGGTTCACTTAGTTTCTTTCTCACTGCTGATACCAGCTGCTGGATCAGGGGTTCACTTAGTTTCTCACACACTGCTGCTACCAGCTGCTGGATCAGGGGTTCACTTAGTTTCTCACTCACTGCTGCTACCAGCTGCTGGATCAGGGGTTCACTTAGTTTCTCACACACTGCTGCTACCAGCTGCTGGATCAGGGGTTCACTTAGTTTCTCAAACACTGCTGCTACCAGCTGCTGGATCAGGGGTTCACTTAGTTTAACACACCCTGCTGCTACCAGCTGCTGGATCAGGGGTTCACTTAGTTTCTCACACACTGCTGCTACCAGCTGCTGGATCAGGGGTTCACTTAGTTTCTCACTCACTGCTGCTACCAGCTGCTGGATCAGGGGTTCACTTAGTTTATCACTCACTGCTGCTACCAGCTGCTGGATCAGGGGTTCACTTAGTTTATCACTCACTGCTGCTACCAGCTGCTGGATCAGGGGTTCACTTAGTTTCTCACTCACTGCTGCTACCAGCTGCTGGATCAGGGGTTCACTTAGTTTCTCACACACTGCTGCTACCAGCTGCTGGATCAGAGGTTCACTTAGTTTCTCACTCACTGCTGCTACCAGCTGCTGGATCAGGGGTTCGCTTAGTTTCTCACTGCTGCTACCAGCTGCTGGATCAGGGGTTCACTTAGTTTGTAACTGCTGCTACCAGCTGCTGGATCAGGGGTTCACTTAGTTTCTCACACACTGCTGCTACCAGCTGCTGGATCAGGGGTTCACTTAGTTTCTCACACACTGCTGCTACCAGCTGCTGGATCAGGGGTTCACTTAGTTTCTCACTCACTGCTGCTACCAGCTGCTGGATCAGGGGTTCACTTAGTTTCTCACTCACTGCTGCTACCAGCTGCGGGATCAGGGGTTCACTTAGTTTCTCACTCACTGCTGCTACCAGCTGCTGGATCAGGGATTCACTTAGTTTCTCACACACTGCTGCTACCAGCTGCTGGATCAGGGGTTCACTTAGTTTCTCACACACTGCTGCTACCAGCTGCTGGATCAGGGGTTCACTTAGTTTCTCACACACTGCTGCTACCAGCTGCTGGATCAGGGGTTCACTTAGTTTCTCACACACTGCTGCTACCAGCTGCTGGATCAGGGGTTCACTTAGTTTCTCACACCCTGCTGCTACCAGCTCCTGGATCAGGGGTTCACTTAGTTTCTCACACCCTGCTGCTACCAGCTGCTGGATCAGGGGTTCACTTAGTTTCTCACTGCTGCTACCAGCTGGTGGATCAGGGGTTCACTTAGTTTCTCACACCCTGCTGCTACTATCTGCTGGATCAGGGGTTGACTTAGTTTCTCACTCACTGCTGCTACCAGCTGCTGGATCAGGCTTTCACTTAGTTTCTCACACACTGCTGCTACCAGCTGCTGGATCAGGGGTTCACTTAGTTTCTCACTCACTGCTGCTACCAGCTGCTGGATCAGGGGTTCACTTAGTTTTTCACTCACTGCTGCTACCAGCTGCTGGATCAGGGGTTCACTTAGTTTCTCACTCACTGCTGCTACCAGCTGCTGGATCAGGCTTTCACTTAGTTTCTCACACACTGCTGCTACCAGCTGCTGGATCAGGGGTTCACTTAGTTTCTCACTCACTGCTGCTACCAGCTGCTGGATCAGGGGTTCACTTAGTTTCTCACTCACTGCTGCTACCAGCTGCGGGATCAGGGGTTCACTTAGTTTCTCACTCACTGCTGCTACCAGCTGCTGGATCAGGGATTCACTTAGTTTCTCACAACCTGCTGCTACCAGCTGCTGGATCAGGGGTTCACTTAGTTTCTCACACACTGCTGCTACCAGCTGCTGGATCAGGGGTTCACTTAGTTTCTCACACACTGCTGCTACCAGCTGCTGGATCATGGGTTCACTTAGTTTCTCACACACTGCTGCTACCAGCTGCTGGATCAGGGGTTCACTTAGTTTAACACATACTGCTGCTACCAGCTGCTGGATCAGGGGTTCACTTAGTTTCTCACACACTGCTGCTACCAGCTGCTGGATCAGGGGTTCACTTAGTTTCTCACTCACTGCTGCTACCAGCTGCTGGATCAGGGGTTCACTTAGTTTTTCACTCACTGCTGCTACCAGCTGCTGGATAAGGGGTTCACTTAGTTTCTCACTCACTACTGCTACCAGCTGCTGGATCAGGGGTTCACTTATTTTCTCACTCACTGCTGCTACCAGCTGCTGGATCAGGGGTTCACTTAGTTTCTCACAAAATGCTGCTACCAGCTGCTGGATCAGGGGTTCACTTAGTTTCTCACTCACTGCTGCTACCAGCTGCTGGATCAGGGGTTCACTTAGTTTTTCACTCACTGCTGCTACCAGCTGCTGGATAAGGGGTTCACTTAGTTTTTCACTCACTGCTGCTACCAGCTGCTGGATCAGGGGTTCAATTAGTTTCTCACTCACTGCTGCTACCAGCTGCTGGATCAGGGGTTCACTTAGTTTCTCACTACTGCTACCAGCTGCTGGATCAGGGGTTCACTTAGTTTCTCACTGCTGCTACCAGCTGCTGGATCAGGGGTTCACTTAGTTTCTCACACACTGCTGCTACCAGCTGCTGGATCAGGGGTTCAATTAGTTTCTCACTCACTGCTGCTACCAGCTGCTGTATCAGGGGTTCACTTAGTTTCTCACTCACTGCTGCTACCAGCTGCGGGATCAGGGGTTCACTTAGTTTCTCACACACTGCTGCTACCAGCTGCTGGATCAGGGGTTCACTTAGTTTCTCACACACTGCTGCTACCAGCTGCTGCATCAGGGGTTCACTTAGTTTCTCACACACTGCTGCTACCAGCTGCTGGATCAGGGGTTCACTTAGTTTCTCACACCCTGCTGCTACCAGCTGCTGGATCAGGGGTTCACTTAGTTTCTCACACCCTGCTGCTACCAGCTCCTGGATCAGGGGTTCACTTAGTTTCTCACACCCTGCTGCTACCAGCTGGTGGATCAGGGGTTCACTTAGTTTCTCACACCCTGCTGCTACCAGCTGCTGGATCAGGGGTTCACTTAGTTTATCACACCCTGCTGCTACCAGCTGCTGGATCAGGGGTTCACTTAGTTTCTCACTGCTGCTACCAGCTGCTGGATCAGGGGTTCACTTAGTTTCTCACACACTGCTGCTACCAGCTGCTGGATCAGGGGTTCACTTAGTTTCTCACTCACTGCTGCTACCAGCTGCTGGATCAGGGGTTCACTTAGTTTTTCACTCACTGCTGCTACCAGCTGCTTGATCAGGGGTTCACTTAGTTTCTCACTCACTGCTGCTACCAGCTGCTGGATCAGGGGTTCACTTAGTTTCTTTCTCACTGCTGATACCAGCTGCTGGATCAGGGGTTCACTTAGTTTCTCACACACTGCTGCTACCAGCTGCTGGATCAGGGGTTCACTTAGTTTCTCACTCACTGCTGCTACCAGCTGCTGGATCAGGGGTTCACTTAGTTTCTCACACACTGCTGCTACCAGCTGCTGGATCAGGGGTTCACTTAGTTTCTCACACACTGCTGCTACCAGCTGCTGGATCAGGGGTTCACTTAGTTTAACACACCCTGCTGCTACCAGCTGCTGGATCAGGGGTTCACTTAGTTTCTCTCACACTGCTGCTACCAGCTGCTGGATCAGGGGTTCACTTAGTTTCTCACTCACTGCTGCTACCAGCTGCTGGATCAGGGGTTCACTTAGTTTTTCACTCACTGCTGCTACCAGCTGCTGGATCAGGGGTTCACTTAGTTTCTCACTCACTGCTGCTACCAGCTGCTGGATCAGGGGTTCACTTAGTTTCTCACTCACTGCTGCTACCAGCTGCTGGATCAGGGGTTCACTTAGTTTCTCACACACTGCTGCTACCAGCTGCTGGATCAGAGGTTCACTTAGTTTCTCACTCACTGCTGCTACCAGCTGCTGGATCAGGGGTTCACTTAGTTTCTCACTGCTGCTACCAGCTGCTGGATCAGGGGTTCACTTAGTTTGTAACTGCTGCTACCAGCTGCTGGATCAGGGGTTCACTTAGTTTCTCACACACTGCTGCTACCAGCTGCTGGATCAGGGGTTCACTTAGTTTCTCACACACTGCTGCTACCAGCTGCTGGATCAGGGGTTCACTTAGTTTCTCACTCACTGCTGCTACCAGCTGCTGGATCAGGGGTTCACTTAGTTTCTCACTCACTGCTGCTACCAGCTGCGGGATCAGGGGTTCACTTAGTTTCTCACTCACTGCTGCTACCAGCTGCTGGATCAGGGATTCACTTAGTTTCTCACACACTGCTGCTACCAGCTGCTGGATCAGGGGTTCACTTAGTTTCTCACACACTGCTGCTACCAGCTGCTGGATCAGGGGTTCACTTAGTTTCTCACACACTGCTGCTACCAGCTGCTGGATCAGGGGTTCACTTAGTTTCTCACACACTGCTGCTACCAGCTGCTGGATCAGGGGTTCACTTAGTTTCTCACACCCTGCTGCTACCAGCTCCTGGATCAGGGGTTCACTTAGTTTCTCACACCCTGCTGCTACCAGCTGCTGGATCAGGGGTTCACTTAGTTTCTCACTGCTGCTACCAGCTGGTGGATCAGGGGTTCACTTAGTTTCTCACACCCTGCTGCTACTATCTGCTGGATCAGGGGTTCACTTAGTTTCTCACTGCTGCTACCAGCTGGTGGATCAGGGGTTCACTTAGTTTCTCACTCACTGCTGCTACCAGCTATTGGATCAGGGGTTCACTTAGTTTCTCACACACTGCTGCTACCAGCTGCTGGATCAGGGGTTCACTTAGTTTCTCACACACTGCTGCTACCAGCTGCTGGATCAGGGGTTCACTTAGTTTCTCACACACTGCTGCTACCAGCTGCTGGATCAGGGGTTCACTTAGTTTCTCACACCCTGCTGCTACCAGCTGCTGGATCAGGGGTTCACTTAGTTTCTCACACCCTGCTGCTACCAGCTGCTGGATCAGGGGTTCACTTAGTTTCTCACTGCTGCTACCAGCTGGTGGATCAGGGGTTCACTTAGTTTCTCACACACTGCTGCTACCAGCTGCTGGATCAGGGGTTCACTTAGTTTCTCACACACTGCTGCTACCAGCTGCTGGATCAGGGGTTCACTTAGTTTCTCACTCACTGCTGCTACCAGCTGCTGGATCAGGGGTTCACTTAGTTTCTCACACACTGCTGCTACCAGCTGCTGGATCAGAGGATCACTTAGTTTCTCACTCACTGCTGCTACCAGCTGCTGGATCAGGGGTTCACTTAGTTTCTCACTGCTGCTACCAGCTGCTGGATCAGGGGTTCACTTAGTTTCTCACTCACTGCTGCTACCAGCTGCTGGATCAGGGGTTCACTTAGTTTCTCACTCACTGCTGCTACCAGCTGCTGGATCAGGGGTTCACTTAGTTTCTCACACACTGCTGCTACCAGCTGCTGGATCAGGGGTTCACTTAGTTTCTCACACACTGCTGCTACCAGCTGCTGGATCAGGGGTTCACTTAGTTTCTCACTGCTGCTACCAGCTGGTGGATCAGGGGTTCACTTAGTTTCTCACACACTGCTGCTACCAGCTGCTGGATCAGGGGTTCACTTAGTTTCTCACACACTGCTGCTACCAGCTGCTGGATCAGGGGTTTACTTAGTTTTTCACTCACTGCTGCTACCAGCTGCTGGATCAGGGGTTCACTTAGTTTCTCACTCACTGCTGCTACCAGCTGCTGGATCAGGGGTTCACTTAGTTTCTCACTCACTGCTGCTACCAGCTGCTGGATCAGGGGTTCACTTAGTTTCTTACTCACTGCTGCTATTAGCTGCTGGATCAGGGGTTCACTTAGTTTCTCACACACTGCTGCTACCAGCTGCTGGATCAGGGGTTCACTTAGTTTCTCACTGCTGCTACCAGCTGCTGGATCAGGGGTTCACTTAGTTTCTCACACACTGCTGCTACCAGCTGCTGGATCAGGGGTTCACTTAGTTTCTCACACACTGCTGCTACCAGCTGCTGGATCAGGGGTTCACTTAGTTTCTCACTCACTGCTGCTACCAGCTGATGGATCAGGGGTTCACTTAGTTTCTCACACACTGCTGCTACCAGCTGCTGGATCAGAGGATCACTTAGTTTCTCACTCACTGCTGCTACCAGCTGCTGGATCAGGGGTTCACTTAGTTTCTCACTGCTGCTACCAGCTGCTGGATCAGGGGTTCACTTAGTTTCTCACTCACTGCTGCTACCAGCTGCTGGATCAGGGGTTCACTTAGTTTCTCACACACTGCTGCTACCAGCTGCTGGATCAGGGGTTCACTTAGATTCTCACTGCTGCTACCAGCTGGTGGATCAGGGGTTCACTTAGTTTCTCACACACTGCTGCTACCAGCTGCTGGATCAGGGGTTCACTTAGTTTCTCACACACTGCTGCTACCAGCTGCTGGATCAGGGGTTTACTTAGTTTTTCACTCACTGCTGCTACCAGCTGCTAGATCAGGGGTTCACTTAGTTTCTCACTCACTGCTGCTACCAGCTGCTGGATCAGGGGTTCACTTAGTTTCTCACTCACTGCTGCTACCAGCTGCTGGATCAGGGGTTCACTTAGTTTCTCACTGCTGCTACCAGCTGGTGGATCAGGGGTTCACTTAGTTTCTCACACCCTGCTGCTACTATCTGCTGGATCAGGGGTTCACTTAGTTTCTCACTGCTGCTACCAGCTGGTGGATCAGGGGTTCACTTAGTTTCTCACTCACTGCTGCTACCAGCTATTGGATCAGGGGTTCACTTAGTTTCTCACACACTGCTGCTACCAGCTGCTGGATCAGGGGTTCACTTAGTTTCTCACACACTGCTGCTACCAGCTGCTGGATCAGGGGTTCACTTAGTTTCTCACACACTGCTGCTACCAGCTGCTGGATCAGGGGTTCACTTAGTTTCTCACACACTGCTGCTACCAGCTGCTGGATCAGGGGTTCACTTAGTTTCTCACACCCTGCTGCTACCAGCTGCTGGATCAGGGGTTCACTTAGTTTCTCACTGCTGCTACCAGCTGGTGGATCAGGGGTTCACTTAGTTTCTCACACACTGCTGCTACCAGCTGCTGGATCAGGGGTTCACTTAGTTTCTCACACACTGCTGCTACCAGCTGCTGGATCAGGGGTTCACTTAGTTTCTCACTCACTGCTGCTACCAGCTGCTGGATCAGGGGTTCACTTAGTTTCTCACACACTGCTGCTACCAGCTGCTGGATCAGAGGATCACTTAGTTTCTCACTCACTGCTGCTACCAGCTGCTGGATCAGGGGTTCACTTAGTTTCTCACTGCTGCTACCAGCTGCTGGATCAGGGGTTCACTTAGTTTCTCACTCACTGCTGCTACCAGCTGCTGGATCAGGGGTTCACTTAGTTTCTCACTCACTGCTGCTACCAGCTGCTGGATCAGGGGTTCACTTAGTTTCTCACACACTGCTGCTACCAGCTGCTGGATCAGGGGTTCACTTAGTTTCTCACACACTGCTGCTACCAGCTGCTGGATCAGGGGTTCACTTAGTTTCTCACTGCTGCTACCAGCTGGTGGATCAGGGGTTCACTTAGTTTCTCACACACTGCTGCTACCAGCTGCTGGATCAGGGGTTCACTTAGTTTCTCACACACTGCTGCTACCAGCTGCTGGATCAGGGGTTTACTTAGTTTTTCACTCACTGCTGCTACCAGCTGCTGGATCAGGGGTTCACTTAGTTTCTCACTCACTGCTGCTACCAGCTGCTGGATCAGGGGTTCACTTAGTTTCTCACTCACTGCTGCTACCAGCTGCTGGATAAGGGGTTCACTTAGTTTCTTACTCACTGCTGCTATTAGCTGCTGGATCAGGGGTTCACTTAGTTTCTCACACACTGCTGCTACCAGCTGCTGGATCAGGGGTTCACTTAGTTTCTCACTGCTGCTACCAGCTGCTGGATCAGGGGTTCACTTAGTTTCTCACACACTGCTGCTACCAGCTGCTGGATCAGGGGTTCACTTAGTTTCTCACACACTGCTGCTACCAGCTGCTGGATCAGGGGTTCACTTAGTTTCTCACTCACTGCTGCTACCAGCTGATGGATCAGGGGTTCACTTAGTTTCTCACACACTGCTGCTACCAGCTGCTGGATCAGAGGATCACTTAGTTTCTCACTCACTGCTGCTACCAGCTGCTGGATCAGGGGTTCACTTAGTTTCTCACTGCTGCTACCAGCTGCTGGATCAGGGGTTCACTTAGTTTCTCACTCACTGCTGCTACCAGCTGCTGGATCAGGGGTTCACTTAGTTTCTCACACACTGCTGCTACCAGCTGCTGGATCAGGGGTTCACTTAGATTCTCACTGCTGCTACCAGCTGGTGGATCAGGGGTTCACTTAGTTTCTCACACACTGCTGCTACCAGCTGCTGGATCAGGGGTTCACTTAGTTTCTCACACACTGCTGCTACCAGCTGCTGGATCAGGGGTTTACTTAGTTTTTCACTCACTGCTGCTACCAGCTGCTGGATCAGGGGTTCACTTAGTTTCTCACTCACTGCTGCTACCAGCTGCTGGATCAGGGGTTCACTTAGTTTCTCACTCACTGCTGCTACCAGCTGCTGGATCAGGGGTTCACTTAGTTTCTTACTCACTGCTGCTATTAGCTGCTGGATCAGGGGTTCACTTAGTTTCTCACACACTGCTGCTACCAGCTGCTGGATCAGGGGTTCACTTAGTTTCTCACTGCTGCTACCAGCTGCTGGATCAGGGGTTCACTTAGTTTCTCACACACTGCTGCTACCAGCTGCTGGATCAGGGGTTCACTTAGTTTCTCACACACTGCTGCTACCAGCTGCTGGATCAGGGGTTCACTTAGTTTAACACATACTGCTGCTACCAGCTGCTGGATCAGGGGTTCACTTAGTTTCTCACACACAGCTGCTACCAGCTGCTGGATCAGGGGTTCACTTAGTTTCTCACTCACTGCTGCTACCAGCTGCTGGATAAGGGGTTCACTTAGTTTTTCACTCACTGCTGCTACCAGCTGCTGGATCAGGGGTTCACTTAGTTTCTCACTCACTGCTGCTACCAGCTGCTGGATCAGGGGTTCACTTAGTTTCTCACTCACTGCTGCTACCAGCTGCTGGATCAGGGGTTCACTTAGTTTCTCACACACTGCTGCTACCAGCTGCTGGATCAGAGGTTCACTTAGTTTCTCACTCACTGCTGCTACCAGCTGCTGGATCAGGGGTTCACTTAGTTTCTCACTGCTGCTACCAGCTGCTGGATCAGGGGTTCACTTAGTTTCTCACACACTGCTGCTACCAGCTGCTGGATCAGGGGTTCAATTAGTTTCTCACTCACTGCTGCTACCAGCTGCTGGATCAGGGGTTCACTTAGTTTCTCACTCACTGCTGCTACCAGCTTCGGGATCAGGGGTTCACTTAGTTTCTCACACACTGCTGCTACCAGCTGCTGGATCAGGGGTTCACTTAGTTTCTCACTGCTGCTACCAGCTGCTGGATCAGGGGTTCACTTAGTTTCTCACTGCTGCTACCAGCTGCTGGATCAGGGGTTCACTTAGTTTCTCACACACTGCTGCTACCAGCTGCTGGATCAGGGGTTCAATTAGTTTCTCACTCACTGCTGCTACCAGCTGCTGGATCAGGGGTTCACTTAGTTTCTCACTCACTGCTGCTACCAGCTGCGGGATCAGGGGTTCACTTAGTTTCTCACACACTGCTGCTACCAGCTGCTGGATCAGGGGTTCACTTAGTTTCTCACACACTGCTGCTACCAGCTGCTGGATCAGGGGTTCACTTAGTTTCTCACACCCTGCTGCTACCAGCTGCTGGATCAGGGGTTCACTTAGTTTCTCACACCCTGCTGCTACCAGCTGCTGGATCAGGGGTTCACTTAGTTTCTCACTGCTGCTACCAGCTGGTGGATCAGGGGTTCACTTAGTTTCTCACACACTGCTGCTACCAGCTGCTGGATCAGGGGTTCACTTAGTTTCTCACACACTGCTGCTACCAGCTGCTGGATCAGGGGTTCACTTAGTTTCTCACTCACTGCTGCTACCAGCTGCTGGATCAGGGGTTCACTTAGTTTCTCACACACTGCTGCTACCAGCTGCTGGATCAGAGGATCACTTAGTTTCTCACTCACTGCTGCTACCAGCTGCTGGATCAGGGGTTCACTTAGTTTCTCACTGCTGCTACCAGCTGCTGGATCAGGGGTTCACTTAGTTTCTCACTCACTGCTGCTACCAGCTGCTGGATCAGGGGTTCACTTAGTTTCTCACTCACTGCTGCTACCAGCTGCTGGATCAGGGGTTCACTTAGTTTCTCACACACTGCTGCTACCAGCTGCTGGATCAGGGGTTCACTTAGTTTCTCACACACTGCTGCTACCAGCTGCTGGATCAGGGGTTCACTTAGTTTCTCACTGCTGCTACCAGCTGGTGGATCAGGGGTTCACTTAGTTTCTCACACACTGCTGCTACCAGCTGCTGGATCAGGGGTTCACTTAGTTTCTCACACACTGCTGCTACCAGCTGCTGGATCAGGGGTTTACTTAGTTTTTCACTCACTGCTGCTACCAGCTGCTGGATCAGGGGTTCACTTAGTTTCTCACTCACTGCTGCTACCAGCTGCTGGATCAGGGGTTCACTTAGTTTCTCACTCACTGCTGCTACCAGCTGCTGGATCAGGGGTTCACTTAGTTTCTTACTCACTGCTGCTATTAGCTGCTGGATCAGGGGTTCACTTAGTTTCTCACACACTGCTGCTACCAGCTGCTGGATCAGGGGTTCACTTAGTTTCTCACTGCTGCTACCAGCTGCTGGATCAGGGGTTCACTTAGTTTCTCACACACTGCTGCTACCAGCTGCTGGATCAGGGGTTCACTTAGTTTCTCACACACTGCTGCTACCAGCTGCTGGATCAGGGGTTCACTTAGTTTAACACATACTGCTGCTACCAGCTGCTGGATCAGGGGTTCACTTAGTTTCTCACACACTGCTGCTACCAGCTGCTGGATCAGGGGTTCACTTAGTTTCTCACTCACTGCTGCTACCAGCTGCTGGATAAGGGGTTCACTTAGTTTTTCACTCACTGCTGCTACCAGCTGCTGGATCAGGGGTTCACTTAGTTTCTCACTCACTGCTGCTACCAGCTGCTGGATCAGGGGTTCACTTAGTTTCTCACTCACTGCTGCTACCAGCTGCTGGATCAGGGGTTCACTTAGTTTCTCACACACTGCTGCTACCAGCTGCTGGATCAGAGGTTCACTTAGTTTCTCACTCACTGCTGCTACCAGCTGCTGGATCAGGGGTTCACTTAGTTTCTCACTGCTGCTACCAGCTGCTGGATCAGGGGTTCACTTAGTTTCTCACTGCTGCTGCCAGCTGCTGGATCAGGGGTTCACTTAGTTTCTCACACACTGCTGCTACCAGCTGCTGGATCAGGGGTTCACTTAGTTTCTCACACCCTGCTGCTACCAGCTGCTGGATCAGGGGTTCACTTAGTTTCTCACACCCTGCTGCTACCAGCTGGTGGATCAGGGGTTCACTTAGTTTCTCACTCACTGCTGCTACCAGCTGCTGGATCAGGGGTTCACTTAGTTTTTCACTCACTGCTGCTACCAGCTGCTTGATCAGGGGTTCACTTAGTTTCTCACTCACTGCTGCTACCAGCTGCTGGATCAGGGGTTCACTTAGTTTCTTTCTCACTGCTGATACCAGCTGCTGGATCAGGGGTTCACTTAGTTTCTCACACCCTGCTGCTACCAGCTGCTGGATCAGGGGTTCACTTAGTTTCTCACACCCTGCTGCTACCAGCTGCTGGATCAGGGGTTCACTTAGTTTCTCACTCACTGCTGCTACCAGCTGCTGGATCAGGGGTTCACATAGTTTTTCACTCACTGCTGCTACCAGCTGCTTGATCAGGGGTTCACTTAGTTTCTCACTCACTGCTGCTACCAGCTGCTGGATCAGGGGTTCACTTAGTTTCTTTCTCACTGCTGATACCAGCTGCTGGATCAGGGGTTCACTTAGTTTCTCACACACTGCTGCTACCAGCTGCTGGATCAGGGGTTCACTTAGTTTCTCACTCACTGCTGCTACCAGCTGCTGGATCAGGGGTTCACTTAGTTTTTCACTCACTGCTGCTACCAGCTGCTTGATCAGGGGTTCACTTAGTTTCTCACTCACTGCTGCTACCAGCTGCTGGATCAGGGGTTCACTTAGTTTCTTTCTCACTGCTGATACCAGCTGCTGGATCAGGGGTTCACTTAGTTTCTCACACACTGCTGCTACCAGCTGCTGGATCAGGGGTTCACTTAGTTTCTCACTCACTGCTGCTACCAGCTGCTGGATCAGGGGTTCACTTAGTTTCTCACACACTGCAGCTACCAGCTGCTGGATCAGGGGTTCACTTAGTTTCTCACACACTGCTGCTACCAGCTGCTGGATCAGGGGTTCACTTAGTTTAACACACCCTGCTGCTACCAGCTGCTGGATCAGGGGTTCACTTAGTTTCTCACACACTGCTGCTACCAGCTGCTGGATCAGGGGTTCACTTAGTTTCTCACTCACTGCTGCTACCAGCTGCTGGATCAGGGGTTCACTTAGTTTTTCACTCACTGCTGCTACCAGCTGCTGGATCAGGGGTTCACTTAGTTTCTCACTCACTGCTGCTACCAGCTGCTGGATCAGGGGTTCACTTAGTTTCTCACTCACTGCTGCTACCAGCTGCTGGATCAGGGGTTCACTTAGTTTCTCACACACTGCTGCTACCAGCTGCTGGATCAGAGGTTCACTTAGTTTCTCACTCACTGCTGCTACCAGCTGCTGGATCAGGGGTTCACTTAGTTTCTCACTGCTGCTACCAGCTGCTGGATCAGGGGTTCACTTAGTTTGTAACTGCTGCTACCAGCTGCTGGATCAGGGGTTCACTTAGTTTCTCACACACTGCTGCTACCAGCTGCTGGATCAGGGGTTCACTTAGTTTCTCACACACTGCTGCTACCAGCTGCTGGATCAGGGGTTCACTTAGTTTCTCACTCACTGCTGCTACCAGCTGCTGGATCAGGGGTTCACTTAGTTTCTCACTCACTGCTGCTACCAGCTGCGGGATCAGGGGTTCACTTAGTTTCTCACTCACTGCTGCTACCAGCTGCTGGATCAGGGATTCACTTAGTTTCTCACACACTGCTGCTACCAGCTGCTGGATCAGGGGTTCACTTAGTTTCTCACACACTGCTGCTACCAGCTGCTGGATCAGGGGTTCACTTAGTTTCTCACACACTGCTGCTACCAGCTGCTGGATCAGGGGTTCACTTAGTTTCTCACACACTGCTGCTACCAGCTGCTGGATCAGGGGTTCACTTAGTTTCTCACACACTGCTGCTACCAGCTGCTGGATCAGGGGTTCACTTAGTTTCTCACACACTGCTGCTACCAGCTGCTGGATCAGGGGTTCACTTAGTTTAACACATACTGCTGCTACCAGCTGCTGGATCAGGGGTTCACTTAGTTTCTCACACACTGCTGCTACCAGCTGCTGGATCAGGGGTTCACTTAGTTTCTCACTCACTGCTGCTACCAGCTGCTGGATAAGGGGTTCACTTAGTTTTTCACTCACTGCTGCTACCAGCTGCTGGATCAGGGGTTCACTTAGTTTCTCACTCACTGCTGCTACCAGCTGCTGGATCAGGGGTTCACTTAGTTTCTCACTCACTGCTGCTACCAGCTGCTGGATCAGGGGTTCACTTAGTTTCTCACACACTGCTGCTACCAGCTGCTGGATCAGAGGTTCACTTAGTTTCTCACTCACTGCTGCTACCAGCTGCTGGATCAGGGGTTCACTTAGTTTCTCACTCACTGCTGCTACCAGCTGCTGGATCAGGGGTTCACTTAGTTTCTCACTCACTGCTGCTACCAGCTGCTGGATCAGGGGTTCACTTAGTTTCTCACACACTGCTGCTACCAGCTGCTGGATCAGGGGTTCACTTAGTTTCTCACACACTGCTGCTACCAGCTGCTGGATCAGGGGTTCACTTAGTTTCTCACTGCTGCTACCAGCTGGTGGATCAGGGGTTCACTTAGTTTCTCACACACTGCTGCTACCAGCTGCTGGATCAGGGGTTCACTTAGTTTCTCACACACTGCTGCTACCAGCTGCTGGATCAGGGGTTTACTTAGTTTTTCACTCACTGCTGCTACCAGCTGCTGGATCAGGGGTTCACTTAGTTTCTCACTCACTGCTGCTACCAGCTGCTGGATCAGGGGTTCACTTAGTTTCTCACTCACTGCTGCTACCAGCTGCTGGATCAGGGGTTCACTTAGTTTCTTACTCACTGCTGCTATTAGCTGCTGGATCAGGGGTTCACTTAGTTTCTCACACACTGCTGCTACCAGCTGCTGGATCAGGGGTTCACTTAGTTTCTCACTGCTGCTACCAGCTGCTGGATCAGGGGTTCACTTAGTTTCTCACACACTGCTGCTACCAGCTGCTGGATCAGGGGTTCACTTAGTTTCTCACACACTGCTGCTACCAGCTGCTGGATCAGGGGTTCACTTAGTTTAACACATACTGCTGCTACCAGCTGCTGGATCAGGGGTTCACTTAGTTTCTCACACACTGCTGCTACCAGCTGCTGGATCAGGGGTTCACTTAGTTTCTCACTCACTGCTGCTACCAGCTGCTGGATAAGGGGTTCACTTAGTTTTTCACTCACTGCTGCTACCAGCTGCTGGATCAGGGGTTCACTTAGTTTCTCACTCACTGCTGCTACCAGCTGCTGGATCAGGGGTTCACTTAGTTTCTCACTCACTGCTGCTACCAGCTGCTGGATCAGGGGTTCACTTAGTTTCTCACACACTGCTGCTACCAGCTGCTGGATCAGAGGTTCACTTAGTTTCTCACTCACTGCTGCTACCAGCTGCTGGATCAGGGGTTCACTTAGTTTCTCACTGCTGCTACCAGCTGCTGGATCAGGGGTTCACTTAGTTTCTCACTGCTGCTGCCAGCTGCTGGATCAGGGGTTCACTTAGTTTCTCACACACTGCTGCTACCAGCTGCTGGATCAGGGGTTCACTTAGTTTCTCACACCCTGCTGCTACCAGCTGCTGGATCAGGGGTTCACTTAGTTTCTCACACCCTGCTGCTACCAGCTGGTGGATCAGGGGTTCACTTAGTTTCTCACTCACTGCTGCTACCAGCTGCTGGATCAGGGGTTCACTTAGTTTTTCACTCACTGCTGCTACCAGCTGCTTGATCAGGGGTTCACTTAGTTTCTCACTCACTGCTGCTACCAGCTGCTGGATCAGGGGTTCACTTAGTTTCTTTCTCACTGCTGATACCAGCTGCTGGATCAGGGGTTCACTTAGTTTCTCACACCCTGCTGCTACCAGCTGCTGGATCAGGGGTTCACTTAGTTTCTCACACCCTGCTGCTACCAGCTGCTGGATCAGGGGTTCACTTAGTTTCTCACTCACTGCTGCTACCAGCTGCTGGATCAGGGGTTCACATAGTTTTTCACTCACTGCTGCTACCAGCTGCTTGATCAGGGGTTCACTTAGTTTCTCACTCACTGCTGCTACCAGCTGCTGGATCAGGGGTTCACTTAGTTTCTTTCTCACTGCTGATACCAGCTGCTGGATCAGGGGTTCACTTAGTTACTCACACACTGCTGCTACCAGCTGCTGGATCAGGGGTTCACTTAGTTTCTCACTCACTGCTGCTACCAGCTGCTGGATCAGGGGTTCACTTAGTTTTTCACTCACTGCTGCTACCAGCTGCTTGATCAGGGGTTCACTTAGTTTCTCACTCACTGCTGCTACCAGCTGCTGGATCAGGGGTTCACTTAGTTTCTTTCTCACTGCTGATACCAGCTGCTGGATCAGGGGTTCACTTAGTTTCTCACACACTGCTGCTACCAGCTGCTGGATCAGGGGTTCACTTAGTTTCTCACTCACTGCTGCTACCAGCTGCTGGATCAGGGGTTCACTTAGTTTCTCACACACTGCAGCTACCAGCTGCTGGATCAGGGGTTCACTTAGTTTCTCACACACTGCTGCTACCAGCTGCTGGATCAGGGGTTCACTTAGTTTAACACACCCTGCTGCTACCAGCTGCTGGATCAGGGGTTCACTTAGTTTCTCACACACTGCTGCTACCAGCTGCTGGATCAGGGGTTCACTTAGTTTCTCACTCACTGCTGCTACCAGCTGCTGGATCAGGGGTTCACTTAGTTTTTCACTCACTGCTGCTACCAGCTGCTGGATCAGGGGTTCACTTAGTTTCTCACTCACTGCTGCTACCAGCTGCTGGATCAGGGGTTCACTTAGTTTCTCACTCACTGCTGCTACCAGCTGCTGGATCAGGGGTTCACTTAGTTTCTCACACACTGCTGCTACCAGCTGCTGGATCAGAGGTTCACTTAGTTTCTCACTCACTGCTGCTACCAGCTGCTGGATCAGGGGTTCACTTAGTTTCTCACTGCTGCTACCAGCTGCTGGATCAGGGGTTCACTTAGTTTGTAACTGCTGCTACCAGCTGCTGGATCAGGGGTTCACTTAGTTTCTCACACACTGCTGCTACCAGCTGCTGGATCAGGGGTTCACTTAGTTTCTCACACACTGCTGCTACCAGCTGCTGGATCAGGGGTTCACTTAGTTTCTCACTCACTGCTGCTACCAGCTGCTGGATCAGGGGTTCACTTAGTTTCTCACTCACTGCTGCTACCAGCTGCGGGATCAGGGGTTCACTTAGTTTCTCACTCACTGCTGCTACCAGCTGCTGGATCAGGGATTCACTTAGTTTCTCACACACTGCTGCTACCAGCTGCTGGATCAGGGGTTCACTTAGTTTCTCACACACTGCTGCTACCAGCTGCTGGATCAGGGGTTCACTTAGTTTCTCACACACTGCTGCTACCAGCTGCTGGATCAGGGGTTCACTTAGTTTCTCACACACTGCTGCTACCAGCTGCTGGATCAGGGGTTCACTTAGTTTCTCACACACTGCTGCTACCAGCTGCTGGATCAGGGGTTCACTTAGTTTCTCACACACTGCTGCTACCAGCTGCTGGATCAGGGGTTCACTTAGTTTAACACATACTGCTGCTACCAGCTGCTGGATCAGGGGTTCACTTAGTTTCTCACACACTGCTGCTACCAGCTGCTGGATCAGGGGTTCACTTAGTTTCTCACTCACTGCTGCTACCAGCTGCTGGATAAGGGGTTCACTTAGTTTTTCACTCACTGCTGCTACCAGCTGCTGGATCAGGGGTTCACTTAGTTTCTCACTCACTGCTGCTACCAGCTGCTGGATCAGGGGTTCACTTAGTTTCTCACTCACTGCTGCTACCAGCTGCTGGATCAGGGGTTCACTTAGTTTCTCACACACTGCTGCTACCAGCTGCTGGATCAGAGGTTCACTTAGTTTCTCACTCACTGCTGCTACCAGCTGCTGGATCAGGGGTTCACTTAGTTTCTCACTGCTGCTACCAGCTGCTGGATCAGGGGTTCACTTAGTTTCTCACTGCTGCTACCAGCTGCTGGATCAGGGGTTCACTTAGTTTCTCACACACTGCTGCTACCAGCTGCTGGATCAGGGGTTCAATTAGTTTCTCACTCACTGCTGCTACCAGCTGCTGGATCAGGGGTTCACTTAGTTTCTCACTCACTGCTGCTACCAGCTGCGGGATCAGGGGTTCACTTAGTTTCTCACACACTGCTGCTACCAGCTGCTGGATCAGGGGTTCACTTAGTTTCTCACACACTGCTGCTACCAGCTGCTGCATCAGGGGTTCACTTAGTTTCTCACACACTGCTGCTACCAGCTGCTGGATCAGGGGTTCACTTAGTTTCTCACACCCTGCTGCTACCAGCTGCTGGATCAGGGGTTCACTTAGTTTCTCACACCCTGCTGCTACCAGCTCCTGGATCAGGGGTTCACTTAGTTTCTCACACACTGCTGCTACCAGCTGGTGGATCAGGGGTTCACTTAGTTTCTCACTCACTGCTGCTACCAGCTGCTGGATCAGGGGTTCACTTAGTTTTTCACTCACTGCTGCTACCAGCTGCTTGATCAGGGGTTCACTTAGTTTCTCACTCACTGCTGCTACCAGCTGCTGGATCAGGGGTTCACTTAGTTTCTTTCTCACTGCTGATACCAGCTGCTGGATCAGGGGTTCACTTAGTTTCTCACACACTGCTGCTACCAGCTGCTGGATCAGAGGTTCACTTAGTTTCTCACTCACTGCTGCTACCAGCTGCTGGATCAGGGGTTCACTTAGTTTCTCACTGCTGCTACCAGCTGCTGGATCAGGGGTTCACTTAGTTTCTCACACACTGCTGCTACCAGCTGCTGGATCAGGGGTTCAATTAGTTTCTCACTCACTGCTGCTACCAGCTGCTGGATCAGGGGTTCACTTAGTTTCTCACTCACTGCTGCTACCAGCTTCGGGATCAGGGGTTCACTTAGTTTCTCACACACTGCTGCTACCAGCTGCTGGATCAGGGGTTCACTTAGTTTCTCACTGCTGCTACCAGCTGCTGGATCAGGGGTTCACTTAGTTTCTCACTGCTGCTACCAGCTGCTGGATCAGGGGTTCACTTAGTTTCTCACACACTGCTGCTACCAGCTGCTGGATCAGGGGTTCAATTAGTTTCTCACTCACTGCTGCTACCAGCTGCTGGATCAGGGGTTCACTTAGTTTCTCACTCACTGCTGCTACCAGCTGCGGGATCAGGGGTTCACTTAGTTTCTCACACACTGCTGCTACCAGCTGCTGGATCAGGGGTTCACTTAGTTTCTCACACACTGCTGCTACCAGCTGCTGGATCAGGGGTTCACTTAGTTTCTCACACCCTGCTGCTACCAGCTGCTGGATCAGGGGTTCACTTAGTTTCTCACACCCTGCTGCTACCAGCTGCTGGATCAGGGGTTCACTTAGTTTCTCACTGCTGCTACCAGCTGGTGGATCAGGGGTTCACTTAGTTTCTCACACACTGCTGCTACCAGCTGCTGGATCAGGGGTTCACTTAGTTTCTCACACACTGCTGCTACCAGCTGCTGGATCAGGGGTTCACTTAGTTTCTCACTCACTGCTGCTACCAGCTGCTGGATCAGGGGTTCACTTAGTTTCTCACACACTGCTGCTACCAGCTGCTGGATCAGAGGATCACTTAGTTTCTCACTCACTGCTGCTACCAGCTGCTGGATCAGGGGTTCACTTAGTTTCTCACTGCTGCTACCAGCTGCTGGATCAGGGGTTCACTTAGTTTCTCACTCACTGCTGCTACCAGCTGCTGGATCAGGGGTTCACTTAGTTTCTCACTCACTGCTGCTACCAGCTGCTGGATCAGGGGTTCACTTAGTTTCTCACACACTGCTGCTACCAGCTGCTGGATCAGGGGTTCACTTAGTTTCTCACACACTGCTGCTACCAGCTGCTGGATCAGGGGTTCACTTAGTTTCTCACTGCTGCTACCAGCTGGTGGATAAGGGGTTCACTTAGTTTCTCACACACTGCTGCTACCAGCTGCTGGATCAGGGGTTCACTTAGTTTCTCACACACTGCTGCTACCAGCTGCTGGATCAGGGGTTTACTTAGTTTTTCACTCACTGCTGCTACCAGCTGCTGGATCAGGGGTTCACTTAGTTTCTCACTCACTGCTGCTACCAGCTGCTGGATCAGGGGTTCACTTAGTTTCTCACTCACTGCTGCTACCAGCTGCTGGATCAGGGGTTCACTTAGTTTCTTACTCACTGCTGCTATTAGCTGCTGGATCAGGGGTTCACTTAGTTTCTCACACACTGCTGCTACCAGCTGCTGGATCAGGGGTTCACTTAGTTTCTCACTGCTGCTACCAGCTGCTGGATCAGGGGTTCACTTAGTTTCTCACACACTGCTGCTACCAGCTGCTGGATCAGGGGTTCACTTAGTTTCTCACACACTGCTGCTACCAGCTGCTGGATCAGGGGTTCACTTAGTTTAACACATACTGCTGCTACCAGCTGCTGGATCAGGGGTTCACTTAGTTTCTCACACACTGCTGCTACCAGCTGCTGGATCAGGGGTTCACTTAGTTTCTCACTCACTGCTGCTACCAGCTGCTGGATAAGGGGTTCACTTAGTTTTTCACTCACTGCTGCTACCAGCTGCTGGATCAGGGGTTCACTTAGTTTCTCACTCACTGCTGCTACCAGCTGCTGGATCAGGGGTTCACTTAGTTTCTCACTCACTGCTGCTACCAGCTGCTGGATCAGGGGTTCACTTAGTTTCTCACACACTGCTGCTACCAGCTGCTGGATCAGAGGTTCACTTAGTTTCTCACTCACTGCTGCTACCAGCTGCTGGATCAGGGGTTCACTTAGTTTCTCACTGCTGCTACCAGCTGCTGGATCAGGGGTTCACTTAGTTTCTCACTGCTGCTGCCAGCTGCTGGATCAGGGGTTCACTTAGTTTCTCACACACTGCTGCTACCAGCTGCTGGATCAGGGGTTCACTTAGTTTCTCACACCCTGCTGCTACCAGCTGCTGGATCAGGGGTTCACTTAGTTTCTCACACCCTGCTGCTACCAGCTGGTGGATCAGGGGTTCACTTAGTTTCTCACTCACTGCTGCTACCAGCTGCTGGATCAGGGGTTCACTTAGTTTTTCACTCACTGCTGCTACCAGCTGCTTGATCAGGGGTTCACTTAGTTTCTCACTCACTGCTGCTACCAGCTGCTGGATCAGGGGTTCACTTAGTTTCTTTCTCACTGCTGATACCAGCTGCTGGATCAGGGGTTCACTTAGTTTCTCACACCCTGCTGCTACCAGCTGCTGGATCAGGGGTTCACTTAGTTTCTCACACCCTGCTGCTACCAGCTGCTGGATCAGGGGTTCACTTAGTTTCTCACTCACTGCTGCTACCAGCTGCTGGATCAGGGGTTCACTTAGTTTTTCACTCACTGCTGCTACCAGCTGCTTGATCAGGGGTTCACTTAGTTTCTCACTCACTGCTGCTACCAGCTGCTGGATCAGGGGTTCACTTAGTTTCTTTCTCACTGCTGATACCAGCTGCTGGATCAGGGGTTCACTTAGTTTCTCACACACTGCTGCTACCAGCTGCTGGATCAGGGGTTCACTTAGTTTCTCACTCACTGCTGCTACCAGCTGCTGGATCAGGGGTTCACTTAGTTTTTCACTCACTGCTGCTACCAGCTGCTTGATCAGGGGTTCACTTAGTTTCTCACTCACTGCTGCTACCAGCTGCTGGATCAGGGGTTCACTTAGTTTCTTTCTCACTGCTGATACCAGCTGCTGGATCAGGGGTTCACTTAGTTTCTCACACACTGCTGCTACCAGCTGCTGGATCAGGGGTTCACTTAGTTTCTCACTCACTGCTGCTACCAGCTGCTGGATCAGGGGTTCACTTAGTTTCTCACACACTGCAGCTACCAGCTGCTGGATCAGGGGTTCACTTAGTTTCTCACACACTGCTGCTACCAGCTGCTGGATCAGGGGTTCACTTAGTTTAACACACCCTGCTGCTACCAGCTGCTGGATCAGGGGTTCACTTAGTTTCTCACACACTGCTGCTACCAGCTGCTGGATCAGGGGTTCACTTAGTTTCTCACTCACTGCTGCTACCAGCTGCTGGATCAGGGGTTCACTTAGTTTTTCACTCACTGCTGCTACCAGCTGCTGGATCAGGGGTTCACTTAGTTTCTCACTCACTGCTGCTACCAGCTGCTGGATCAGGGGTTCACTTAGTTTCTCACTCACTGCTGCTACCAGCTGCTGGATCAGGGGTTCACTTAGTTTCTCACACACTGCTGCTACCAGCTGCTGGATCAGAGGTTCACTTAGTTTCTCACTCACTGCTGCTACCAGCTGCTGGATCAGGGGTTCACTTAGTTTCTCACTGCTGCTACCAGCTGCTGGATCAGGGGTTCACTTAGTTTGTAACTGCTGCTACCAGCTGCTGGATCAGGGGTTCACTTAGTTTCTCACACACTGCTGCTACCAGCTGCTGGATCAGGGGTTCACTTAGTTTCTCACACACTGCTGCTACCAGCTGCTGGATCAGGGGTTCACTTAGTTTCTCACTCACTGCTGCTACCAGCTGCTGGATCAGGGGTTCACTTAGTTTCTCACTCACTGCTGCTACCAGCTGCGGGATCAGGGGTTCACTTAGTTTCTCACTCACTGCTGCTACCAGCTGCTGGATCAGGGATTCACTTAGTTTCTCACACACTGCTGCTACCAGCTGCTGGATCAGGGGTTCACTTAGTTTCTCACACACTGCTGCTACCAGCTGCTGGATCAGGGGTTCACTTAGTTTCTCACACACTGCTGCTACCAGCTGCTGGATCAGGGGTTCACTTAGTTTCTCACACACTGCTGCTACCAGCTGCTGGATCAGGGGTTCACTTAGTTTCTCACACACTGCTGCTACCAGCTGCTGGATCAGGGGTTCACTTAGTTTCTCACACACTGCTGCTACCAGCTGCTGGATCAGGGGTTCACTTAGTTTAACACATACTGCTGCTACCAGCTGCTGGATCAGGGGTTCACTTAGTTTCTCACACACTGCTGCTACCAGCTGCTGGATCAGGGGTTCACTTAGTTTCTCACTCACTGCTGCTACCAGCTGCTGGATAAGGGGTTCACTTAGTTTTTCACTCACTGCTGCTACCAGCTGCTGGATCAGGGGTTCACTTAGTTTCTCACTCACTGCTGCTACCAGCTGCTGGATCAGGGGTTCACTTAGTTTCTCACTCACTGCTGCTACCAGCTGCTGGATCAGGGGTTCACTTAGTTTCTCACACACTGCTGCTACCAGCTGCTGGATCAGAGGTTCACTTAGTTTCTCACTCACTGCTGCTACCAGCTGCTGGATCAGGGGTTCACTTAGTTTCTCACTGCTGCTACCAGCTGCTGGATCAGGGGTTCACTTAGTTTCTCACTGCTGCTACCAGCTGCTGGATCAGGGGTTCACTTAGTTTCTCACACACTGCTGCTACCAGCTGCTGGATCAGGGGTTCAATTAGTTTCTCACTCACTGCTGCTACCAGCTGCTGGATCAGGGGTTCACTTAGTTTCTCACTCACTGCTGCTACCAGCTGCGGGATCAGGGGTTCACTTAGTTTCTCACACACTGCTGCTACCAGCTGCTGGATCAGGGGTTCACTTAGTTTCTCACACACTGCTGCTACCAGCTGCTGCATCAGGGGTTCACTTAGTTTCTCACACACTGCTGCTACCAGCTGCTGGATCAGGGGTTCACTTAGTTTCTCACACCCTGCTGCTGCCAGCTGCTGGATCAGGGGTTCACTTAGTTTCTCACACCCTGCTGCTACCAGCTCCTGGATCAGGGGTTCACTTAGTTTCTCACACACTGCTGCTACCAGCTGGTGGATCAGGGGTTCACTTAGTTTCTCACTCACTGCTGCTACCAGCTGCTGGATCAGGGGTTCACTTAGTTTTTCACTCACTGCTGCTACCAGCTGCTTGATCAGGGGTTCACTTAGTTTCTCACTCACTGCTGCTACCAGCTGCTGGATCAGGGGTTCACTTAGTTTCTTTCTCACTGCTGATACCAGCTGCTGGATCAGGGGTTCACTTAGTTTCTCACACCCTGCTGCTACCAGCTGCTGGATCAGGGGTTCACTTAGTTTCTCACACCCTGCTGCTACCAGCTCCTGGATCAGGGGTTCACTTAGTTTCTCACACCCTGCTGCTACCAGCTGGTGGATCAGGGGTTCACTTAGTTTCTCACACCCTGCTGCTACCAGCTGCTGGATCAGGGGTTCACTTAGTTTATCACACCCTGCTGCTACCAGCTGCTGGATCAGGGGTTCACTTAGTTTCTCACTGCTGCTACCAGCTGCTGGATCAGGGGTTCACTTAGTTTCTCACACACTGCTGCTACCAGCTGCTGGATCAGGGGTTCACTTAGTTTCTCACTCACTGCTGCTACCAGCTGCTGGATCAGGGGTTCACTTAGTTTTTCACTCACTGCTGCTACCAGCTGCTTGATCAGGGGTTCACTTAGTTTCTCACACACTGCTGCTACCAGCTGCTGGATCAGGGGTTCACTTAGTTTCTCACACACTGCTGCTACCAGCTGCTGGATCAGGGGTTCACTTAGTTTCTCACACACTGCTGCTACCAGCTGCTGGATCAGGGGTTCACTTAGTTTCTCACACACTGCTGCTACCAGCTGCTGGATCAGGGGTTCACTTAGTTTCTCACACACTGCTGCTACCAGCTGCTGGATCAGGGGTTCACTTAGTTTAACACATACTGCTGCTACCAGCTGCTGGATCAGGGGTTCACTTAGTTTCTCACACACTGCTGCTACCAGCTGCTGGATCAGGGGTTCACTTAGTTTCTCACTCACTGCTGCTACCAGCTGCTGGATAAGGGGTTCACTTAGTTTTTCACTCACTGCTGCTACCAGCTGCTGGATCAGGGGTTCACTTAGTTTCTCACTCACTGCTGCTACCAGCTGCTGGATCAGGGGTTCACTTAGTTTCTCACTCACTGCTGCTACCAGCTGCTGGATCAGGGGTTCACTTAGTTTCTCACACACTGCTGCTACCAGCTGCTGGATCAGAGGTTCACTTAGTTTCTCACTCACTGCTGCTACCAGCTGCTGGATCAGGGGTTCACTTAGTTTCTCACTGCTGCTACCAGCTGCTGGATCAGGGGTTCACTTAGTTTCTCACTGCTGCTACCAGCTGCTGGATCAGGGGTTCACTTAGTTTCTCACACACTGCTGCTACCAGCTGCTGGATCAGGGGTTCAATTAGTTTCTCACTCACTGCTGCTACCAGCTGCTGGATCAGGGGTTCACTTAGTTTCTCACTCACTGCTGCTACCAGCTGCGGGATCAGGGGTTCACTTAGTTTCTCACACACTGCTGCTACCAGCTGCTGGATCAGGGGTTCACTTAGTTTCTCACACACTGCTGCTACCAGCTGCTGCATCAGGGGTTCACTTAGTTTCTCACACACTGCTGCTACCAGCTGCTGGATCAGGGGTTCACTTAGTTTCTCACACCCTGCTGCTACCAGCTGCTGGATCAGGGGTTCACTTAGTTTCTCACACCCTGCTGCTACCAGCTCCTGGATCAGGGGTTCACTTAGTTTCTCACACACTGCTGCTACCAGCTGGTGGATCAGGGGTTCACTTAGTTTCTCACTCACTGCTGCTACCAGCTGCTGGATCAGGGGTTCACTTAGTTTTTCACTCACTGCTGCTACCAGCTGCTTGATCAGGGGTTCACTTAGTTTCTCACTCACTGCTGCTACCAGCTGCTGGATCAGGGGTTCACTTAGTTTCTTTCTCACTGCTGATACCAGCTGCTGGATCAGGGGTTCACTTAGTTTCTCACACCCTGCTGCTACCAGCTGCTGGATCAGGGGTTCACTTAGTTTCTCACACCCTGCTGCTACCAGCTCCTGGATCAGGGGTTCACTTAGTTTCTCACACCCTGCTGCTACCAGCTGGTGGATCAGGGGTTCACTTAGTTTCTCACACCCTGCTGCTACCAGCTGCTGGATCAGGGGTTCACTTAGTTTATCACACCCTGCTGCTACCAGCTGCTGGATCAGGGGTTCACTTAGTTTCTCACTGCTGCTACCAGCTGCTGGATCAGGGGTTCACTTAGTTTCTCACACACTGCTGCTACCAGCTGCTGGATCAGGGGTTCACTTAGTTTCTCACTCACTGCTGCTACCAGCTGCTGGATCAGGGGTTCACTTAGTTTTTCACTCACTGCTGCTACCAGCTGCTTGATCAGGGGTTCACTTAGTTTCTCACTCACTGCTGCTACCAGCTGCTGGATCAGGGGTTCACGTAGTTTCTCACTCACTGCTGCTACCAGCTGCTGGATCAGGGGTTCACTTAGTTTTTCACTCACTGCTGCTACCAGCTGCTTGATCAGGGGTTCACTTAGTTTCTCACACACTGCTGCTACCAGCTGCTGGATCAGGGGTTCACTTAGTTTCTCACACACTGCTGCTAACAGCTGCTGGATCAGGGGTTCACTTAGTTTCTCACACACTGCTGCTACCAGCTGCTGGATCAGGGGTTCACTTAGTTTAACACATACTGCTGCTACCAGCTGCTGGATCAGGGGTTCACTTAGTTTCTCACACACTGCTGCTACCAGCTGCTGGATCAGGGGTTCACTTAGTTTCTCACTCACTGCTGCTACCAGCTGCTGGATAAGGGGTTCACTTAGTTTTTCACTCACTGCTGCTACCAGCTGCTGGATCAGGGGTTCACTTAGTTTCTCACTCACTGCTGCTACCAGCTGCTGGATCAGGGGTTCACTTAGTTTCTCACTCACTGCTGCTACCAGCTGCTGGATCAGGGGTTCACTTAGTTTCTCACACACTGCTGCTACCAGCTGCTGGATCAGAGGTTCACTTAGTTTCTCACTCACTGCTGCTACCAGCTGCTGGATCAGGGGTTCACTTAGTTTCTCACTGCTGCTACCAGCTGCTGGATCAGGGGTTCACTTAGTTTCTCACTGCTGCTACCAGCTGCTGGATCAGGGGTTCACTTAGTTTCTCACACACTGCTGCTACCAGCTGCTGGATCAGGGGTTCAATTAGTTTCTCACTCACTGCTGCTACCAGCTGCTGGATCAGGGGTTCACTTAGTTTCTCACTCACTGCTGCTACCAGCTGCGGGATCAGGGGTTCACTTAGTTTCTCACACACTGCTGCTACCAGCTGCTGGATCAGGGGTTCACTTAGTTTCTCACACACTGCTGCTACCAGCTGCTGCATCAGGGGTTCACTTAGTTTCTCACACACTGCTGCTACCAGCTGCTGGATCAGGGGTTCACTTAGTTTCTCACACCCTGCTGCTACCAGCTGCTGGATCAGGGGTTCACTTAGTTTCTCACACCCTGCTGCTACCAGCTCCTGGATCAGGGGTTCACTTAGTTTCTCACACACTGCTGCTACCAGCTGGTGGATCAGGGGTTCACTTAGTTTCTCACTCACTGCTGCTACCAGCTGCTGGATCAGGGGTTCACTTAGTTTTTCACTCACTGCTGCTACCAGCTGCTTGATCAGGGGTTCACTTAGTTTCTCACTCACTGCTGCTACCAGCTGCTGGATCAGGGGTTCACTTAGTTTCTTTCTCACTGCTGATACCAGCTGCTGGATCAGGGGTTCACTTAGTTTCTCACACCCTGCTGCTACCAGCTGCTGGATCAGGGGTTCACTTAGTTTCTCACACCCTGCTGCTACCAGCTCCTGGATCAGGGGTTCACTTAGTTTCTCACACCCTGCTGCTACCAGCTGGTGGATCAGGGGTTCACTTAGTTTCTCACACCCTGCTGCTACCAGCTGCTGGATCAGGGGTTCACTTAGTTTATCACACCCTGCTGCTACCAGCTGCTGGATCAGGGGTTCACTTAGTTTCTCACTGCTGCTACCAGCTGCTGGATCAGGGGTTCACTTAGTTTCTCACACACTGCTGCTACCAGCTGCTGGATCAGGGGTTCACTTAGTTTCTCACTCACTGCTGCTACCAGCTGCTGGATCAGGGGTTCACTTAGTTTTTCACTCATTGCTGCTACCAGCTGCTTGATCAGGGGTTCACTTAGTTTCTCACTCACTGCTGCTACCAGCTGCTGGATCAGGGGTTCACTTAGTTTCTCACACACTGCTGCTACCAGCTGCTGGATCAGGGGTTCACTTAGTTTCTCACTCACTGCTGCTACCAGCTGCTGGATCAGGGGTTCACTTAGTTTCTCACACACTGCAGCTACCAGCTGCTGGATCAGGGGTTCACTTAGTTTCTCACACACTGCTGCTACCAGCTGCTGGATCAGGGGTTCACTTAGTTTAACACACCCTGCTGCTACCAGCTGCTGGATCAGGGGTTCACTTAGTTTCTCACACACTGCTGCTACCAGCTGCTGGATCAGGGGTTCACTTAGTTTCTCACTCACTGCTGCTACCAGGTGCTGGATCAGGGGTTCACTTAGTTTTTCACTCACTGCTGCTACCAGCTGCTGGATCAGGGGTTCACTTAGTTTCTCACTCACTGCTGCTACCAGCTGCTGGATCAGGGGTTCACTTAGTTTCTCACTCACTGCTGCTACCAGCTGCTGGATCAGGGGTTCACTTAGTTTCTCACACACTGCTGCTACCAGCTGCTGGATCAGAGGTTCACTTAGTTTCTCACTCACTGCTGCTACCAGCTGCTGGATCAGGGGTTCACTTAGTTTCTCACTGCTGCTACCAGCTGCTGGATCAGGGGTTCACTTAGTTTGTAACTGCTGCTACCAGCTGCTGGATCAGGGGTTCACTTAGTTTCTCACACACTGCTGCTACCAGCTGCTGGATCAGGGGTTCACTTAGTTTCTCACTCACTGCTGCTACCAGCTGCTGGATCAGGGGTTCACTTAGTTTCTCACTCACTGCTGCTACCAGCTGCGGGATCAGGGGTTCACTTAGTTTCTCACTCACTGCTGCTACCAGCTGCTGGATCAGGGATTCACTTAGTTTCTCACACACTGCTGCTACCAGCTGCTGGATCAGGGGTTCACTTAGTTTCTCACACACTGCTGCTACCAGCTGCTGGATCAGGGGTTCACTTAGTTTCTCACACACTGCTGCTACCAGCTGCTGGATCAGGGGTTCACTTAGTTTCTCACACACTGCTGCTACCAGCTGCTGGATCAGGGGTTCACTTAGTTTCTCACACCCTGCTGCTACCAGCTCCTGGATCAGGGGTTCACTTAGTTTCTCACACCCTGCTGCTACCAGCTGCTGGATCAGGGGTTCACTTAGTTTCTCACTGCTGCTACCAGCTGGTGGATCAGGGGTTCACTTAGTTTCTCACACCCTGCTGCTACTATCTGCTGGATCAGGGGTTCACTTAGTTTCTCACTGCTGCTACCAGCTGGTGGATCAGGGGTTCACTTAGTTTCTCACTCACTGCTGCTACCAGCTATTGGATCAGGGGTTCACTTAGTTTCTCACACACTGCTGCTACCAGCTGCTGGATCAGGGGTTCACTTAGTTTCTCACACACTGCTGCTACCAGCTGCTGGATCAGGGGTTCACTTAGTTTCTCACACACTGCTGCTACCAGCTGCTGGATCAGGGGTTCACTTAGTTTCTCACACCCTGCTGCTACCAGCTGCTGGATCAGGGGTTCACTTAGTTTCTCACACCCTGCTGCTACCAGCTGCTGGATCAGGGGTTCACTTAGTTTCTCACTGCTGCTACCAGCTGGTGGATCAGGGGTTCACTTAGTTTCTCACAAACTGCTGCTACCAGCTGCTGGATCAGGGGTTCACTTAGTTTCTCACACACTGCTGCTACCAGCTGCTGGATCAGGGGTTCACTTAGTTTCTCACTCACTGCTGCTACCAGCTGCTGGATCAGGGGTTCACTTAGTTTCTCACACACTGCTGCTACCAGCTGCTGGATCAGAGGATCACTTAGTTTCTCACTCACTGCTGCTACCAGCTGCTGGATCAGGGGTTCACTTAGTTTCTCACTGCTGCTACCAGCTGCTGGATCAGGGGTTCACTTAGTTTCTCACTCACTGCTGCTACCAGCTGCTGGATCAGGGGTTCACTTAGTTTCTCACTCACTGCTGCTACCAGCTGCTGGATCAGGGGTTCACTTAGTTTCTCACACACTGCTGCTACCAGCTGCTGGATCAGGGGTTCACTTAGTTTCTCACACACTGCTGCTACCAGCTGCTGGATCAGGGGTTCACTTAGTTTCTCACTGCTGCTACCAGCTGCTGGATCAGGGGTTCACTTAGTTTCTCACACACTGCTGCTACCAGCTGCTGGATCAGGGGTTCACTTAGTTTCTCACACACTGCTGCTACCAGCTGCTGGATCAGGGGTTCACTTAGTTTCTCACTCACTGCTGCTACCAGCTGCTGGATCAGGGGTTCACTTAGTTTCTCACTCACTGCTGCTACCAGCTGCTGGATCATGGGTTCACTTAGTTTCTCACTGCTGCTACCAGCTGGTGGATCAGGGGTTCACTTAGTTTCTCACACACTGCTGCTACCAGCTGCTGGATCAGGGGTTCACTTAGTTTCTCACACACTGCTGCTACCAGCTGCTGGATCAGGGGTTCACTTAGTTTCTCACTCACTGCTGCTACCAGCTGCTGGATCAGGGGTTCACTTAGTTTCTCACTCACTGCTGCTACCAGCTGCTGGATCAGGGGTTCACTTAGTTTCTTACTCACTGCTGCTATTAGCTGCTGGATCAGGGGTTCACTTAGTTTCTCACACACTGCTGCTACCAGCTGCTGGATCAGGGGTTCACTTAGTTTCTCACTGCTGCTACCAGCTGCTGGATCAGGGGTTCACTTAGTTTCTCACACACTGCTGCTACCAGCTGCTGGATCAGGGGTTCACTTAGTTTCTCACACACTGCTGCTACCAGCTGCTGGATCAGGGGTTCACTTAGTTTAACACATACTGCTGCTACCAGCTGCTGGATCAGGGGTTCACTTAGTTTCTCACACACTGCTGCTACCAGCTGCTGGATCAGGGGTTCACTTAGTTTCTCACTCACTGCTGCTACCAGCTGCTGGATAAGGGGTTCACTTAGTTTTTCACTCACTGCTGCTACCAGCTGCTGGATCAGGGGTTCACTTAGTTTCTCACTCACTGCTGCTACCAGCTGCTGGATCAGGGGTTCACTTAGTTTCTCACTCACTGCTGCTACCAGCTGCTGGATCAGGGGTTCACTTAGTTTCTCACACACTGCTGCTACCAGCTGCTGGATTAGAGGTTCACTTAGTTTCTCACTCACTGCTGCTACCAGCTGCTGGATCAGGGGTTCACTTAGTTTCTCACTGCTGCTACCAGCTGCTGGATCAGGGGTTCACTTAGTTTCTCACTGCTGCTACCAGCTGCTGGATCAGGGGTTCACTTAGTTTCTCACACACTGCTGCTACCAGCTGCTGGATCAGGGGTTCACTTAGTTTCTCACACACTGCTGCTACCAGCTGCTGGATCAGGGGTTCACTTAGTTTCTCACACACTGCTGCTACCAGCTGCTGGATCAGGGGTTCACTTAGTTTCTCACACCCTGCTGCTACCAGCTCCTGGATCAGGGGTTCACTTAGTTTCTCACACCCTGCTGCTACCAGCTGCTGGATCAGGGGTTCACTTAGTTTCTCACTGCTGCTACCAGCTGGTGGATCAGGGGTTCACTTAGTTTCTCACACCCTGCTGCTACTATCTGCTGGATCAGGGGTTGACTTAGTTTCTCACTCACTGCTGCTACCAGCTGCTGGATCAGGCTTTCACTTAGTTTCTCACACACTGCTGCTACCAGCTGCTGGATCAGGGGTTCACTTAGTTTCTCACTCACTGCTGCTACCAGCTGCTGGATCAGGGGTTCACTTAGTTTTTCACTCACTGCTGCTACCAGCTGCTGGATCAGGGGTTCACTTAGTTTCTCACTCACTGCTGCTACCAGCTGCTGGATCAGGCTTTCACTTAGTTTCTCACACACTGCTGCTACCAGCTGCTGGATCAGGGGTTCACTTAGTTTCTCACTCACTGCTGCTACCAGCTGCTGGATCAGGGGTTCACTTAGTTTCTCACTCACTGCTGCTACCAGCTGCGGGATCAGGGTTCACTTAGTTTCTCACTCACTGCTGCTACCAGCTGCTGGATCAGGGATTCACTTAGTTTCTCACAACCTGCTGCTACCAGCTGCTGGATCAGGGGTTCACTTAGTTTCTCACACACTGCTGCTACCAGCTGCTGGATCAGGGGTTCACTTAGTTTCTCACACACTGCTGCTACCAGCTGCTGGATCAGGGGTTCACTTAGTTTCTCACACACTGCTGCTACCAGCTGCTGGATCAGGGGTTCACTTAGTTTAACACATACTGCTGCTACCAGCTGCTGGATCAGGGGTTCACTTAGTTTCTCACACACTGCTGCTACCAGCTGCTGGATCAGGGGTTCACTTAGTTTCTCACTCACTGCTGCTACCAGCTGCTGGATCAGGGGTTCACTTAGTTTTTCACTCACTGCTGCTACCAGCTGCTGGATAAGGGGTTCACTTAGTTTCTCACTCACTGCTGCTACCAGCTGCTGGATCAGGGGTTCACTTATTTTCTCACTCACTGCTGCTACCAGCTGCTGGATCAGGGGTTCACTTAGTTTCTCACAAAATGCTGCTACCAGCTGCTGGATCAGGGGTTCACTTAGTTTCTCACTCACTGCTGCTACCAGCTGCTGGATCAGGGGTTCACTTAGTTTTTCACTCACTGCTGCTACCAGCTGCTGGATAAGGGGTTCACTTAGTTTTTCACTCACTGCTGCTACCAGCTGCTGGATCAGGGGTTCACTTAGTTTCTCACTCACTGCTGCTACCAGCTGCTGGATCAGGGGTTCACTTAGTTTCTCACTACTGCTACCAGCTGCTGGATCAGGGGTTCACTTAGTTTCTCACTGCTGCTACCAGCTGCTGGATCAGGGGTTCACTTAGTTTCTCACACACTGCTGCTACCAGCTGCTGGATCAGGGGTTCAATTAGTTTCTCACTCACTGCTGCTACCAGCTGCTGTATCAGGGGTTCACTTAGTTTCTCACTCACTGCTGCTACCAGCTGCGGGATCAGGGGTTCACTTAGTTTCTCACACACTGCTGCTACCAGCTGCTGGATCAGGGGTTCACTTAGTTTCTCACACACTGCTGCTACCAGCTGCTGCATCAGGGGTTCACTTAGTTTCTCACACACTGCTGCTACCAGCTGCTGGATCAGGGGTTCACTTAGTTTCTCACACCCTGCTGCTACCAGCTGCTGGATCAGGGGTTCACTTAGTTTCTCACACCCTGCTGCTACCAGCTCCTGGATCAGGGGTTCACTTAGTTTCTCACACCCTGCTGCTACCAGCTGGTGGATCAGGGGTTCACTTAGTTTCTCACACCCTGCTGCTACCAGCTGCTGGATCAGGGGTTCACTTAGTTTATCACACCCTGCTGCTACCAGCTGCTGGATCAGGGGTTCACTTAGTTTCTCACTGCTGCTACCAGCTGCTGGATCAGGGGTTCACTTAGTTTCTCACACACTGCTGCTACCAGCTGCTGGATCAGGGGTTCACTTAGTTTCTCACTCACTGCTGCTACCAGCTGCTGGATCAGGGGTTCACTTAGTTTTTCACTCACTGCTGCTACCAGCTGCTTGATCAGGGGTTCACTTAGTTTCTCACTCACTGCTGCTACCAGCTGCTGGATCAGGGGTTCACTTAGTTTCTTTCTCACTGCTGATACCAGCTGCTGGATCAGGGGTTCACTTAGTTTCTCACACACTGCTGCTACCAGCTGCTGGATCAGGGGTTCACTTAGTTTCTCACTCACTGCTGCTACCAGCTGCTGGATCAGGGGTTCACTTAGTTTCTCACACACTGCTGCTACCAGCTGCTGGATCAGGGGTTCACTTAGTTTCTCACACACTGCTGCTACCAGCTGCTGGATCAGGGGTTCACTTAGTTTAACACACCCTGCTGCTACCAGCTGCTGGATCAGGGGTTCACTTAGTTTCTCTCACACTGCTGCTACCAGCTGCTGGATCAGGGGTTCACTTAGTTTCTCACTCACTGCTGCTACCAGCTGCTGGATCAGGGGTTCACTTAGTTTTTCACTCACTGCTGCTACCAGCTGCTGGATCAGGGGTTCACTTAGTTTCTCACTCACTGCTGCTACCAGCTGCTGGATCAGGGGTTCACTTAGTTTCTCACTCACTGCTGCTACCAGCTGCTGGATCAGGGGTTCACTTAGTTTCTCACACACTGCTGCTACCAGCTGCTGGATCAGAGGTTCACTTAGTTTCTCACTCACTGCTGCTACCAGCTGCTGGATCAGGGGTTCACTTAGTTTCTCACTGCTGCTACCAGCTGCTGGATCAGGGGTTCACTTAGTTTGTAACTGCTGCTACCAGCTGCTGGATCAGGGGTTCACTTAGTTTCTCACACACTGCTGCTACCAGCTGCTGGATCAGGGGTTCACTTAGTTTCTCACACACTGCTGCTACCAGCTGCTGGATCAGGGGTTCACTTAGTTTCTCACTCACTGCTGCTACCAGCTGCTGGATCAGGGGTTCACTTAGTTTCTCACTCACTGCTGCTACCAGCTGCGGGATCAGGGGTTCACTTAGTTTCTCACTCACTGCTGCTACCAGCTGCTGGATCAGGGATTCACTTAGTTTCTCACACACTGCTGCTACCAGCTGCTGGATCAGGGGTTCACTTAGTTTCTCACACACTGCTGCTACCAGCTGCTGGATCAGGGGTTCACTTAGTTTCTCACACACTGCTGCTACCAGCTGCTGGATCAGGGGTTCACTTAGTTTCTCACACACTGCTGCTACCAGCTGCTGGATCAGGGGTTCACTTAGTTTCTCACACCCTGCTGCTACCAGCTCCTGGATCAGGGGTTCACTTAGTTTCTCACACCCTGCTGCTACCAGCTGCTGGATCAGGGGTTCACTTAGTTTCTCACTGCTGCTACCAGCTGGTGGATCAGGGGTTCACTTAGTTTCTCACTCACTGCTGCTACCAGCTATTGGATCAGGGGTTCACTTAGTTTCTCACACACTGCTGCTACCAGCTGCTGGATCAGGGGTTCACTTAGTTTCTCACACACTGCTGCTACCAGCTGCTGGATCAGGGGTTCACTTAGTTTCTCACACACTGCTGCTACCAGCTGCTGGATCAGGGGTTCACTTAGTTTCTCACACCCTGCTGCTACCAGCTGCTGGATCAGGGGTTCACTTAGTTTCTCACACCCTGCTGCTACCAGCTGCTGGATCAGGGGTTCACTTAGTTTCTCACTGCTGCTACCAGCTGGTGGATCAGGGGTTCACTTAGTTTCTCACACACTGCTGCTACCAGCTGCTGGATCAGGGGTTCACTTAGTTTCTCACACACTGCTGCTACCAGCTGCTGGATCAGGGGTTCACTTAGTTTCTCACTCACTGCTGCTACCAGCTGCTGGATCAGGGGTTCACTTAGTTTCTCACACACTGCTGCTACCAGCTGCTGGATCAGAGGATCACTTAGTTTCTCACTCACTGCTGCTACCAGCTGCTGGATCAGGGGTTCACTTAGTTTTTTCACTGCTGCTACCAGCTGCTGGATCAGGGGTTCACTTAGTTTCTCACTCACTGCTGCTACCAGCTGCTGGATCAGGGGTTCACTTAGTTTCTCACTCACTGCTGCTACCAGCTGCTGGATCAGGGGTTCACTTAGTTTCTCACACACTGCTGCTACCAGCTGCTGGATCAGGGGTTCACTTAGTTTCTCACACACTGCTGCTACCAGCTGCTGGATCAGGGGTTCACTTAGTTTCTCACTGCTGCTACCAGCTGGTGGATCAGGGGTTCACTTAGTTTCTCACACACTGCTGCTACCAGCTGCTGGATCAGGGGTTCACTTAGTTTCTCACACACTGCTGCTACCAGCTGCTGGATCAGGGGTTTACTTAGTTTTTCACTCACTGCTGCTACCAGCTGCTGGATCAGGGGTTCACTTAGTTTCTCACTCACTGCTGCTACCAGCTGCTGGATCAGGGGTTCACTTAGTTTCTCACTCACTGCTGCTACCAGCTGCTGGATCAGGGGTTCACTTAGTTTCTTACTCACTGCTGCTATTAGCTGCTGGATCAGGGGTTCACTTAGTTTCTCACACACTGCTGCTACCAGCTGCTGGATCAGGGGTTCACTTAGTTTCTCACTGCTGCTACCAGCTGCTGGATCAGGGGTTCACTTAGTTTCTCACACACTGCTGCTACCAGCTGCTGGATCAGGGGTTCACTTAGTTTCTCACACACTGCTGCTACCAGCTGCAGGATCAGGGGTTCACTTAGTTTCTCACTCACTGCTGCTACCAGCTGCTGGATCAGGGGTTCACTTAGTTTCTCACACACTGCTGCTACCAGCTGCTGGATCAGAGGATCACTTAGTTTCTCACTCACTGCTGCTACCAGCTGCTGGATCAGGGGTTCACTTAGTTTCTCAATGCTGCTACCAGCTGCTGGATCAGGGGTTCACTTAGTTTCTCACTCACTGCTGCTACCAGCTGCTGGATCAGGGGTTCACTTAGTTTCTCACTCACTGCTGCTACCAGCTGCTGGATCAGGGGTTCACTTAGTTTCTCACACACTGCTGCTACCAGCTGCTGGATCAGGGGTTCACTTAGTTTCTCACACACTGCTGCTACCAGCTGCTGGATCAGGGGTTCACTTAGTTTCTCACTGCTGCTACCAGCTGGTGGATCAGGGGTTCACTTAGTTTCTCACACACTGCTGCTACCAGCTGCTGGATCAGGGGTTCACTTAGTTTCTCACACACTGCTGCTACCAGCTGCTGGATCAGGGGTTTACTTAGTTTTTCACTCACTGCTGCTACCAGCTGCTGGATCAGGGGTTCACTTAGTTTCTCACTCACTGCTGCTACCAGCTGCTGGATCAGGGGTTCACTTAGTTTCTCACTCACTGCTGCTACCAGCTGCTGGATCAGGGGTTCACTTAGTTTCTTACTCACTGCTGCTATTAGCTGCTGGATCAGGGGTTCACTTAGTTTCTCACACACTGCTGCTACCAGCTGCTGGATCAGGGGTTCACTTAGTTTCTCACTGCTGCTACCAGCTGCTGGATCAGGGGTTCACTTAGTTTCTCACACACTGCTGCTACCAGCTGCTGGATCAGGGGTTCACTTAGTTTCTCACACACTGCTGCTACCAGCTGCTGGATCAGGGGTTCACTTAGTTTAACACATACTGCTGCTACCAGCTGCTGGATCAGGGGTTCACTTAGTTTCTCACACACTGCTGCTACCAGCTGCTGGATCAGGGGTTCACTTAGTTTCTCACTCACTGCTGCTACCAGCTGCTGGATAAGGGGTTCACTTAGTTTTTCACTCACTGCTGCTACCAGCTGCTGGATCAGGGGTTCACTTAGTTTCTCACTCACTGCTGCTACCAGCTGCTGGATCAGGGGTTCACTTAGTTTCTCACTCACTGCTGCTACCAGCTGCTGGATCAGGGGTTCACTTAGTTTCTCACACACTGCTGCTACCAGCTGCTGGATCAGAGGTTCACTTAGTTTCTCACTCACTGCTGCTACCAGCTGCTGGATCAGGGGTTCACTTAGTTTCTCACTGCTGCTACCAGCTGCTGGATCAGGGGTTCACTTAGTTTCTCACTGCTGCTACCAGCTGCTGGATCAGGGGTTCACTTAGTTTCTCACACACTGCTGCTACCAGCTGCTGGATCAGGGGTTCAATTAGTTTCTCACTCACTGCTGCTACCAGCTGCTGGATCAGGGGTTCACTTAGTTTCTCACTCACTGCTGCTACCAGCTGCGGGATCAGGGGTTCACTTAGTTTCTCACACACTGCTGCTACCAGCTGCTGGATCAGGGGTTCACTTAGTTTCTCACACACTGCTGCTACCAGCTGCTGGATCAGGGGTTCACTTAGTTTCTCACACCCTGCTGCTACCAGCTGCTGGATCAAGGGTTCACTTAGTTTCTCACACCCTGCTGCTACCAGCTGCTGGATCAGGGGTTCACTTAGTTTCTCACTGCTGCTACCAGCTGGTGGATCAGGGGTTCACTTAGTTTCTCACACACTGCTGCTGCCAGCTGCTGGATCAGGGGTTCACTTAGTTTCTCACACACTGCTGCTACCAGCTGCTGGATCAGGGGTTCACTTAGTTTCTCACTCACTGCTGCTACCAGCTGCTGGATCAGGGGTTCACTTAGTTTCTCACACACTGCTGCTACCAGCTGCTGGATCAGAGGATCACTTAGTTTCTCACTCACTGCTGCTACCAGCTGCTGGATCAGGGGTTCACTTAGTTTCTCACTGCTGCTACCAGCTGCTGGATCAGGGGTTCACTTAGTTTCTCACTCACTGCTGCTACCAGCTGCTGGATCAGGGGTTCACTTAGTTTCTCACTCACTGCTGCTACCAGCTGCTGGATCAGGGGTTCACTTAGTTTCTCACACACTGCTGCTACCAGCTGCTGGATCAGGGGTTCACTTAGTTTCTCACACACTGCTGCTACCAGCTGCTGGATCAGGGGTTCACTTAGTTTCTCACTGCTGCTACCAGCTGGTGGATCAGGGGTTCACTTAGTTTCTCACACACTGCTGCTACCAGCTGCTGGATCAGGGGTTCACTTAGTTTCTCACACACTGCTGCTACCAGCTGCTGGATCAGGGGTTTACTTAGTTTTTCACTCACTGCTGCTACCAGCTGCTGGATCAGGGGTTCACTTAGTTTCTCACTCACTGCTGCTACCAGCTGCTGGATAAGGGGTTCACTTAGTTTCTCACTCACTGCTGCTACCAGCTGCTGGATCAGGGGTTCACTTAGTTTCTTACTCACTGCTGCTATTAGCTGCTGGATCAGGGGTTCACTTAGTTTCTCACACACTGCTGCTACCAGCTGCTGGATCAGGGGTTCACTTAGTTTCTCACTGCTGCTACCAGCTGCTGGATCAGGGGTTCACTTAGTTTCTCACACACTGCTGCTACCAGCTGCTGGATCAGGGGTTCACTTAGTTTCTCACACACTGCTGCTACCAGCTGCTGGATCAGGGGTTCACTTAGTTTAACACATACTGCTGCTACCAGCTGCTGGATCAGGGGTTCACTTAGTTTCTCACACACTGCTGCTACCAGCTGCTGGATCAGGGGTTCACTTAGTTTCTCACTCACTGCTGCTACCAGCTGCTGGATAAGGGGTTCACTTAGTTTTTCACTCACTGCTGCTACCAGCTGCTGGATCAGGGGTTCACTTAGTTTCTCACTCACTGCTGCTACCAGCTGCTGGATCAGGGGTTCACTTAGTTTCTCACTCACTGCTGCTACCAGCTGCTGGATCAGGGGTTCACTTAGTTTCTCACACACTGCTGCTACCAGCTGCTGGATCAGAGGTTCACTTAGTTTCTCACTCACTGCTGCTACCAGCTGCTGGATCAGGGGTTCACTTAGTTTCTCACTGCTGCTACCAGCTGCTGGATCAGGGGTTCACTTAGTTTCTCACTGCTGCTACCAGCTGCTGGATCAGGGGTTCACTTAGTTTCTCACACACTGCTGCTACCAGCTGCTGGATCAGGGGTTCAATTAGTTTCTCACTCACTGCTGCTACCAGCTGCTGGATCAGGGGTTCACTTAGTTTCTCACTCACTGCTGCTACCAGCTGCGGGATCAGGGGTTCACTTAGTTTCTCACACACTGCTGCTACCAGCTGCTGGATCAGGGGTTCACTTAGTTTCTCACACACTGCTGCTACCAGCTGCTGGATCAGGGGTTCACTTAGTTTCTCACACACTGCTGCTACCAGCTGCTGGATCAGGGGTTCACTTAGTTTCTCACACCCTGCTGCTACCAGCTGCTGGATCAGGGGTTCACTTAGTTTCTCACACCCTGCTGCTACCAGCTCCTGGATCAGGGGTTCACTTAGTTTCTCACACACTGCTGCTACCAGCTGGTGGATCAGGGGTTCACTTAGTTTCTCACTCACTGCTGCTACCAGCTGCTGGATCAGGGGTTCACTTAGTTTTTCACTCACTGCTGCTACCAGCTGCTTGATCAGGGGTTCACTTAGTTTCTCACTCACTGCTGCTACCAGCTGCTGGATCAGGGGTTCACTTAGTTTCTTTCTCACTGCTGATACCAGCTGCTGGATCAGGGGTTCACTTAGTTTCTCACACACTGTTGCTACCAGCTGCTGGATCAGGGGTTCACTTAGTTTCTCACTCACTGCTGCTACCAGCTGCTGGATCAGGGGTTCACTTAGTTTCTCACACACTGCAGCTACCAGCTGCTGGATCAGGGGTTCACTTAGTTTCTCACACACTGCTGCTACCAGCTGCTGGATCAGGGGTTCACTTAGTTTAACACACCCTGCTGCTACCAGCTGCTGGATCAGGGGTTCACTTAGTTTCTCACACACTGCTGCTACCAGCTGCTGGATCAGGGGTTCACTTAGTTTCTCACTCACTGCTGCTACCAGCTGCTGGATCAGGGGTTCACTTAGTTTTTCACTCACTGCTGCTACCAGCTGCTGGATCAGGGGTTCACTTAGTTTCTCACTCACTGCTGCTACCAGCTGCTGGATCAGGGGTTCACTTAGTTTCTCACTCACTGCTGCTACCAGCTGCTGGATCAGGGGTTCACTTAGTTTCTCACACACTGCTGCTACCAGCTGCTGGATCAGAGGTTCACTTAGTTTCTCACTCACTGCTGCTACCAGCTGCTGGATCAGGGGTTCACTTAGTTTCTCACTGCTGCTACCAGCTGCTGGATCAGGGGTTCACTTAGTTTGTAACTGCTGCTACCAGCTGCTGGATCAGGGGTTCACTTAGTTTCTCACACACTGCTGCTACCAGCTGCTGGATCAGGGGTTCACTTAGTTTCTCACACACTGCTGCTACCAGCTGCTGGATCAGGGGTTCACTTAGTTTCTCACTCACTGCTGCTACCAGCTGCTGGATCAGGGGTTCACTTAGTTTCTCACTCACTGCTGCTACCAGCTGCGGGATCAGGGGTTCACTTAGTTTCTCACTCACTGCTGCTACCAGCTGCTGGATCAGGGATTCACTTAGTTTCTCACACACTGCTGCTACCAGCTGCTGGATCAGGGGTTCACTTAGTTTCTCACACACTGCTGCTACCAGCTGCTGGATCAGGGGTTCACTTAGTTTCTCACACACTGCTGCTACCAGCTGCTGGATCAGGGGTTCACTTAGTTTCTCACACACTGCTGCTACCAGCTGCTGGATCAGGGGTTCACTTAGTTTCTCACACCCTGCTGCTACCAGCTCCTGGATCAGGGGTTCACTTAGTTTCTCACACCCTGCTGCTACCAGCTGCTGGATCAGGGGTTCACTTAGTTTCTCACTGCTGCTACCAGCTGGTGGATCAGGGGTTCACTTAGTTTCTCACACCCTGCTGCTACTATCTGCTGGATCAGGGGTTCACTTAGTTTCTCACTGCTGCTACCAGCTGGTGGATCAGGGGTTCACTTAGTTTCTCACTCACTGCTGCTACCAGCTATTGGATCAGGGGTTCACTTAGTTTCTCACACACTGCTGCTACCAGCTGCTGGATCAGGGGTTCACTTAGTTTCTCACACACTGCTGCTACCAGCTGCTGGATCAGGGGTTCACTTAGTTTCTCACACACTGCTGCTACCAGCTGCTGGATCAGGGGTTCACTTAGTTTCTCACACCCTGCTGCTACCAGCTGCTGGATCAGGGGTTCACTTAGTTTCTCACACCCTGCTGCTACCAGCTGCTGGATCAGGGGTTCACTTAGTTTCTCACTGCTGCTACCAGCTGGTGGATCAGGGGTTCACTTAGTTTCTCACAAACTGCTGCTACCAGCTGCTGGATCAGGGGTTCACTTAGTTTCTCACACACTGCTGCTACCAGCTGCTGGATCAGGGGTTCACTTAGTTTCTCACTCACTGCTGCTACCAGCTGCTGGATCAGGGGTTCACTTAGTTTCTCACACACTGCTGCTACCAGCTGCTGGATCAGAGGATCACTTAGTTTCTCACTCACTGCTGCTACCAGCTGCTGGATCAGGGGTTCACTTAGTTTCTCACTGCTGCTACCAGCTGCTGGATCAGGGGTTCACTTAGTTTCTCACTCACTGCTGCTACCAGCTGCTGGATCAGGGGTTCACTTAGTTTCTCACTCACTGCTGCTACCAGCTGCTGGATCAGGGGTTCACTTAGTTTCTCACACACTGCTGCTACCAGCTGCTGGATCAGGGGTTCACTTAGTTTCTCACACACTGCTGCTACCAGCTGCTGGATCAGGGGTTCACTTAGTTTCTCACTGCTGCTACCAGCTGCTGGATCAGGGGTTCACTTAGTTTCTCACACACTGCTGCTACCAGCTGCTGGATCAGGGGTTCACTTAGTTTCTCACACACTGCTGCTACCAGCTGCTGGATCAGGGGTTCACTTAGTTTCTCACTCACTGCTGCTACCAGCTGCTGGATCAGGGGTTCACTTAGTTTCTCACTCACTGCTGCTACCAGCTGCTGGATCAGGGGTTCACTTAGTTTCTCACTGCTGCTACCAGCTGGTGGATCAGGGGTTCACTTAGTTTCTCACACACTGCTGCTACCAGCTGCTGGATCAGGGGTTCACTTAGTTTCTCACACACTGCTGCTACCAGCTGCTGGATCAGGGGTTCACTTAGTTTCTCACTCACTGCTGCTACCAGCTGCTGGATCAGGGGTTCACTTAGTTTCTTACTCACTGCTGCTATTAGCTGCTGGATCAGGGGTTCACTTAGTTTCTCACACACTGCTGCTACCAGCTGCTGGATCAGGGGTTCACTTAGTTTCTCACTGCTGCTACCAGCTGCTGGATCAGGGGTTCACTTAGTTTCTCACACACTGCTGCTACCAGCTGCTGGATCAGGGGTTCACTTAGTTTCTCACACACTGCTGCTACCAGCTGCTGGATCAGGGGTTCACTTAGTTTAACACATACTGCTGCTACCAGCTGCTGGATCAGGGGTTCACTTAGTTTCTCACACACTGCTGCTACCAGCTGCTGGATCAGGGGTTCACTTAGTTTCTCACTCACTGCTGCTACCAGCTGCTGGATAAGGGGTTCACTTAGTTTTTCACTCACTGCTGCTACCAGCTGCTGGATCAGGGGTTCACTTAGTTTCTCACTCACTGCTGCTACCAGCTGCTGGATCAGGGGTTCACTTAGTTTCTCACTCACTGCTGCTACCAGCTGCTGGATCAGGGGTTCACTTAGTTTCTCACACACTGCTGCTACCAGCTGCTGGATCAGAGGTTCACTTAGTTTCTCACTCACTGCTGCTACCAGCTGCTGGATCAGGGGTTCACTTAGTTTCTCACTGCTGCTACCAGCTGCTGGATCAGGGGTTCACTTAGTTTCTCACACACTGCTGCTACCAGCTGCTGGATCAGGGGTTCAATTAGTTTCTCACTCACTGCTGCTACCAGCTGCTGGATCAGGGGTTCACTTAGTTTCTCACTCACTGCTGCTACCAGCTGCGGGATCAGGGGTTCACTTAGTTTCTCACACACTGCTGCTACCAGCTGCTGGATCAGGGGTTCACTTAGTTTCTCACACACTGCTGCTACCAGCTGCTGCATCAGGGGTTCACTTAGTTTCTCACACACTGCTGCTACCAGCTGCTGGATCAGGGGTTCACTTAGTTTCTCACACCCTGCTGCTACCAGCTGCTGGATCAGGGGTTCACTTAGTTTCTCACACCCTGCTGCTACCAGCTCCTGGATCAGGGGTTCACTTAGTTTCTCACACACTGCTGCTACCAGCTGGTGGATCAGGGGTTCACTTAGTTTCTCACTCACTGCTGCTACCAGCTGCTGGATCAGGGGTTCACTTAGTTTTTCACTCACTGCTGCTACCAGCTGCTTGATCAGGGGTTCACTTAGTTTCTCACTCACTGCTGCTACCAGCTGCTGGATCAGGGGTTCACTTAGTTTCTTTCTCACTGCTGATACCAGCTGCTGGATCAGGGGTTCACTTAGTTTCTCACACACTGCTGCTACCAGCTGCTGGATCAGGGTTTCACTTAGTTTCTCACACACTGCTGCTACCAGCTGCTGGATCAGGGGTTCACTTAGTTTAACACACCCTGCTGCTACCAGCTGCTGGATCAGGGGTTCACTTAGTTTCTCACACACTGCTGCTACCAGCTGCTGGATCAGGGGTTCACTTAGTTTCTCACTCACTGCTCTTACCAGCTGCTGTATCAGGGGTTCACTTAGTTTTTCACTCACTGCTGCTACCAGCTGCTGGATCAGGGGTTCACTTAGTTTCTCACTCACTGCTGCTACCAGCTGCTGGATCAGGGGTTCACTTAGTTTCTCACACACTGCTGCTACCAGCTGCTGGATCAGAGGTTCACTTAGTTTCTCACTCACTGCTGCTACCAGCTGCTGGATCAGGGGTTCACTTAGTTTCTCACTGCTGCTACCAGCTGCTGGATCAGGGGTTCACTTAGTTTGTAACTGCTGCTACCAGCTGCTGGATCAGGGGTTCACTTAGTTTCTCACACACTGCTGCTACCAGCTGCTGGATCAGGGGTTCACTTAGTTTCTCACACACTGCTGCTACCAGCTGCTGGATCAGGGGTTCACTTAGTTTCTCACTCACTGCTGCTACCAGCTGCTGGATCAGGGGTTCACTTAGTTTCTCACTCACTGCTGCTACCAGCTGCGGGATCAGGGGTTCACTTAGTTTCTCACTCACTGCTGCTACCAGCTGCTGGATCAGGGATTCACTTAGTTTCTCACACACTGCTGCTACCAGCTGCTGGATCAGGGGTTCACTTAGTTTCTCACACACTGCTGCTACCAGCTGCTGGATCAGGGGTTCACTTAGTTTCTCACACACTGCTGCTACCAGCTGCTGGATCAGGGGTTCACTTAGTTTCTCACACCCTGCTGCTACCAGCTCCTGGATCAGGGGTTCACTTAGTTTCTCACACCCTGCTGCTACCAGCTGCTGGATCAGGGGTTCACTTAGTTTCTCACTGCTGCTACCAGCTGGTGGATCAGGGGTTCACTTAGTTTCTCACACCCTGCTGCTACTATCTGCTGGATCAGGGGTTCACTTAGTTTCTCACTGCTGCTACCAGCTGGTGGATCAGGGGTTCACTTAGTTTCTCACTCACTGCTGCTACCAGCTATTGGATCAGGGGTTCACTTAGTTTCTCACACACTGCTGCTACCAGCTGCTGGATCAGGGGTTCACTTAGTTTCTCACACACTGCTGCTACCAGCTGCTGGATCAGGGGTTCACTTAGTTTCTCACACACTGCTGCTACCAGCTGCTGGATCAGGGGTTCACTTAGTTTCTCACACCCTGCTGCTACCAGCTGCTGGATCAGGGGTTCACTTAGTTTCTCACACCCTGCTGCTACCAGCTGCTGGATCAGGGGTTCACTTAGTTTCTCACTGCTGCTACCAGCTGGTGGATCAGGGGTTCACTTAGTTTCTCACAAACTGCTGCTACCAGCTGCTGGATCAGGGGTTCACTTAGTTTCTCACACACTGCTGCTACCAGCTGCTGGATCAGGGGTTCACTTAGTTTCTCACTCACTGCTGCTACCAGCTGCTGGATCAGGGGTTCACTTAGTTTCTCACACACTGCTGCTACCAGCTGCTGGATCAGAGGATCACTTAGTTTCTCACTCACTGCTGCTACCAGCTGCTGGATCAGGGGTTCACTTAGTTTCTCACTGCTGCTACCAGCTGCTGGATCAGGGGTTCACTTAGTTTCTCACTCACTGCTGCTACCAGCTGCTGGATCAGGGGTTCACTTAGTTTCTCACTCACTGCTGCTACCAGCTGCTGGATCAGGGGTTCACTTAGTTTCTCACACACTGCTGCTACCAGCTGCTGGATCAGGGGTTCACTTAGTTTCTCACACACTGCTGCTACCAGCTGCTGGATCAGGGGTTCACTTAGTTTCTCACTGCTGCTACCAGCTGCTGGATCAGGGGTTCACTTAGTTTCTCACACACTGCTGCTACCAGCTGCTGGATCAGGGGTTCACTTAGTTTCTCACACACTGCTGCTACCAGCTGCTGGATCAGGGGTTCACTTAGTTTCTCACTCACTGCTGCTACCAGCTGCTGGATCAGGGGTTCACTTAGTTTCTCACTCACTGCTGCTACCAGCTGCTGGATCAGGGGTTCACTTAGTTTCTCACTGCTGCTACCAGCTGGTGGATCAGGGGTTCACTTAGTTTCTCACACACTGCTGCTACCAGCTGCTGGATCAGGGGTTCACTTAGTTTCTCACACACTGCTGCTACCAGCTGCTGGATCAGGGGTTCACTTAGTTTCTCACTCACTGCTGCTACCAGCTGCTGGATCAGGGGTTCACTTAGTTTCTCACTCACTGCTGCTACCAGCTGCTGGATCAGGGGTTCACTTAGTTTCTTACTCACTGCTGCTATTAGCTGCTGGATCAGGGGTTCACTTAGTTTCTCACACACTGCTGCTACCAGCTGCTGGATCAGGGGTTCACTTAGTTTCTCACTGCTGCTACCAGCTGCTGGATCAGGGGTTCACTTAGTTTCTCACACACTGCTGCTACCAGCTGCTGGATCAGGGGTTCACTTAGTTTCTCACACACTGCTGCTACCAGCTGCTGGATCAGGGGTTCACTTAGTTTAACACATACTGCTGCTACCAGCTGCTGGATCAGGGGTTCACTTAGTTTCTCACACACTGCTGCTACCAGCTGCTGGATCAGGGGTTCACTTAGTTTCTCACTCACTGCTGCTACCAGCTGCTGGATAAGGGGTTCACTTAGTTTTTCACTCACTGCTGCTACCAGCTGCTGGATCAGGGGTTCACTTAGTTTCTCACTCACTGCTGCTACCAGCTGCTGGATCAGGGGTTCACTTAGTTTCTCACTCACTGCTGCTACCAGCTGCTGGATCAGGGGTTCACTTAGTTTCTCACACACTGCTGCTACCAGCTGCTGGATCAGAGGTTCACTTAGTTTCTCACTCACTGCTGCTACCAGCTGCTGGATCAGGGGTTCACTTAGTTTCTCACTGCTGCTACCAGCTGCTGGATCAGGGGTTCACTTAGTTTCTCACTGCTGCTACCAGCTGCTGGATCAGGGGTTCACTTAGTTTCTCACACACTGCTGCTACCAGCTGCTGGATCAGGGGTTCAATTAGTTTCTCACTCACTGCTGCTACCAGCTGCTGGATCAGGGGTTCACTTAGTTTCTCACTCACTGCTGCTACCAGCTGCTGGATCAGGGGTTCACTTAGTTTCTCACACACTGCTGCTACCAGCTGCTGGATCAGGGGTTCACTTAGTTTCTCACACACTGCTGCTACCAGCTGCTGCATCAGGGGTTCACTTAGTTTCTCACACACTGCTGCTACCAGCTGCTGGATCAGGGGTTCACTTAGTTTCTCACACCCTGCTGCTACCAGCTGCTGGATCAGGGGTTCACTTAGTTTCTCACACCCTGCTGCTACCAGCTCCTGGATCAGGGGTTCACTTAGTTTCTCACTCACTGCTGCTACCAGCTGGTGGATCAGGGGTTCACTTAGTTTCTCACTCACTGCTGCTACCAGCTGCTGGATCAGGGGTTCACTTAGTTTTTCACTCACTGCTGCTACCAGCTGCTGGATCAGGGGTTCACTTAGTTTCTCACACCCTGCTGCTACCAGCTGCTGGATCAGGGGTTCACTTAGTTTCTCACACCCTGCTGCTACCAGCTCCTGGATCAGGGGTTCACTTAGTTTCTCACACCCTGCTGCTACTATCTGCTGGATCAGGGGTTCACTTAGTTTCTCACTGCTGCTACCAGCTGGTGGATCAGGGGTTCACTTAGTTTCTCACTCACTGCTGCTACCAGCTGCTGGATCAGGGGTTCACTTAGTTTCTCACACACTGCTGCTACCAGCTGCTGGATCAGGGGTTCACTTAGTTTCTCACACACTGCTGCTACCAGCTGCTGGATCAGGGGTTCACTTAGTTTCTCACACACTGCTGCTACCAGCTGCTGGATCAGGGGTTCACTTAGTTTCTCACACCCTGCTGCTACCAGCTGCTGGATCAGGGGTTCACTTAGTTTCTCACACCCTGCTGCTACCAGCTGCTGGATCAGGGGTTCACTTAGTTTCTCACTGCTGCTACCAGCTGGTGGATCAGGGGTTCACTTAGTTTCTCACACACTGCTGCTACCAGCTGCTGGATCAGGGGTTCACTTAGTTTCTCACTCACTGCTGCTACCAGCTGCTGGATCAGGGGTTCACTTAGTTTCTCACTCACTGCTGCTACCAGCTGCTGGATCAGGGGTTCACTTAGTTTCTCACACACTGCTGCTACCAGCTGCTGGATCAGGGGTTCACTTAGTTTCTCACTGCTGCTACCAGCTGGTGGATCAGGGGTTCACTTAGTTTCTCACAAACTGCTGCTACCAGCTGCTGGATCAGGGGTTCACTTAGTTTCTCACACACTGCTGCTACCAGCTGCTGGATCAGGGGTTCACTTAGTTTCTCACTCACTGCTGCTACCAGCTGCTGGATCAGGGGTTCACTTAGTTTCTCACACACTGCTGCTACCAGCTGCTGGATCAGAGGATCACTTAGTTTCTCACTCACTGCTGCTACCAGCTGCTGGATCAGGGGTTCACTTAGTTTCTCACTGCTGCTACCAGCTGCTGGATCAGGGGTTCACTTAGTTTCTCACTCACTGCTGCTACCAGCTGCTGGATCAGGGGTTCACTTAGTTTCTCACTCACTGCTGCTACCAGCTGCTGGATCAGGGGTTCACTTAGTTTCTCACACACTGCTGCTACCAGCTGCTGGATCAGGGGTTCACTTAGTTTCTCACACACTGCTGCTACCAGCTGCTGGATCAGGGGTTCACTTAGTTTCTCACTGCTGCTACCAGCTGCTGGATCAGGGGTTCACTTAGTTTCTCACACACTGCTGCTACCAGCTGCTGGATCAGGGGTTCACTTAGTTTCTCACACACTGCTGCTACCAGCTGCTGGATCAGGGGTTCACTTAGTTTCTCACTCACTGCTGCTACCAGCTGCTGGATCAGGGGTTCACTTAGTTTCTCACTCACTGCTGCTACCAGCTGCTGGATCAGGGGTTCACTTAGTTTCTCACTGCTGCTACCAGCTGGTGGATCAGGGGTTCACTTAGTTTCTCACACACTGCTGCTACCAGCTGCTGGATCAGGGGTTCACTTAGTTTCTCACACACTGCTGCTACCAGCTGCTGGATCAGGGGTTCACTTAGTTTCTCACTCACTGCTGCTACCAGCTGCTGGATCAGGGGTTCACTTAGTTTCTTACTCACTGCTGCTATTAGCTGCTGGATCAGGGGTTCACTTAGTTTCTCACACACTGCTGCTACCAGCTGCTGGATCAGGGGTTCACTTAGTTTCTCACTGCTGCTACCAGCTGCTGGATCAGGGGTTCACTTAGTTTCTCACACACTGCTGCTACCAGCTGCTGGATCAGGGGTTCACTTAGTTTCTCACACACTGCTGCTACCAGCTGCTGGATCAGGGGTTCACTTAGTTTAACACATACTGCTGCTACCAGCTGCTGGATCAGGGGTTCACTTAGTTTCTCACACACTGCTGCTACCAGCTGCTGGATCAGGGGTTCACTTAGTTTCTCACTCACTGCTGCTACCAGCTGCTGGATAAGGGGTTCACTTAGTTTTTCACTCACTGCTGCTACCAGCTGCTGGATCAGGGGTTCACTTAGTTTCTCACTCACTGCTGCTACCAGCTGCTGGATCAGGGGTTCACTTAGTTTCTCACTCACTGCTGCTACCAGCTGCTGGATCAGGGGTTCACTTAGTTTCTCACACACTGCTGCTACCAGCTGCTGGATCAGAGGTTCACTTAGTTTCTCACTCACTGCTGCTACCAGCTGCTGGATCAGGGGTTCACTTAGTTTCTCACTGCTGCTACCAGCTGCTGGATCAGGGGTTCACTTAGTTTCTCACACACTGCTGCTACCAGCTGCTGGATCAGGGGTTCAATTAGTTTCTCACTCACTGCTGCTACCAGCTGCTGGATCAGGGGTTCACTTAGTTTCTCACTCACTGCTGCTACCAGCTGCGGGATCAGGGGTTCACTTAGTTTCTCACACACTGCTGCTACCAGCTGCTGGATCAGGGGTTCACTTAGTTTCTCACACACTGCTGCTACCAGCTGCTGCATCAGGGGTTCACTTAGTTTCTCACACACTGCTGCTACCAGCTGCTGGATCAGGGGTTCACTTAGTTTCTCACACCCTGCTGCTACCAGCTGCTGGATCAGGGGTTCACTTAGTTTCTCACACCCTGCTGCTACCAGCTCCTGGATCAGGGGTTCACTTAGTTTCTCACACACTGCTGCTACCAGCTGGTGGATCAGGGGTTCACTTAGTTTCTCACTCACTGCTGCTACCAGCTGCTGGATCAGGGGTTCACTTAGTTTTTCACTCACTGCTGCTACCAGCTGCTTGATCAGGGGTTCACTTAGTTTCTCACTCACTGCTGCTACCAGCTGCTGGATCAGGGGTTCACTTAGTTTCTTTCTCACTGCTGATACCAGCTGCTGGATCAGGGGTTCACTTAGTTTCTCACACACTGCTGCTACCAGCTGCTGGATCAGGGGTTCACTTAGTTTCTCACACACTGCTGCTACCAGCTGCTGGATCAGGGGTTCACTTAGTTTAACACACCCTGCTGCTACCAGCTGCTGGATCAGGGGTTCACTTAGTTTCTCACACACTGCTGCTACCAGCTGCTGGATCAGGGGTTCACTTAGTTTCTCACTCACTGCTCTTACCAGCTGCTGGATCAGGGGTTCACTTAGTTTTTCACTCACTGCTGCTACCAGCTGCTGGATCAGGGGTTCACTTAGTTTCTCACTCACTGCTGCTACCAGCTGCTGGATCAGGGGTTCACTTAGTTTCTCACACACTGCTGCTACCAGCTGCTGGATCAGAGGTTCACTTAGTTTCTCACTCACTGCTGCTACCAGCTGCTGGATCAGGGGTTCACTTAGTTTCTCACTGCTGCTACCAGCTGCTGGATCAGGGGTTCACTTAGTTTGTAACTGCTGCTACCAGCTGCTGGATCAGGGGTTCACTTAGTTTCTCACACACTGCTGCTACCAGCTGCTGGATCAGGGGTTCACTTAGTTTCTCACACACTGCTGCTACCAGCTGCTGGATCAGGGGTTCACTTAGTTTCTCACTCACTGCTGCTACCAGCTGCTGGATCAGGGGTTCACTTAGTTTCTCACTCACTGCTGCTACCAGCTGCGGGATCAGGGGTTCACTTAGTTTCTCACTCACTGCTGCTACCAGCTGCTGGATCAGGGATTCACTTAGTTTCTCACACACTGCTGCTACCAGCTGCTGGATCAGGGGTTCACTTAGTTTCTCACACACTGCTGCTACCAGCTGCTGGATCAGGGGTTCACTTAGTTTCTCACACACTGCTGCTACCAGCTGCTGGATCAGGGGTTCACTTAGTTTCTCACACCCTGCTGCTACCAGCTCCTGGATCAGGGGTTCACTTAGTTTCTCACACCCTGCTGCTACCAGCTGCTGGATCAGGGGTTCACTTAGTTTCTCACTGCTGCTACCAGCTGGTGGATCAGGGGTTCACTTAGTTTCTCACACCCTGCTGCTACTATCTGCTGGATCAGGGGTTCACTTAGTTTCTCACTGCTGCTACCAGCTGGTGGATCAGGGGTTCACTTAGTTTCTCACTCACTGCTGCTACCAGCTATTGGATCAGGGGTTCACTTAGTTTCTCACACACTGCTGCTACCAGCTGCTGGATCAGGGGTTCACTTAGTTTCTCACACACTGCTGCTACCAGCTGCTGGATCAGGGGTTCACTTAGTTTCTCACACACTGCTGCTACCAGCTGCTGGATCAGGGGTTCACTTAGTTTCTCACACCCTGCTGCTACCAGCTGCTGGATCAGGGGTTCACTTAGTTTCTCACACCCTGCTGCTACCAGCTGCTGGATCAGGGGTTCACTTAGTTTCTCACTGCTGCTACCAGCTGGTGGATCAGGGGTTCACTTAGTTTCTCACAAACTGCTGCTACCAGCTGCTGGATCAGGGGTTCACTTAGTTTCTCACACACTGCTGCTACCAGCTGCTGGATCAGGGGTTCACTTAGTTTCTCACTCACTGCTGCTACCAGCTGCTGGATCAGGGGTTCACTTAGTTTCTCACACACTGCTGCTACCAGCTGCTGGATCAGAGGATCACTTAGTTTCTCACTCACTGCTGCTACCAGCTGCTGGATCAGGGGTTCACTTAGTTTCTCACTGCTGCTACCAGCTGCTGGATCAGGGGTTCACTTAGTTTCTCACTCACTGCTGCTACCAGCTGCTGGATCAGGGGTTCACTTAGTTTCTCACTCACTGCTGCTACCAGCTGCTGGATCAGGGGTTCACTTAGTTTCTCACACACTGCTGCTACCAGCTGCTGGATCAGGGGTTCACTTAGTTTCTCACAACCTGCTGCTACCAGCTGCTGGATCAGGGGTTCACTTAGTTTCTCACTGCTGCTACCAGCTGCTGGATCAGGGGTTCACTTAGTTTCTCACACACTGCTGCTACCAGCTGCTGGATCAGGGGTTCACTTAGTTTCTCACACACTGCTGCTACCAGCTGCTGGATCAGGGGTTCACTTAGTTTCTCACTCACTGCTGCTACCAGCTGCTGGATCAGGGGTTCACTTAGTTTCTCACTCACTGCTGCTACCAGCTGCTGGATCAGGGGTTCACTTAGTTTCTCACTGCTGCTACCAGCTGGTGGATCAGGGGTTCACTTAGTTTCTCACACACTGCTGCTACCAGCTGCTGGATCAGGGGTTCACTTAGTTTCTCACACACTGCTGCTACCAGCTGCTGGATCAGGGGTTCACTTAGTTTCTCACTCACTGCTGCTACCAGCTGCTGGATCAGGGGTTCACTTAGTTTCTCACTCACTGCTGCTACCAGCTGCTGGATCAGGGGTTCACTTAGTTTCTTACTCACTGCTGCTATTAGCTGCTGGATCAGGGGTTCACTTAGTTTCTCACACACTGCTGCTACCAGCTGCTGGATCAGGGGTTCACTTAGTTTCTCACTGCTGCTACCAGCTGCTGGATCAGGGGTTCACTTAGTTTCTCACACACTGCTGCTACCAGCTGCTGGATCAGGGGTTCACTTAGTTTCTCACACACTGCTGCTACCAGCTGCTGGATCAGGGGTTCACTTAGTTTAACACATACTGCTGCTACCAGCTGCTGGATCAGGGGTTCACTTAGTTTCTCACACACTGCTGCTACCAGCTGCTGGATCAGGGGTTCACTTAGTTTCTCACTCACTGCTGCTACCAGCTGCTGGATAAGGGGTTCACTTAGTTTTTCACTCACTGCTGCTACCAGCTGCTGGATCAGGGGTTCACTTAGTTTCTCACTCACTGCTGCTACCAGCTGCTGGATCAGGGGTTCACTTAGTTTCTCACTCACTGCTGCTACCAGCTGCTGGATCAGGGGTTCACTTAGTTTCTCACACACTGCTGCTACCAGCTGCTGGATCAGAGGTTCACTTAGTTTCTCACTCACTGCTGCTACCAGCTGCTGGATCAGGGGTTCACTTAGTTTCTCACTGCTGCTACCAGCTGCTGGATCAGGGGTTCACTTAGTTTCTCACTGCTGCTACCAGCTGCTGGATCAGGGGTTCACTTAGTTTCTCACACACTGCTGCTACCAGCTGCTGGATCAGGGGTTCAATTAGTTTCTCACTCACTGCTGCTACCAGCTGCTGGATCAGGGGTTCACTTAGTTTCTCACTCACTGCTGCTACCAGCTGCTGGATCAGGGGTTCACTTAGTTTCTCACACACTGCTGCTACCAGCTGCTGGATCAGGGGTTCACTTAGTTTCTCACACACTGCTGCTACCAGCTGCTGCATCAGGGGTTCACTTAGTTTCTCACACACTGCTGCTACCAGCTGCTGGATCAGGGGTTCACTTAGTTTCTCACACCCTGCTGCTACCAGCTGCTGGATCAGGGGTTCACTTAGTTTCTCACACCCTGCTGCTACCAGCTCCTGGATCAGGGGTTCACTTAGTTTCTCACTCACTGCTGCTACCAGCTGGTGGATCAGGGGTTCACTTAGTTTCTCACTCACTGCTGCTACCAGCTGCTGGATCAGGGGTTCACTTAGTTTTTCACTCACTGCTGCTACCAGCTGCTGGATCAGGGGTTCACTTAGTTTCTCACACCCTGCTGCTACCAGCTGCTGGATCAGGGGTTCACTTAGTTTCTCACACCCTGCTGCTACCAGCTCCTGGATCAGGGGTTCACTTAGTTTCTCACACCCTGCTGCTACTATCTGCTGGATCAGGGGTTCACTTAGTTTCTCACTGCTGCTACCAGCTGGTGGATCAGGGGTTCACTTAGTTTCTCACACACTGCTGCTACCAGCTGCTGGATCAGGGGTTCACTTAGTTTCTCACACACTGCTGCTACCAGCTGCTGGATCAGGGGTTCACTTAGTTTCTCACACACTGCTGCTACCAGCTGCTGGATCAGGGGTTCACTTAGTTTCTCACACCCTGCTGCTACCAGCTGCTGGATCAGGGGTTCACTTAGTTTCTCACACCCTGCTGCTACCAGCTGCTGGATCAGGGGTTCACTTAGTTTCTCACTGCTGCTACCAGCTGGTGGATCAGGGGTTCACTTAGTTTCTCACACACTGCTGCTACCAGCTGCTGGATCAGGGGTTCACTTAGTTTCTCACTCACTGCTGCTACCAGCTGCTGGATCAGGGGTTCACTTAGTTTCTCACTCACTGCTGCTACCAGCTGCTGGATCAGGGGTTCACTTAGTTTCTCACACACTGCTGCTACCAGCTGCTGGATCAGAGGATCACTTAGTTTCTCACTCACTGCTGCTACCAGCTGCTGGATCAGGGGTTCACTTAGTTTCTCACTGCTGCTACCAGCTGCTGGATCAGGGGTTCACTTAGTTTCTCACTCACTGCTGCTACCAGCTGCTGGATCAGGGGTTCACTTAGTTTCTCACTCACTGCTGCTACCAGCTGCTGGATCAGGGGTTCACTTAGTTTCTCACACACTGCTGCTACCAGCTGCTGGATCAGGGGTTCACTTAGTTTCTCACACACTGCTGCTACCAGCTGCTGGATCAGGGGTTCACTTAGTTTCTCACTGCTGCTACCAGCTGGTGGATCAGGGGTTCACTTAGTTTCTCACACACTGCTGCTACCAGCTGCTGGATCAGGGGTTCACTTAGTTTCTCACACACTGCTGCTACCAGCTGCTGGATCAGGGGTTTACTTAGTTTTTCACTCACTGCTGCTACCAGCTGCTGGATCAGGGGTTCACTTAGTTTCTCACTCACTGCTGCTACCAGCTGCTGGATCAGGGGTTCACTTAGTTTCTCACTCACTGCTGCTACCAGCTGCTGGATCAGGGGTTCACTTAGTTTCTTACTCACTGCTGCTATTAGCTGCTGGATCAGGGGTTCACTTAGTTTCTCACACACTGCTGCTACCAGCTGCTGGATCAGGGGTTCACTTAGTTTCTCACTGCTGCTACCAGCTGCTGGATCAGGGGTTCACTTAGTTTCTCACACACTGCTGCTACCAGCTGCTGGATCAGGGGTTCACTTAGTTTCTCACACACTGCTGCTACCAGCTGCTGGATAAGGGGTTCACTTAGTTTAACACATACTGCTGCTACCAGCTGCTGGATCAGGGGTTCACTTAGTTTCTCACACACTAGTGCTACCAGCTGCTGGATCAGGGGTTCACTTAGTTTCTCACTCACTGCTGCTACCAGCTGCTGGATCAGGGGTTCACTTAGTTTCTCACTCACTGCTGCTACCAGCTGCTGGATCAGGGGTTCACTTAGTTTCTCACTCACTGCTGCTACCAGCTGCTGGATCAGGGGTTCACTTAGTTTCTCACTCACTGCTGCTACCAGCTGCTGGATCAGGGGTTCACTTAGTTTCTCACACACTGCTGCTATCAGCTGCTGGATCAGAGGTTCACTTAGTTTCTCACTCACTGCTGCTACCAGCTGCTGGATCAGGGGTTCACTTAGTTTCTCACTGCTGCTACCAGCTGCTGGATCAGGGGTTCACTTAGTTTCTCACTGCTGCTACCAGCTGCTGGATCAGGGGTTCACTTAGTTTCTCACACACTGCTGCTACCAGCTGCTGGATCAGGGGTTCACTTAGTTTCTCACACACTGCTGCTACCAGCTGCTGGATCAGGGGTTCACTTAGTTTCTCACTCACTGCTGCTACCAGCTGCTGGATCAGGGATTCACTTAGTTTCTCACACACTGCTGCTACCAGCTGCTGGATCAGGGGTTCACTTAGTTTCTCACAAACTGCTGCTACCAGCTGCTGGATCAGGGGTTCACTTAGTTTCTCACACACTGCTGCTACCAGCTGCTGGATCAGGGGTTCACTTAGTTTCTCACACCCTGCTGCTACCAGCTGCTGGATCAGGGGTTCACTTAGTTTCTCACTCACTGCTGCTACCAGCTCCTGGATCAGGGGTTCACTTAGTTTCTCACACCCTGCTGCTACCAGCTGCTGGATCAGGGGTTCACTTAGTTTCTCACTGCTGCTACCAGCTGGTGGATCAGGGGTTCACTTAGTTTCTCACACCCTGCTGCTACTATCTGCTGGATCAGGGGTTCACTTAGTTTCTCACTGCTGCTACCAGCTGGTGGATCAGGGGTTCACTTAGTTTCTCACACACTGCTGCTACCAGCTGCTTGATCAGGGGTTCACTTAGTTTCTCACACCCTGCTGCTACCAGCTGCTGGATCAGGGGTTCACTTAGTTTCTCACACCCTGCTGCTACCAGCTGCTGGATCAGGGGTTCACTTAGTTTCTCATACCCTGCTGCTACTAGCTGCTGGATCAGGGGTTCACTTAGTTTCTCACACACTGCTGCTACCAGCTGCTGGATCAGGGGTTCACTTAGTTTCTCTCACACTGCTGCTACCAGCTGCTGGATCAGGGGTTCACTTAGTTTCTCTCACACTGCTGCTACCAGCTGCTGGATCAAGGGTTCACTTAGTTTCTCACACACTGCTGCTACCAGCTGCTGGATCAGGGGTTTACTTAGTTTTTCACACACTGCTGCTACCAGCTGCTGGATCAGGGGTTCACTTAGTTTCTCACACACTGCTGCTACCAGCTGCTGGATCAGGGGTTCACTTAGTTTCTCACTGCTGCTACCAGCTGCTGGATCAGGGGTTCACTTAGTTTCTCACACACTGCTGCTACCAGCTGCTGGATCAGGGGTTCACTTAGTTTCTCACACACTGCTGCTACCAGCTGCTGGATCAGGGGTTCACTTAGTTTAACACATACTGCTGCTACCAGCTGCTGGATCAGGGGTTCACTTAGTTTCTCACACACTGCTGCTACCAGCTGCTGGATCAGGGGTTCACTTAGTTTCTCACTCACTGCTGCTACCAGCTGCTGGATAAGGGGTTCACTTAGTTTTTCACTCACTGCTGCTACCAGCTGCTGGATCAGGGGTTCACTTAGTTTCTCACTCACTGCTGCTACCAGCTGCTGGATCAGGGGTTCACTTAGTTTCTCACTCACTGCTGCTACCAGCTGCTGGATCAGGGGTTCACTTAGTTTCTCACACACTGCTGCTACCAGCTGCTGGATCAGAGGTTCACTTAGTTTCTCACTCACTGCTGCTACCAGCTGCTGGATCAGGGGTTCACTTAGTTTCTCACTGCTGCTACCAGCTGCTGGATCAGGGGTTCACTTAGTTTCTCACTGCTGCTACCAGCTGCTGGATCAGGGGTTCACTTAGTTTCTCACACACTGCTGCTACCAGCTGCTGGATCAGGGGTTCAATTAGTTTCTCACTCACTGCTGCTACCAGCTGCTGGATCAGGGGTTCACTTAGTTTCTCACTCACTGCTGCTACCAGCTGCTGGATCAGGGGTTCACTTAGTTTCTCACACACTGCTGCTACCAGCTGCTGGATCAGGGGTTCACTTAGTTTCTCACACACTGCTGCTACCAGCTGCTGCATCAGGGGTTCACTTAGTTTCTCACACACTGCTGCTACCAGCTGCTGGATCAGGGGTTCACTTAGTTTCTCACACCCTGCTGCTACCAGCTGCTGGATCAGGGGTTCACTTAGTTTCTCACACCCTGCTGCTACCAGCTCCTGGATCAGGGGTTCACTTAGTTTCTCACACACTGCTGTTACCAGCTGGTGGATCAGGGGTTCACTTAGTTTCTCACACCCTGCTGCTACCAGCTGCTGGATCAGGGGTTCACTTAGTTTATCAAACCCTGCTGCTACCAGCTGCTGGATCAGGGGTTCACTTAGTTTCTCACTGCTGCTACCAGCTGGTGGATCAGGGGTTCACTTAGTTTCTCACACACTGCTGCTACCAGCTGCTGGATCAGGGGTTCACTTAGTTTCTCACTCACTGCTGCTACCAGCTGCTGGATCAGGGGTTCACTTAGTTTCTCACTCACTGCTACTACCAGCTGCTGGATCAGGGGTTCACTTAGTTTTTCACTCACTGCTGCTACCAGCTGCTTGATCAGGGGTTCACTTAGTTTCTCACTCACTGCTGCTTACCAGCTGCTGGATCAGGGGTTCACTTAGTTTCTTTCTCACTGCTGATACCAGCTGCTGGATCAGGGGTTCACTTAGTTTCTCACACACTGCTGCTACCAGCTGCTGGATCAGGGGTTCACTTAGTTTCTCACTCACTGCTGCTACCAGCTGCTGGATCAGGGGTTCACTTAGTTTCTCACACACTGCTGCTACCAGCTGCTGGATCAGGGGTTCACTTAGTTTCTCACACACTGCTGCTACCAGCTGCTGGATCAGGGGTTCACTTAGTTTAACACACCCTGCTGCTACCAGCTGCTGGATCAGGGGTTCACTTAGTTTCTCACACACTGCTGCTACCAGCTGCTGGATCAGGGGTTCACTTAGTTTCTCACTCACTGCTGCTACCAGCTGCTGGATCAGGGGTTCACTTAGTTTCTCACACACTGCTGCTACCAGCTGCTGGATCAGGGGTTCACTTAGTTTCTCACACACTGCTGCTACCAGCTGCTGGATCAGGGGTTCACTTAGTTTCTCACACACTGCTGCTACCAGCTGCTGGATCAGGGTTCACTTAGTTTCTCACTCACTGCTGCTACCAAATGCTGGATCAGGGGTTCACTTAGTTTCTCACTCACTGCTGCTACCAGCTGCTGGATCAGGGGTTCACTTAGTTTCTCACACACTGCTGCTACCAGCTGCTGGATCAGGGGTTCACTTAGTTTCTCACACCCTGCTGCTACCAGCTGCTGGATCAGGGGTTCACTTGGTTTCTCACACCCTGCTGCTACCAGCTGCTGGATCAGGGGTTCACTTAGTTTCTCACACCCTGCTGCTACCAGCTGCTGGATCAAGGGTTCACTTAGTTTCACACTCACAGCTGCTACCAGTTGCTGGATCAGGGGTTCACTTAGTTTCTCACTGCTGCTACCAGCTGCTGGATCAGGGGTTCACTTAGTTTCTCACACACTGCTGCTACCAGCTGCTGGATCAGGGGTTCACTTAGTTTCTCTAACACTGCTGCTACCAGCTGCTGGATCAGGGGTTCACTTAGTTTCTCTCACACTGCTGCTACCAGCTGCTGGATCAGGGGTTCACTTAGTTTCTCTCACACTGCTGCTACCAGCTGCTGGATCAAGGGTTCACTTAGTTTCTCACACACTGCTAATACCAGCTGCTGGATCAGGGGTTCACTTAGTTTCTCACTGCTGCTACCAGCTGCTGGATCAGGGGTTCACTTAGTTTCTCACTGCTGCTACCAGCTGCTGGATCAGGGGTTCACTTAGTTTCTCACACACTGCTGCTACCAGCTGCTGGATCAGGGGTTCACTTAGTTTCTCACACACTGCTACCAGCTGCTGGATCAGGGGTTCACTTAGTTTCTCACACACTGCTGCTACCAGCTGCTGGATCAGGGGTTCACTTAGTTTCTCACACACTGCTGCTACCAGCTGCTGGATCAGGGGTTCACTTAGTTTAACACATACTGCTGCTACCAGCTGCTGGATCAGGGGTTCACTTAGTTTCTCACTCACTGCTGCTACCAGCTGCGGGATCAGGGGTTCACTTAGTTTCTCACTCACTGCTGCTACCAGCTGCTGGATCAGGGGTTCACTTAGTTTCTCACTGCTGCTACCAGCTGCTGGATCAGGGGTTCACTTAGTTTCTCACTCACTGCTGCTACCAGCTGCTGGATCAGGGGTTCACTTAGTTTCTCACACCCTGCTGCTACCAGCTGCTGGATCAGGGGTTCACTTAGTTTCTCACACACTGCTGCTACCAGCTGCTGGATCAGGGGTTCACTTAGTTTCTCACTCACTGCTGCTACCAGCTGCTGGATCAGGGGTTCACTTAGTTTCTCACACACTGCTGCTACCAGCTGCTGGATCAGGGGTTCACTTAGTTTCTCACACACTGCTGCTACCAGCTGCTGGATCAGGGGTTCACTTAGTTTCTCACACACTGCTGCTACCAAATGCTGGATCAGGGGTTCACTTAGTTTCTCACTCACTGCTGCTACCAGCTGCTGGATCAGGGGTTCACTTAGTTTCTCACACACTGCTGCTACCAGCTGCTGGATCAGGGGTTCACTTAGTTTCTCACACCCTGCTGCTACCAGCTGCTGGATCAGGGGTTCACTTAGTTTCTCAAACCCTGCTGCTACCAGCTGCTGGATCAGGGGTTCACTTAGTTTCTCACACCCTGCTGCTACCAGCTGCTGGATCAAGGGTTCACTTAGTTTCACACTCACAGCTGCTACCAGTTGCTGGATCAGGGGTTCACTTAGTTTCTCACTGCTGCTACCAGCTGCTGGATCAGGGGTTCACTTAGTTTCTCACACACTGCTGCTACCAGCTGCTGGATCAGGGGTTCACTTAGTTTCTCTCACACTGCTGCTACCAGCTGCTGGATCAGGGGTTCACTTAGTTTCTCTCACACTGCTGCTACCAGCTGCTGGATCAGGGGTTCACTTAGTTTCTCTCACACTGCTGCTACCAGCTGCTGGATCAAGGGTTCACTTAGTTTCTCACACACTGCTGCTACCAGCTGCTGGATCAGGGGTTCACTTAGTTTCTCACTGCTGCTACCAGCTGCTGGATCAGGGGTTCACTTAGTTTCTCATTCACTGCTGCTACCAGCTGCTGGATCAGGGGTTCACTTAGTTTCTCACACACTGCTGCTACCAGCTGCTGGATCAGGGGTTCACTTAGTTTAACACACCCTGCTGCTACCAGCTGCTGGATCAGGGGTTCACTTAGTTTCTCACACACTGCTGCTACCAGCTGCTGGATCAGGGGTTCACTTAGTTTCTCACTCACTGCTCTTACCAGCTGCTGGATCAGGGGTTCACTTAGTTTTTCACTCACTGCTGCTACCAGCTGCTGGATCAGGGGTTCACTTAGTTTCTCACTCACTGCTGCTACCAGCTGCTGGATCAGGGGTTCACTTAGTTTCTCACACACTGCTGCTACCAGCTGCTGGATCAGAGGTTCACTTAGTTTCTCACTCACTGCTGCTACCAGCTGCTGGATCAGGGGTTCACTTAGTTTCTCACTGCTGCTACCAGCTGCTGGATCAGGGGTTCACTTAGTTTGTAACTGCTGCTACCAGCTGCTGGATCAGGGGTTCACTTAGTTTCTCACACACTGCTGCTACCAGCTGCTGGATCAGGGGTTCACTTAGTTTCTCACACACTGCTGCTACCAGCTGCTGGATCAGGGGTTCACTTAGTTTCTCACTCACTGCTGCTACCAGCTGCTGGATCAGGGGTTCACTTAGTTTCTCACTCACTGCTGCTACCAGCTGCGGGATCAGGGGTTCACTTAGTTTCTCACTCACTGCTGCTACCAGCTGCTGGATCAGGGATTCACTTAGTTTCTCACACACTGCTGCTACCAGCTGCTGGATCAGGGGTTCACTTAGTTTCTCACACACTGCTGCTACCAGCTGCTGGATCAGGGGTTCACTTAGTTTCTCACACACTGCTGCTACCAGCTGCTGGATCAGGGGTTCACTTAGTTTCTCACACCCTGCTGCTACCAGCTCCTGGATCAGGGGTTCACTTAGTTTCTCACACCCTGCTGCTACCAGCTGCTGGATCAGGGGTTCACTTAGTTTCTCACTGCTGCTACCAGCTGGTGGATCAGGGGTTCACTTAGTTTCTCACACCCTGCTGCTACTATCTGCTGGATCAGGGGTTCACTTAGTTTCTCACTGCTGCTACCAGCTGGTGGATCAGGGGTTCACTTAGTTTCTCACTCACTGCTGCTACCAGCTATTGGATCAGGGGTTCACTTAGTTTCTCACACACTGCTGCTACCAGCTGCTGGATCAGGGGTTCACTTAGTTTCTCACACACTGCTGCTACCAGCTGCTGGATCAGGGGTTCACTTAGTTTCTCACACACTGCTGCTACCAGCTGCTGGATCAGGGGTTCACTTAGTTTCTCACACCCTGCTGCTACCAGCTGCTGGATCAGGGGTTCACTTAGTTTCTCACACCCTGCTGCTACCAGCTGCTGGATCAGGGGTTCACTTAGTTTCTCACTGCTGCTACCAGCTGGTGGATCAGGGGTTCACTTAGTTTCTCACAAACTGCTGCTACCAGCTGCTGGATCAGGGGTTCACTTAGTTTCTCACACACTGCTGCTACCAGCTGCTGGATCAGGGGTTCACTTAGTTTCTCACTCACTGCTGCTACCAGCTGCTGGATCAGGGGTTCACTTAGTTTCTCACACACTGCTGCTACCAGCTGCTGGATCAGAGGATCACTTAGTTTCTCACTCACTGCTGCTACCAGCTGCTGGATCAGGGGTTCACTTAGTTTCTCACTGCTGCTACCAGCTGCTGGATCAGGGGTTCACTTAGTTTCTCACTCACTGCTGCTACCAGCTGCTGGATCAGGGGTTCACTTAGTTTCTCACTCACTGCTGCTACCAGCTGCTGGATCAGGGGTTCACTTAGTTTCTCACACACTGCTGCTACCAGCTGCTGGATCAGGGGTTCACTTAGTTTCTCACACACTGCTGCTACCAGCTGCTGGATCAGGGGTTCACTTAGTTTCTCACTGCTGCTACCAGCTGCTGGATCAGGGGTTCACTTAGTTTCTCACACACTGCTGCTACCAGCTGCTGGATCAGGGGTTCACTTAGTTTCTCACACACTGCTGCTACCAGCTGCTGGATCAGGGGTTCACTTAGTTTCTCACTCACTGCTGCTACCAGCTGCTGGATCAGGGGTTCACTTAGTTTCTCACTCACTGCTGCTACCAGCTGCTGGATCAGGGGTTCACTTAGTTTCTCACTGCTGCTACCAGCTGGTGGATCAGGGGTTCACTTAGTTTCTCACACACTGCTGCTACCAGCTGCTGGATCAGGGGTTCACTTAGTTTCTCACACACTGCTGCTACCAGCTGCTGGATCAGGGGTTCACTTAGTTTCTCACTCACTGCTGCTACCAGCTGCTGGATCAGGGGTTCACTTAGTTTCTCACTCACTGCTGCTACCAGCTGCTGGATCAGGGGTTCACTTAGTTTCTTACTCACTGCTGCTATTAGCTGCTGGATCAGGGGTTCACTTAGTTTCTCACACACTGCTGCTACCAGCTGCTGGATCAGGGGTTCACTTAGTTTCTCACTGCTGCTACCAGCTGCTGGATCAGGGGTTCACTTAGTTTCTCACACACTGCTGCTACCAGCTGCTGGATCAGGGGTTCACTTAGTTTCTCACACACTGCTGCTACCAGCTGCTGGATCAGGGGTTCACTTAGTTTAACACATACTGCTGCTACCAGCTGCTGGATCAGGGGTTCACTTAGTTTCTCACACACTGCTGCTACCAGCTGCTGGATCAGGGGTTCACTTAGTTTCTCACTCACTGCTGCTACCAGCTGCTGGATAAGGGGTTCACTTAGTTTTTCACTCACTGCTGCTACCAGCTGCTGGATCAGGGGTTCACTTAGTTTCTCACTCACTGCTGCTACCAGCTGCTGGATCAGGGGTTCACTTAGTTTCTCACTCACTGCTGCTACCAGCTGCTGGATCAGGGGTTCACTTAGTTTCTCACACACTGCTGCTACCAGCTGCTGGATCAGAGGTTCACTTAGTTTCTCACTCACTGCTGCTACCAGCTGCTGGATCAGGGGTTCACTTAGTTTCTCACTGCTGCTACCAGCTGCTGGATCAGGGGTTCACTTAGTTTCTCACTGCTGCTACCAGCTGCTGGATCAGGGGTTCACTTAGTTTCTCACACACTGCTGCTACCAGCTGCTGGATCAGGGGTTCAATTAGTTTCTCACTCACTGCTGCTACCAGCTGCTGGATCAGGGGTTCACTTAGTTTCTCACTCACTGCTGCTACCAGCTGCTGGATCAGGGGTTCACTTAGTTTCTCACACACTGCTGCTACCAGCTGCTGGATCAGGGGTTCACTTAGTTTCTCACACACTGCTGCTACCAGCTGCTGCATCAGGGGTTCACTTAGTTTCTCACACACTGCTGCTACCAGCTGCTGGATCAGGGGTTCACTTAGTTTCTCACACCCTGCTGCTACCAGCTGCTGGATCAGGGGTTCACTTAGTTTCTCACACCCTGCTGCTACCAGCTCCTGGATCAGGGGTTCACTTAGTTTCTCACTCACTGCTGCTACCAGCTGGTGGATCAGGGGTTCACTTAGTTTCTCACTCACTGCTGCTACCAGCTGCTGGATCAGGGGTTCACTTAGTTTTTCACTCACTGCTGCTACCAGCTGCTGGATCAGGGGTTCACTTAGTTTCTCACACCCTGCTGCTACCAGCTGCTGGATCAGGGGTTCACTTAGTTTCTCACACCCTGCTGCTACCAGCTCCTGGATCAGGGGTTCACTTAGTTTCTCACACCCTGCTGCTACTATCTGCTGGATCAGGGGTTCACTTAGTTTCTCACTGCTGCTACCAGCTGGTGGATCAGGGGTTCACTTAGTTTCTCACTCACTGCTGCTACCAGCTGCTGGATCAGGGGTTCACTTAGTTTCTCACACACTGCTGCTACCAGCTGCTGGATCAGGGGTTCACTTAGTTTCTCACACACTGCTGCTACCAGCTGCTGGATCAGGGGTTCACTTAGTTTCTCACACACTGCTGCTACCAGCTGCTGGATCAGGGGTTCACTTAGTTTCTCACACCCTGCTGCTACCAGCTGCTGGATCAGGGGTTCACTTAGTTTCTCACACCCTGCTGCTACCAGCTGCTGGATCAGGGGTTCACTTAGTTTCTCACTGCTGCTACCAGCTGGTGGATCAGGGGTTCACTTAGTTTCTCACACACTGCTGCTACCAGCTGCTGGATCAGGGGTTCACTTAGTTTCTCACTCACTGCTGCTACCAGCTGCTGGATCAGGGGTTCACTTAGTTTCTCACTCACTGCTGCTACCAGCTGCTGGATCAGGGGTTCACTTAGTTTCTCACACACTGCTGCTACCAGCTGCTGGATCAGAGGATCACTTAGTTTCTCACTCACTGCTGCTACCAGCTGCTGGATCAGGGGTTCACTTAGTTTCTCACTGCTGCTACCAGCTGCTGGATCAGGGGTTCACTTAGTTTCTCACTCACTGCTGCTACCAGCTGCTGGATCAGGGGTTCACTTAGTTTCTCACTCACTGCTGCTACCAGCTGCTGGATCAGGGGTTCACTTAGTTTCTCACACACTGCTGCTACCAGCTGCTGGATCAGGGGTTCACTTAGTTTCTCACACACTGCTGCTACCAGCTGCTGGATCAGGGGTTCACTTAGTTTCTCACTGCTGCTACCAGCTGGTGGATCAGGGGTTCACTTAGTTTCTCACACACTGCTGCTACCAGCTGCTGGATCAGGGGTTCACTTAGTTTCTCACACACTGCTGCTACCAGCTGCTGGATCAGGGGTTTACTTAGTTTTTCACTCACTGCTGCTACCAGCTGCTGGATCAGGGGTTCACTTAGTTTCTCACTCACTGCTGCTACCAGCTGCTGGATCAGGGGTTCACTTAGTTTCTCACTCACTGCTGCTACCAGCTGCTGGATCAGGGGTTCACTTAGTTTCTTACTCACTGCTGCTATTAGCTGCTGGATCAGGGGTTCACTTAGTTTCTCACACACTGCTGCTACCAGCTGCTGGATCAGGGGTTCACTTAGTTTCTCACTGCTGCTACCAGCTGCTGGATCAGGGGTTCACTTAGTTTCTCACACACTGCTGCTACCAGCTGCTGGATCAGGGGTTCACTTAGTTTCTCACACACTGCTGCTACCAGCTGCTGGATAAGGGGTTCACTTAGTTTAACACATACTGCTGCTACCAGCTGCTGGATCAGGGGTTCACTTAGTTTCTCACACACTAGTGCTACCAGCTGCTGGATCAGGGGTTCACTTAGTTTCTCACTCACTGCTGCTACCAGCTGCTGGATCAGGGGTTCACTTAGTTTTTCACTCACTGCTGCTACCAGCTGCTGGATCAGGGGTTCACTTAGTTTCTCACTCACTGCTGCTACCAGCTGCTGGATCAGGGGTTCACTTAGTTTCTCACTCACTGCTGCTACCAGCTGCTGGATCAGGGGTTCACTTAGTTTCTCACACACTGCTGCTATCAGCTGCTGGATCAGAGGTTCACTTAGTTTCTCACTCACTGCTGCTACCAGCTGCTGGATCAGGGGTTCACTTAGTTTCTCACTGCTGCTACCAGCTGCTGGATCAGGGGTTCACTTAGTTTCTCACTGCTGCTACCAGCTGCTGGATCAGGGGTTCACTTAGTTTCTCACACACTGCTGCTACCAGCTGCTGGATCAGGGGTTCACTTAGTTTCTCACACACTGCTGCTACCAGCTGCTGGATCAGGGGTTCACTTAGTTTCTCACTCACTGCTGCTACCAGCTGCTGGATCAGGGATTCACTTAGTTTCTCACACACTGCTGCTACCAGCTGCTGGATCAGGGGTTCACTTAGTTTCTCACAAACTGCTGCTACCAGCTGCTGGATCAGGGGTTCACTTAGTTTCTCACACACTGCTGCTACCAGCTGCTGGATCAGGGGTTCACTTAGTTTCTCACACCCTGCTGCTACCAGCTGCTGGATCAGGGGTTCACTTAGTTTCTCACTCACTGCTGCTACCAGCTCCTGGATCAGGGGTTCACTTAGTTTCTCACACCCTGCTGCTACCAGCTGCTGGATCAGGGGTTCACTTAGTTTCTCACTGCTGCTACCAGCTGGTGGATCAGGGGTTCACTTAGTTTCTCACACCCTGCTGCTACTATCTGCTGGATCAGGGGTTCACTTAGTTTCTCACTGCTGCTACCAGCTGGTGGATCAGGGGTTCACTTAGTTTCTCACACACTGCTGCTACCAGCTGCTTGATCAGGGGTTCACTTAGTTTCTCACACCCTGCTGCTACCAGCTGCTGGATCAGGGGTTCACTTAGTTTCTCACACCCTGCTGCTACCAGCTGCTGGATCAGGGGTTCACTTAGTTTCTCATACCCTGCTGCTACTAGCTGCTGGATCAGGGGTTCACTTAGTTTCTCACACACTGCTGCTACCAGCTGCTGGATCAGGGGTTCACTTAGTTTCTCTCACACTGCTGCTACCAGCTGCTGGATCAGGGGTTCACTTAGTTTCTCTCACACTGCTGCTACCAGCTGCTGGATCAAGGGTTCACTTAGTTTCTCACACACTGCTGCTACCAGCTGCTGGATCAGGGGTTTACTTAGTTTTTCACACACTGCTGCTACCAGCTGCTGGATCAGGGGTTCACTTAGTTTCTCACACACTGCTGCTACCAGCTGCTGGATCAGGGGTTCACTTAGTTTCTCACTGCTGCTACCAGCTGCTGGATCAGGGGTTCACTTAGTTTCTCACACACTGCTGCTACCAGCTGCTGGATCAGGGGTTCACTTAGTTTCTCACACACTGCTGCTACCAGCTGCTGGATCAGGGGTTCACTTAGTTTAACACATACTGCTGCTACCAGCTGCTGGATCAGGGGTTCACTTAGTTTCTCACACACTGCTGCTACCAGCTGCTGGATCAGGGGTTCACTTAGTTTCTCACTCACTGCTGCTACCAGCTGCTGGATAAGGGGTTCACTTAGTTTTTCACTCACTGCTGCTACCAGCTGCTGGATCAGGGGTTCACTTAGTTTCTCACTCACTGCTGCTACCAGCTGCTGGATCAGGGGTTCACTTAGTTTCTCACACACTGCTGCTACCAGCTGCTGGATCAGGGGTTCACTTAGTTTCTCACACACTGCTGCTACCAGCTGCTGGATCAGAGGTTCACTTAGTTTCTCACTCACTGCTGCTACCAGCTGCTGGATCAGGGGTTCACTTAGTTTCTCACTGCTGCTACCAGCTGCTGGATCAGGGGTTCACTTAGTTTCTCACTGCTGCTACCAGCTGCTGGATCAGGGGTTCACTTAGTTTCTCACACACTGCTGCTACCAGCTGCTGGATCAGGGGTTCAATTAGTTTCTCACTCACTGCTGCTACCAGCTGCTGGATCAGGGGTTCACTTAGTTTCTCACTCACTGCTGCTACCAGCTGCTGGATCAGGGGTTCACTTAGTTTCTCACACACTGCTGCTACCAGCTGCTGGATCAGGGGTTCACTTAGTTTCTCACACACTGCTGCTACCAGCTGCTGCATCAGGGGTTCACTTAGTTTCTCACACACTGCTGCTACCAGCTGCTGGATCAGGGGTTCACTTAGTTTCTCACACCCTGCTGCTACCAGCTGCTGGATCAGGGGTTCACTTAGTTTCTCACACCCTGCTGCTACCAGCTCCTGGATCAGGGGTTCACTTAGTTTCTCACACACTGCTGTTACCAGCTGGTGGATCAGGGGTTCACTTAGTTTCTCACACCCTGCTGCTACCAGCTGCTGGATCAGGGGTTCACTTAGTTTATCAAACCCTGCTGCTACCAGCTGCTGGATCAGGGGTTCACTTAGTTTCTCACTGCTGCTACCAGCTGGTGGATCAGGGGTTCACTTAGTTTCTCACACACTGCTGCTACCAGCTGCTGGATCAGGGGTTCACTTAGTTTCTCACTCACTGCTGCTACCAGCTGCTGGATCAGGGGTTCACTTAGTTTCTCACTCACTGCTACTACCAGCTGCTGGATCAGGGGTTCACTTAGTTTTTCACTCACTGCTGCTACCAGCTGCTTGATCAGGGGTTCACTTAGTTTCTCACTCACTGCTGCTACCAGCTGCTGGATCAGGGGTTCACTTAGTTTCTTTCTCACTGCTGATACCAGCTGCTGGATCAGGGGTTCACTTAGTTTCTCACACACTGCTGCTACCAGCTGCTGGATCAGGGGTTCACTTAGTTTCTCACTCACTGCTGCTACCAGCTGCTGGATCAGGGGTTCACTTAGTTTCTCACACACTGCTGCTACCAGCTGCTGGATCAGGGGTTCACTTAGTTTCTCACACACTGCTGCTACCAGCTGCTGGATCAGGGGTTCACTTAGTTTAACACACCCTGCTGCTACCAGCTGCTGGATCAGGGGTTCACTTAGTTTCTCACACACTGCTGCTACCAGCTGCTGGATCAGGGGTTCACTTAGTTTCTCACTCACTGCTGCTACCAGCTGCTGGATCAGGGGTTCACTTAGTTTCTCACACACTGCTGCTACCAGCTGCTGGATCAGGGGTTCACTTAGTTTCTCACACACTGCTGCTACCAGCTGCTGGATCAGGGGTTCACTTAGTTTCTCACACACTGCTGCTACCAGCTGCTGGATCAGGGGTTCACTTAGTTTCTCACTCACTGCTGCTACCAAATGCTGGATCAGGGGTTCACTTAGTTTCTCACTCACTGCTGCTACCAGCTGCTGGATCAGGGGTTCACTTAGTTTCTCACACACTGCTGCTACCAGCTGCTGGATCAGGGGTTCACTTAGTTTCTCACACCCTGCTGCTACCAGCTGCTGGATCAGGGGTTCACTTGGTTTCTCACACCCTGCTGCTACCAGCTGCTGGATCAGGGGTTCACTTAGTTTCTCACACCCTGCTGCTACCAGCTGCTGGATCAAGGGTTCACTTAGTTTCACACTCACAGCTGCTACCAGTTGCTGGATCAGGGGTTCACTTAGTTTCTCACTGCTGCTACCAGCTGCTGGATCAGGGGTTCACTTAGTTTCTCACACACTGCTGCTACCAGCTGCTGGATCAGGGGTTCACTTAGTTTCTCTAACACTGCTGCTACCAGCTGCTGGATCAGGGGTTCACTTAGTTTCTCTCACACTGCTGCTACCAGCTGCTGGATCAGGGGTTCACTTAGTTTCTCTCACACTGCTGCTACCAGCTGCTGGATCAAGGGTTCACTTAGTTTCTCACACACTGCTAATACCAGCTGCTGGATCAGGGGTTCACTTAGTTTCTCACTGCTGCTACCAGCTGCTGGATCAGGGGTTCACTTAGTTTCTCACTGCTGCTACCAGCTGCTGGATCAGGGGTTCACTTAGTTTCTCACACACTGCTGCTACCAGCTGCTGGATCAGGGGTTCACTTAGTTTCTCACACACTGCTACCAGCTGCTGGATCAGGGGTTCACTTAGTTTCTCACACACTGCTGCTACCAGCTGCTGGATCAGGGGTTCACTTAGTTTCTCACACACTGCTGCTACCAGCTGCTGGATCAGGGGTTCACTTAGTTTAACACATACTGCTGCTACCAGCTGCTGGATCAGGGGTTCACTTAGTTTCTCACTCACTGCTGCTACCAGCTGCGGGATCAGGGGTTCACTTAGTTTCTCACTCACTGCTGCTACCAGCTGCTGGATCAGGGGTTCACTTAGTTTCTCACTGCTGCTACCAGCTGCTGGATCAGGGGTTCACTTAGTTTCTCACTCACTGCTGCTACCAGCTGCTGGATCAGGGGTTCACTTAGTTTCTCACACCCTGCTGCTACCAGCTGCTGGATCAGGGGTTCACTTAGTTTCTCACACACTGCTGCTACCAGCTGCTGGATCAGGGGTTCACTTAGTTTCTCACTCACTGCTGCTACCAGCTGCTGGATCAGGGGTTCACTTAGTTTCTCACACACTGCTGCTACCAGCTGCTGGATCAGGGGTTCACTTAGTTTCTCACACACTGCTGCTACCAGCTGCTGGATCAGGGGTTCACTTAGTTTCTCACACACTGCTGCTACCAAATGCTGGATCAGGGGTTCACTTAGTTTCTCACTCACTGCTGCTACCAGCTGCTGGATCAGGGGTTCACTTAGTTTCTCACACACTGCTGCTACCAGCTGCTGGATCAGGGGTTCACTTAGTTTCTCACACCCTGCTGCTACCAGCTGCTGGATCAGGGGTTCACTTAGTTTCTCAAACCCTGCTGCTACCAGCTGCTGGATCAGGGGTTCACTTAGTTTCTCACACCCTGCTGCTACCAGCTGCTGGATCAAGGGTTCACTTAGTTTCACACTCACAGCTGCTACCAGTTGCTGGATCAGGGGTTCACTTAGTTTCTCACTGCTGCTACCAGCTGCTGGATCAGGGGTTCACTTAGTTTCTCACACACTGCTGCTACCAGCTGCTGGATCAGGGGTTCACTTAGTTTCTCTCACACTGCTGCTACCAGCTGCTGGATCAGGGGTTCACTTAGTTTCTCTCACACTGCTGCTACCAGCTGCTGGATCAGGGGTTCACTTAGTTTCTCTCACACTGCTGCTACCAGCTGCTGGATCAAGGGTTCACTTAGTTTCTCACACACTGCTGCTACCAGCTGCTGGATCAGGGGTTCACTTAGTTTCTCACTGCTGCTACCAGCTGCTGGATCAGGGGTTCACTTAGTTTCTCATTCACTGCTGCTACCAGCTGCTGGATCAGGGGTTCACTTAGTTTCTCACACACTGCTGCTACCAGCTGCTGGATCAGGGGTTCACTTAGTTTCTCACTGCTGCTACCAGCTGCTGGATCAGGGGTTCACTTAGTTTCTCACACACTGCTGCTACCAGCTGCTGGATCAGGGGTTCACTTAGTTTCTCACACACTGCTGCTACCAGCTGCTGGATCAGGGGTTCACTTAGTTTAACACATACGGCTGCTACCAGCTGCTGGATCAGGGGTTCACTTAGTTTCTCACACACTGCTGCTACCAGCTGCTGGATCAGGGGTTCACTTAGTTTCTCACTCACTGCTGCTACCAGCTGCTGGATCAGGGGTTCACTTAGTTTCTCACTCACTGCTGCTACCAGCTGCGGGATCAGGGGTTCACTTAGTTTCTCACTCACTGCTGCTACCAGCTGCTGGATCAGGGGTTCACTTAGTTTCTCACACACTGCTGCTACCAGCTGCTGGATCAGGGGTTCACTTAGTTTCTCACTCACTGCTGCTACCAGCTGCTGGATCAGGGGTTCACTTAGTTTCTCACACCCTGCTGCTACCAGCTCCTGGATCAGGGGTTCACTTAGTTTCTCACACCCTGCTGCTACCAGCTGGTGGATCAGGGGTTCACTTAGTTTCTCACACACTGCTGCTACCAGCTGCTGGATCAGGGGTTCACTTAGTTTCTCACACCCTGCTGCTACCAGCTGCTGGATCAGGGGTTCACTTAGTTTCTCACTGCTGCTACCAGCTGGTGGATCAGGGGTTCACTTAGTTTCTCACACACTGCTGCTACCAGCTGCTGGATCAGGGGTTCACTTAGTTTCTCACACACTGCTGCTACCAGCTGCTGGATCAGGGGTTCACTTAGTTTCTCACACACTGCTGCTACCAGCTGCTGGATCAGTGGTTCACTTATTTATTCACTCACTGCTGCTACCAGCTGCTGGATCAGGGGTTCACTTAGTTTCTCACTGCTGCTACCAGCTGCTGGATCAGGGGTTCACTTAGTTTCTCACACACTGCTGCTACCAGCTGCTGGATCAGGGGTTCACTTAGTTTCTCACTCACTGCTGCTACCAGCTGCTGGATCAGGGGTTCACGTAGTTTCTTACTCACTGCTGCTACCAGCTGCTGGATCAGGGGTTCACTTAGTTTCTCACACACTGCTGCTACCAGCTGCTGGATCAGGGGTTCACTTAGTTTCTCACTGCTGCTACCAGCTGCTGGATCAGGGGTTCACTTAGTTTCTCACACACTGCTGCTACCAGCTGCTGGATCAGGGGTTCACTTAGTTTCTCACACACTGCTGCTACCAGCTGCTGGATCAGGGGTTCACTTAGTTTCTCACTGTTGCTACCAGCTGCTGGATCAGGGGTTCACTTAGTTTCTCACACACTGCTGCTACCAGCTGCTGGATCAGGGGTTCACTTAGTTTCTCACACACTGCTGCTACCAGCTGCTGGATCAGGGGTTCACTTAGTTTAACACATACTGCTGCTACCAGCTGCTGGATCAGGGGTTCACTTAGTTTCTCACACACTGCTGCTACCAGCTGCTGGATCAGGGGTTCACTTAGTTTCTCACACCCTGCTGCTACCAGCTGCTGGATCAGGGGTTCACTTAGTTTCTCACTGCTGCTACCAGCTGGTGGATCAGGGGTTCACTTAGTTTCTCACACCCTGCTGCTACTATCTGCTGGATCAGGGGTTCACTTAGTTTCTCACTGCTGCTACCAGCTGGTGGATCAGGGGTTCACTTAGTTTCTCACACACTGCTGCTACCAGCTGCTGGATCAGGGGTTCACTTAGTTTCTCACACCCTGCTGCTACCAGCTGCTGGATCAGGGGTTCACTTAGTTTCTCACACCCTGCTGCTACCAGCTGCTGGATCAGGGGTTCACTTAGTTTCTCATACCCTGCTGCTACCAGCTGCTGGATCAGGGGTTCACTTAGTTTCTCACACACTGCTGCTACCAGCTGCTGGATCAGGGGTTCACTTAGTTTCTCTCACACTGCTGCTACCAGCTGCTGGATCAGGGGTTCACTTAGTTTCTCTCACACTGCTGCTACCAGCTGCTGGATCAGGGGTTCACTTAGTTTCTCTCACACTGCTGCTACCAGCTGCTGGATCAAGGGTTCACTTAGTTTCTCACACACTGCTGCTACCAGCTGCTGGATCAGGGGTTCACTTAGTTTCTCACTGCTGCTACCAGCTGCTGGATCAGGGGTTCACTTAGTTTCTCACTCACTGCTGCTACCAGCTGCTGGATCAGGGGTTCACTTAGTTTCTCACACACTGCTGCTACCAGCTGCTGGATCAGGGGTTCACTTAGTTTCTCACACACTGCTGCTACCAGCTGCTGGATCAGGGGTTCACTTAGTTTCTCACTGCTGCTACCAGCTGCTGGATCAGGGGTTCACTTAGTTTCTCACACACTGCTGCTACCAGCTGCTGGATCAGGGGTTCACTTAGTTTCTCACACCCTGCTGCTACCAGCTGCTGGATCAGGGGTTCACTTAGTTTAACACATACTGCTGCTACCAGCTGCTGGATCAGGGGTTCACTTAGTTTCTCACACACTGCTGCTACCAGCTGCTGGATCAGGGGTTCACTTAGTTTCTCACACACTGCTGCTACCAGCTGCTGGATCAGGGGTTCACTTAGTTTTTCACTCACTGCTGCTACCAGCTGCTGGATCAGGGGTTCACTTAGTTTCTCACACACTGCTGCTACCAGCTGCTGGATCAGGGGTTCACTTAGTTTCTCACTCACTGCTGCTACCAGCTGCTGGATCAGGGGTTCACTTAGTTTCTCACACACTGCTGCTACCAGCTGCTGGATCAGGGGTTCACTCAGTTTTTCACTCACTGCTGCTACCAGCTGCTGGATCAGGGGTTCACTTAGTTTCTCACACACTGCTGCTACCAGCTGCTGGATCAGGGGTTCACTTAGTTTCTCACACACTGCTGCTACCAGCTGCTGGATCAGGGGTTCACTTAGTTTCTCACACACTGCTGCTACCAGCTGCTGGATCAGGGGTTCACTTAGTTTTTCACTCACTGCTGCTACCAGCTGCTGGATCAGGGGTTCACTTAGTTTCTCACACACTGCTGCTACCAGCTGCTGGATCAGGGGTTCACTTAGTTTCTCACACACTGCTGCTACCAGCTGCTGGATCAGGGGTTCACTTAGTTTCTCACACACTGCTGCTACCAGCTGCTGGATCAGGGGTTCACTTAGTTTCTCACTCACTGCTGCTACCAGCTGCGGGATCAGGGGTTCACTTAGTTTCTCACTCACTGCTGCTACCAGCTGCTGGATCAGGGGTTCACTTAGTTTCTCACACACTGCTGCTACCAGCTGCTGGATCAGGGGTTCACTTAGTTTCTCACACACTGCTGCTACCAGCTGCTGCATCAGGGGTTCACTTAGTTTCTCACACACTGCTGCTACCAGCTGCTGGATCAGGGGTTCACTTAGTTTCTCACACCCTGCTGCTACCAGCTGCTGGATCAGGGGTTCACTTAGTTTCTCACACCCTGCTGCTACCAGCTCCTGGATCAGGGGTTCTCTTAGTTTCTCACACCCTGCTGCTACCAGCTGGTGGATCAGGGGTTCACTTAGTTTCTCACACACTGCTGCTACCAGCTGCTGGATCAGGGGTTCACTTAGTTTCTCACACACTGCTGCTACCAGCTGCTGGATCAGGGGTTCACTTAGTTTCTCACACACTGCTGCTACCAGCTGCTGGATCAGGGGTTCACTTAGTTTTTCACTCACTACTGCTACCAGCTGCTGGATCAGAGGTTCACTTAGTTTTTCACTCACTGCTGCTACCAGCTGCTTGATCAGGGGTTCACTTAGTTTCTCACTCACTGCTGCTACCAGCTGCTGGATCAGGGGTTCACTTAGTTTCTTTCTCACTGCTGCTACCAGCTGCTGGATCAGGGGTTCACTTAGTTTCTCACACACTGCTGCTACCAGCTGCTGGATCAGGGGTTCACTTAATTTCTCACTCACTGCTGCTACCAGCTGCTGGATCAGGGGTTCACTTAGTTTCTTACTCACTGATGCTACAAGCTGCTGGATCAGGGGTTCACTTAGTTTCTCACACACTGCTGCTACCAGCTGCTGGATCAGGGGTTCACTTAGTTTCTCACTGCTGCTACCAGCTGCTGGATCAGGGGTTCACTTAGTTTCTCACACACTGCTGCTACCAGCTGCTGGATCAGGGGTTCACTTAGTTTCTCACACACTGCTGCTACCAGCTGCTGGATCAGGGGTTCACTTAGTTTAACACATACTGCTGCTACCAGCTGCTGGATCAGGGGTTCACTTAGTTTCTCACACACTGCTGCTACCAGCTGCTGGATCAGGGGTTCACTTAGTTTCTCACTCACTGCTGCTACCAGCTGCTGGATCAGGGGTTCACTTAGTTTTTCACTCACTGCTGCTACCAGCTGCTGGATCAGGGGTTCAATTAGTTTCTCACTCAATGCTGCTACCAGCTGCTGGATCAGGGGTTCACTTAGTTTCTCACTCACTGCTGCTACCAGCTGCTGGATCAGGGGTTCACTTAGTTTCTCACACACTGCTGCTACCAGCTGCTGGATCAGAGGTTCACTTAGTTTCTCACTGCTGCTACCAGCTGCTGGATCAGGGGTTCACTTAGTTTCTCACACACTGCTGCTACCAGCTGCTGGATCAGGGGTTCACTTAGTTTCTCACTCACTGCTGCTACCAGCTGCTGGATCAGGGGTTCACTTAGTTTCTCACTCACTGCTGCTACCAGCTGCGGGATCAGGGGTTCACTTAGTTTCTCACTCACTGCTGCTACCAGCTGCTGGATCAGGGATTCACTTAGTTTCTCACACACTGCTGCTACCAGCTGCTGGATCAGGGGTTCACTTAGTTTCTCACACAGTGCTGCTACCAGCTGCTGGATCAGGGGTTCACTTAGTTTCTCACACACTGCTGCTACCAGCTGCTGGATCAGGGGTTCACTTAGTTTCTCACACACTGCTGCTACCAGCTGCTGGATCAGGGGTTCACTTAGTTTCTCACACACTGCTGCTACCAGCTGCGGGATCAGGGGTTCACTTAGTTTCTCACACACTGCTGCTACCAGCTCCTGGATCAGGGGTTCACTTAGTTTCTCACACCCTGCTGCTACCAGCTGCTGGATCAGGGGTTCACTTAGTTTCTCACTGCTGCTACCAGCTGGTGGATCAGGGGTTCACTTAGTTTCTCACTGCTGCTACCAGCTGGTGGATCAGGGGTTCACTTAGTTTCTCACTCACTGCTGCTACCAGCTGGTGGATCAGGGGTTCACTTAGTTTCTCACTGCTGCTACCAGCTGGTGGATCAGGGGTTCACTTAGTTTCTCACTCACTGCTGCTACCAGCTATTGGATCAGGGGTTCACTTAGTTTCTCACACACTGCTGCTACCAGCTGCTCGATCAGGGGTTCACTTAGTTTCTCACACACTGCTGCTACCAGCTGCTGGATCAGGGGTTCACTTAGTTTCTCACACACTGCTGCTACCAGCTGCTGGATCAGGGGTTCACTTAGTTTCTCACACCCTGCTGCTACCAGCTGCTGGATCAGGGGTTCACTTAGTTTCTCACACCCTGCTGCTACCAGCTGCTGGATCAGGGGTTCACTTAGTTTCTCACTGCTGCTACCAGCTGCTGGATCAGGGGTTCACTTAGTTTCTCACTCACTGCTGCTACCAGCTGCTGGATCAGGGGTTCACTTAGTTTCTCACTCACTGCTGCTACCAGCTGCTGGATCAGGGGTTCACTTAGTTTCTCACACCCTGCTGCTACCAGCTGCTGGATCAGGGGTTCACTTAGTTTCTCACACACTGCTGCTACCAGCTGCTGGATCAGGGGTTCACTTAGTTTCTCACTCACTGCTGCTACCAGCTGCTGGATCAGGGGTTCACTTAGTTTCTCAGACACTGCTGCTACCAGCTGCTGGATCAGGGGTTCACTTAGTTTCTCACACACTGCTGCTACCAGCTGCTGGATCAGGGGTTCACTTAGTTTCTCACACACTGCTGCTACCAGCTGCTGGATCAGGGGTTCACTTAGTTTCTCACTCACTGCTGCTACCAAATGCTGGATCAGGGGTTCACTTAGTTTCTCACTCACTGCTGCTACCAGCTGCTGGATCAGGGGTTCACTTAGTTTCTCACAAAATGCTGCTACCAGCTGCTGGATCAGGGGTTCACTTAGTTTCTCACACCCTGCTGCTACCAGCTGCTGGATCAGGGGTTCACTTGGTTTCTCACACCCTGCTGCTACCAGCTGCTGGATCAGGGGTTCACTTAGTTTCTCACACCCTGCTGCTACCAGCTGCTGGATCAAGGGTTCACTTAGTTTCACACTCACAGCTGCTACCAGTTGCTGGATCAGGGGTTCACTTAGTTTCTCACTGCTGCTACCAGCTGCTGGATCAGGGGTTCACTTAGTTTCTCACACACTGCTGCTACCAGCTGCTGGATCAGGGGTTCACTTAGTTTCTCTCACACTGCTGCTACCAGCTGCTGGATCAGGGGTTCACTTAGTTTCTCTCACACTGCTGCTACCAGCTGCTGGATCAGGGGTTCACTTAGTTTCTCTCACACTGCTGCTACCAGCTGCTGGATCAAGGGTTCACTTAGTTTCTCACACACTGCTGCTACCAGCTGCTGGATCAGGGGTTCACTTAGTTTCTCACTGCTGCTACCAGCTGCTGGATCAGGGGTTCACTTAGTTTCTCACTGCTGCTACCAGCTGCTGGATCAGGGGTTCACTTAGTTTCTCACACACTGCTGCTGCCAGCTGCTGGATCAGGGGTTCACTTAGTTTCTCACTGCTGCTACCAGCTGCTGGATCAGGGGTTCACTTAGTTTCTCACACACTGCTGCTACCAGCTGCTGGATCAGGGGTTCACTTAGTTTCTCACACACTGCTGCTACCAGCTGCTGGATCAGGGGTTCACTTAGTTTAACACATACTGCTGCTACCAGCTGCTGGATCAGGGGTTCACTTAGTTTCTCACTCACTGCTGCTACCAGCTGCGGGATCAGGGGTTCACTTAGTTTCTCACTCACTGCTGCTACCAGCTGCTGGATCAGGGGTTCACTTAGTTTCTCACTGCTGCTACCAGCTGCTGGATCAGGGGTTCACTTAGTTTCTCACTCACTGCTGCTACCAGCTGCTGGATCAGGGGTTCACTTAGTTTCTCACACCCTGCTGCTACCAGCTGCTGGATCAGGGGTTCACTTAGTTTCTCACACACTGCTGCTACCAGCTGCTGGATCAGGGGTTCACTTAGTTTCTCACTCACTGCTGCTACCAGCTGCTGGATCAGGGGTTCACTTAGTTTCTCACACACTGCTGCTACCAGCTGCTGGATCAGGGGTTCACTTAGTTTCTCACACACTGCTGCTACCAGCTGCTGGATCAGGGGTTCACTTAGTTTCTCACACACTGCTGCTACCAGCTGCTGGATCAGGGGTTCACTTAGTTTCTCACACACTGCTGCTACCAAATGCTGGATCAGGGGTTCACTTAGTTTCTCACTCACTGCTGCTACCAGCTGCTGGATCAGGGGTTCACTTAGTTTCTCACACACTGCTGCTACCAGCTGCTGGATCAGGGGTTCACTTAGTTTCTCACACCCTGCTGCTACCAGCTGCTGGATCAGGGGTTCACTTAGTTTCTCACACCCTGCTGCTACCAGCTGCTGGATCAGGGGTTCACTTAGTTTCTCACACCCTGCTGCTACCAGCTGCTGGATCAAGGGTTCACTTAGTTTCACACTCACAGCTGCTACCAGTTGCTGGATCAGGGGTTCACTTAGTTTCTCACTGCTGCTACCAGCTGCTGGATCAGGGGTTCACTTAGTTTCTCACACACTGCTGCTACCAGCTGCTGGATCAGGGGTTCACTTAGTTTCTCTCACACTGCTGCTACCAGCTGCTGGATCAGGGGTTCACTTAGTTTCTCTCACACTGCTGCTACCAGCTGCTGGATCAGGGGTTCACTTAGTTTCTCTCACACTGCTGCTACCAGCTGCTGGATCAAGGGTTCACTTAGTTTCTCACACACTGCTGCTACCAGCTGCTGGATCAGGGGTTCACTTAGTTTCTCACTGCTGCTACCAGCTGCTGGATCAGGGGTTCACTTAGTTTCTCACTCACTGCTGCTACCAGCTGCTGGATCAGGGGTTCACTTAGTTTCTCACACACTGCTGCTACCAGCTGCTGGATCAGGGGTTCACTTAGTTTCTCACTGCTGCTACCAGCTGCTGGATCAGGGGTTCACTTAGTTTCTCACACACTGCTGCTACCAGCTGCTGGATCAGGGGTTCACTTAGTTTCTCACACACTGCTGCTACCAGCTGCTGGATCAGGGGTTCACTTAGTTTAACACATACTGCTGCTACCAGCTGCTGGATCAGGGGTTCACTTAGTTTCTCACACACTGCTGCTACCAGCTGCTGGATCAGGGGTTCACTTAGTTTCTCACTCACTGCTGCTACCAGCTGCTGGATCAGGGGTTCACTTAGTTTCTCACTCACTGCTGCTACCAGCTGCGGGATCAGGGGTTCACTTAGTTTCTCACTCACTGCTGCTACCAGCTGCTGGATCAGGGGTTCACTTAGTTTCTCACACACTGCTGCTACCAGCTGCTGGATCAGGGGTTCACTTAGTTTCTCACACCCTGCTGCTACCAGCTGCTGGATCAGGGGTTCACTTAGTTTCTCACACCCTGCTGCTACCAGCTCCTGGATCAGGGGTTCACTTAGTTTCTCACACCCTGCTGCTACCAGCTGGTGGATCAGGGGTTCACTTAGTTTCTCACACACTGCTGCTACCAGCTACTGGATCAGGGGTTCACTTAGTTTCTCACACCCTGCTGCTACCAGCTGCTGGATCAGGGGTTCACTTAGTTTCTCACTGCTGCTACCAGCTGGTGGATCAGGGGTTCACTTAGTTTCTCACACACTGCTGCTACCAGCTGCTGGATCAGGGGTTCACTTAGTTTCTCACACACTGCTGCTACCAGCTGCTGGATCAGGGGTTCACTTAGTTTCTCACACACTGCTGCTACCAGCTGCTGGATCAGTGGTTCACTTATTTATTCACTCACTGCTGCTACCAGCTGCTGGATCAGGGGTTCACTTAGTTTTTCACTCACTGCTGCTACCAGCTGCTTGATCAGGGGTTCACTTAGTTTCTCACTCACTGCTGCTACCAGCTGCTGGATCAGGGGTTCACTTAGTTTCTTTCTCACTGCTGCTACCAGCTGCTGGATCAGGGGTTCACTTAGTTTCTCACACACTGCTGCTACCAGCTGCTGGATCAGGGGTTCACTTAGTTTCTCACTCACTGCTGCTACCAGCTGCTGGATCAGGGGTTCACGTAGTTTCTTACTCACTGCTGCTACCAGCTGCTGGATCAGGGGTTCACTTAGTTTCTCACACACTGCTGCTACCAGCTGCTGGATCAGGGGTTCACTTAGTTTCTCACTGCTGCTACCAGCTGCTGGATCAGGGGTTCACTTAGTTTCTCACACACTGCTGCTACCAGCTGCTGGATCAGGGGTTCACTTAGTTTCTCACTGTTGCTACCAGCTGCTGGATCAGGGGTTCACTTAGTTTCTCACACACTGCTGCTACCAGCTGCTGGATCAGGGGTTCACTTAGTTTCTCACACACTGCTGCTACCAGCTGCTGGATCAGGGGTTCACTTAGTTTAACACATACTGCTGCTACCAGCTGCTGGATCAGGGGTTCACTTAGTTTCTCACACACTGCTGCTACCAGCTGCTGGATCAGGGGTTCACTTAGTTTCTCACTCACTGCTGCTACCAGCTGCTGGATCAGGGGTTCACTTAGTTTTTCACTCACTGCTGCTACCAGCTGCTGGATCAGGGGTTCACTTAGTTTCTCACTCACTGCTGCTACCAGCTGCTGGATCAGGGGTTCACTTAGTTTTTCACTCACTGCTGCTACCAGCTGCTGGATCAGGGGTTCACTTAGATTCTCACTCACTGCTGCTACCAGCTGCTGGATCAGGGGTTCACTTAGTTTCTCACTCACTGCTGCTACCAGCTGCTGGATCAGGGGTTCACTTAGTTTCTCACACACTGCTGCTACCAGCTGCTGGATCAGAGGTTCACTTAGTTTCTCACTCACTGCTGCTACCAGCTGCTGGATCAGGGGTTCACTTAGTTTATCACTGCTGCTACCAGCTGCTGGATCAGGGGTTCACTTAGTTTCTCACTGCTGCTACCAGCTGCTGGATCAGGGGTTCACTTAGTTTCTCACACACTGCTGCTACCAGCTGCTGGATCAGGGGTTCACTTAGTTTCTCACACACTGCTGCTACCAGCTGCTGGATCAGGGGTTCACTTAGTTTCTCACTCACTGCTGCTACCAGCTGCTGGATCAGGGGTTCACTTAGTTTCTCACTCACTGCTGCTACCAGCTGCGGGATCAGGGGTTCACTTAGTTTCTCACTCACTGCTGCTACCAGCTGCTGGATCAGGGATTCACTTAGTTTCTCACACACTGCTGCTACCAGCTCCTGGATCAGGGGTTCACTTAGTTTCTCACACCCTGCTGCTACCAGCTGCTGGATCAGGGGTTCACTTAGTTTCTCACTGCTGCTACCAGCTGGTGGATCAGGGGTTCACTTAGTTTCTCACACCCTGCTGCTACCAGCTGCTGGATCAGGGGTTCACTTAGTTTCTCACTGCTGCTACCAGCTGCTGGATCAGGGGTTCACTTAGTTTCTCACTGCTGCTACCAGCTGCTGGATCAGGGGTTCACTTAGTTTCTCACACACTGCTGCTACCAGCTGCTGGATCAGGGGTTCACTTAGTTTCTCACACACTGCTGCTACCAGCTGCTGGATCAGGGGTTCACTTAGTTTCTCACTCACTGCTGCTACCAGCTGCTGGATCAGGGGTTCACTTAGTTTCTCACTCACTGCTGCTACCAGCTGCGGGATCAGGGGTTCACTTAGTTTCTCACTCACTGCTGCTACCAGCTGCTGGATCAGGGATTCACTTAGTTTCTCACACACTGCTGCTACCAGCTGCTGGATCAGGGGTTCACTTAGTTTCTCACACACTGCTGCTACCAGCTGCTGGATCAGGGGTTCACTTAGTTTCTCACTCACTGCTGCTACCAGCTGCTGGATCAGGGGTTCACTTAGTTTCTCACACACTGCTGCTACCAGCTGCTGGATCAGGGGTTCACTTAGTTTCTCACACCCTGCTGCTACCAGCTGCTGGATCAGGGGTTCACTTAGTTTCTCACACCCTGCTGCTACCAGCTCCTGGATCAGGGGTTCACTTAGTTTCTCACACCCTGCTGCTACCAGCTGCTGGATCAGGGGTTCACTTAGTTTCTCACACACTGCTGCTACCAGCTGCTGGATCAGGGGTTCACTTAGTTTCTCACACACTGCTGCTACCAGCTGCTGGATCAGGGGTTCACTTAGTTTCTCACACACTGCTGCTACCAGCTGCTGGATCAGGGGTTCACTTAGTTTAACACATACTGCTGCTACCAGCTGCTGGATCAGGGGTTCACTTAGTTTCTCACACACTGCTGCTACCAGCTGCTGGATCAGGGGTTCACTTAGTTTCTCACTCACTGCTGCTACCAGCTGCTGGATCAGGGGTTCACTTAGTTTTTCACTCACTGCTGCTACCAGCTGCTGGATCAGGGGTTCACTTAGTTTCTCACTCACTGCTGCTACCAGCTGCTGGATCAGGGGTTCACTTAGTTTTTCACTCACTGCTGCTACCAGCTGCTGGATCAGGGGTTCACTTAGATTCTCACTCACTGCTGCTACCAGCTGCTGGATCAGGGGTTCACTTAGTTTCTCACTCACTGCTGCTACCAGCTGCTGGATCAGGGGTTCACTTAGTTTCTCACACACTGCTGCTACCAGCTGCTGGATCAGAGGTTCACTTAGTTTCTCACTCACTGCTGCTACCAGCTGCTGGATCAGGGGTTCACTTAGTTTATCACTGCTGCTACCAGCTGCTGGATCAGGGGTTCACTTAGTTTCTCACTGCTGCTACCAGCTGCTGGATCAGGGGTTCACTTAGTTTCTCACACACTGCTGCTACCAGCTGCTGGATCAGGGGTTCACTTAGTTTCTCACTCACTGCTGCTACCAGCTGCTGGATCAGGGATTCACTTAGTTTCTCACACACTGCTGCTACCAGCTCCTGGATCAGGGGTTCACTTAGTTTCTCACACCCTGCTGCTACCAGCTGGTGGATCAGGGGTTCACTTAGTTTCTCACACCCTGCTGCTACCAGCTGCTGGATCAGGGGTTCACTTAGTTTATCACACCCTGCTGCTACCAGCTGCTGGATCAGGGGTTCACTTAGTTTCTCACTGCTGCTACCAGCTGCTGGATCAGGGGTTCACTTAGTTTCTCACACACTGCTGCTACCAGCTGCTGGATCAGGGGTTCACTTAGTTTCTCACTCACTGCTGCTACCAGCTGCTGGATCAGGGGTTCACTTAGTTTCTCACACACTGCTGCTACCAGCTGCTGGATCAGGGGTTCACTTAGTTTCTCACACCCTGCTGCTACCAGCTGCTGGATCAGGGGTTCACTTAGTTTCTCACACCCTGCTGCTACCAGCTCCTGGATCAGGGGTTCACTTAGTTTCTCACACCCTGCTGCTACCAGCTGCTGGATCAGGGGTTCACTTAGTTTCTCACTGCTGCTACCAGCTGGTGGATCAGGGGTTCACTTAGTTTCTCACACCCTGCTGCTACTATCTGCTGGATCAGGGGTTCACTTAGTTTCTCACTGCTGCTACCAGCTGCTGGATCAGGGGTTCACTTAGTTTCTCACACACTGCTGCTACCAGCTGCTGGATCAGGGGTTCACTTAGTTTCTCACACCCTGCTGCTACCAGCTGGTGGATCAGGGGTTCACTTAGTTTCTCACACCCTGCTGCTACCAGCTGCTGGATCAGGGGTTCACTTAGTTTCTCATACCCTGCTGCTACCAGCTGCTGGATCAGGGGTTCACTTAGTTTCTCACACACTGCTGCTACCAGCTGCTGGATCAGGGGTTCACTTAGTTTCTCTCACACTGCTGCTACCAGCTGCTGGATCAGGGGTTCACTTAGTTTCTCTCACACTGCTGCTACCAGCTGCTGGATCAGGGGTTCACTTAGTTTCTCTCACACTGCTGCTACCAGCTGCTGGATCAAGGGTTCACTTAGTTTCTCACACACTGCTGCTACCAGCTGCTGGATCAGGGGTTCACTTAGTTTCTCACTGCTGCTACCAGCTGCTGGATCAGGGGTTCACTTAGTTTCTCACTCACTGCTGCTACCAGCTGCTGGATCAGGGGTTCACTTAGTTTCTCACACACTGCTGCTACCAGCTGCTGGATCAGGGGTTCACTTAGTTTCTCACACCCTGCTGCTACCAGCTGCTGGATCAGGGGTTCACTTGGTTTCTCACACCCTGCTGCTACCAGCTGCTGGATCAGGGGTTCACTTAGTTTCTCACACACTGCTGCTACCAGCTGCTGGATCAAGGGTTCACTTAGTTTCACACTCACAGCTGCTACCAGTTGCTGGATCAGGGGTTCACTTAGTTTCTCACTGCTGCTACCAGCTGCTGGATCAGGGGTTCACTTAGTTTCTCACACACTGCTGCTACCAGCTGCTGGATCAGGGGTTCACTTAGTTTCTCTCACACTGCTGCTACCAGCTGCTGGATCAGGGGTTCACTTAGTTTCTCTCACACTGCTGCTACCAGCTGCTGGATCAGGGGTTCACTTAGTTTCTCTCACACTGCTGCTACCAGCTGCTGGATCAAGGGTTCATTTAGTTTCTCACACACTGCTGCTACCAGCTGCTGGATCAGGGGTTCACTTAGTTTCTCACTGCTGCTACCAGCTGCTGGATCAGGGGTTCACTTAGTTTCTCACTGCTGCTACCAGCTGCTGGATCAGGGGTTCACTTAGTTTCTCACACACTGCTGCTACCAGCTGCTGGATCAGGGGTTCACTTAGTTTGTCACTGCTGCTACCAGCTGCTGGATCAGGGGTTCACTTAGTTTCTCACACACTGCTGCTACCAGCTGCTGGATCAGGGGTTCACTTAGTTTCTCACACACTGCTGCTACCAGCTGCTGGATCAGGGGTTCACTTAGTTTAACACATACTGCTGCTACCAGCTGCTGGATCAGGGGTTCACTTAGTTTCTCACTCACTGCTGCTACCAGCTGCGGGATCAGGGGTTCACTTAGTTTCTCACTCACTGCTGCTACCAGCTGCTGGATCAGGGGTTCACTTAGTTTCTCACTGCTGCTACCAGCTGCTGGATCAGGGGTTCACTTAGTTTCTCACTCACTGCTGCTACCAGCTGCTGGATCAGGGGTTCACTTAGTTTCTCACACCCTGCTGCTACCAGCTGCTGGATCAGGGGTTCACTTAGTTTCTCACACACTGCTGCTACCAGCTGCTGGATCAGGGGTTCACTTAGTTTCTCACTCACTGCTGCTACCAGCTGCTGGATCAGGGGTTCACTTAGTTTCTCACACCCTGCTGCTACCAGCTGCTGGATCAGGGGTTCACTTAGTTTCTCACACACTGCTGCTACCAGCTGCTGGATCAGGGGTTCACTTAGTTTCTCACACACTGCTGCTACCAGCTGCTGGATCAGGGGTTCACTTAGTTTCTCTCACACTGCTGCTACCAGCTGCTGGATCAGGGGTTCACTTAGTTTCTCTCACACTGCTGCTACCAGCTGCTGGATCAAGGGTTCACTTAGTTTCTCACACACTGCTGCTACCAGCTGCTGGATCAGGGGTTCACTTAGTTTCTCACTGCTGCTACCAGCTGCTGGATCAGGGGTTCACTTAGTTTCTCACTCACTGCTGCTACCAGCTGCTGGATCAGGGGTTCACTTAGTTTCTCACACACTGCTGCTACCAGCTGCTGGATCAGGGGTTCACTTAGTTTCTCACACCCTGCTGCTACCAGCTGCTGGATCAGGGGTTCACTTGGTTTCTCACACCCTGCTGCTACCAGCTGCTGGATCAGGGGTTCACTTAGTTTCTCACACACTGCTGCTACCAGCTGCTGGATCAAGGGTTCACTTAGTTTCACACTCACAGCTGCTACCAGTTGCTGGATCAGGGGTTCACTTAGTTTCTCACTGCTGCTACCAGCTGCTGGATCAGGGGTTCACTTAGTTTCTCACACACTGCTGCTACCAGCTGCTGGATCAGGGGTTCACTTAGTTTCTCTCACACTGCTGCTACCAGCTGCTGGATCAGGGGTTCACTTAGTTTCTCTCACACTGCTGCTACCAGCTGCTGGATCAGGGGTTCACTTAGTTTCTCTCACACTGCTGCTACCAGCTGCTGGATCAAGGGTTCATTTAGTTTCTCACACACTGCTGCTACCAGCTGCTGGATCAGGGGTTCACTTAGTTTCTCACTGCTGCTACCAGCTGCTGGATCAGGGGTTCACTTAGTTTCTCACTGCTGCTACCAGCTGCTGGATCAGGGGTTCACTTAGTTTCTCACACACTGCTGCTACCAGCTGCTGGATCAGGGGTTCACTTAGTTTGTCACTGCTGCTACCAGCTGCTGGATCAGGGGTTCACTTAGTTTCTCACACACTGCTGCTACCAGCTGCTGGATCAGGGGTTCACTTAGTTTCTCACACACTGCTGCTACCAGCTGCTGGATCAGGGGTTCACTTAGTTTAACACATACTGCTGCTACCAGCTGCTGGATCAGGGGTTCACTTAGTTTCTCACTCACTGCTGCTACCAGCTGCGGGATCAGGGGTTCACTTAGTTTCTCACTCACTGCTGCTACCAGCTGCTGGATCAGGGGTTCACTTAGTTTCTCACTGCTGCTACCAGCTGCTGGATCAGGGGTTCACTTAGTTTCTCACTCACTGCTGCTACCAGCTGCTGGATCAGGGGTTCACTTAGTTTCTCACACCCTGCTGCTACCAGCTGCTGGATCAGGGGTTCACTTAGTTTCTCACACACTGCTGCTACCAGCTGCTGGATCAGGGGTTCACTTAGTTTCTCACTCACTGCTGCTACCAGCTGCTGGATCAGGGGTTCACTTAGTTTCTCACACCCTGCTGCTACCAGCTGCTGGATCAGGGGTTCACTTAGTTTCTCACACACTGCTGCTACCAGCTGCTGGATCAGGGGTTCACTTAGTTTCTCACACACTGCTGCTACCAGCTGCTGGATCAGGGGTTCACTTAGTTTAACACATACTGCTGCTACCAGCTGCTGGATCAGGGGTTCACTTAGTTTCTCACTCACTGCTGCTACCAGCTGCGGGATCAGGGGTTCACTTAGTTTCTCACTCACTGCTGCTACCAGCTGCTGGATCAGGGGTTCACTTAGTTTCTCACTGCTGCTACCAGCTGCTGGATCAGGGGTTCACTTAGTTTCTCACTCACTGCTGCTACCAGCTGCTGGATCAGGGGTTCACTTAGTTTCTCACACCCTGCTGCTACCAGCTGCTGGATCAGGGGTTCACTTAGTTTCTCACACACTGCTGCTACCAGCTGCTGGATCAGGGGTTCACTTAGTTTCTCACTCACTGCTGCTACCAGCTGCTGGATCAGGGGTTCACTTAGTTTCTCACACACTGCTGCTACCAGCTGCTGGATCAGGGGTTCACTTAGTTTCTCACACACTGCTGCTACCAGCTGCTGGATCAGGGGTTCACTTAGTTTCTCACACACTGCTGCTACCAGCTGCTGGATCAGGGGTTCACTTAGTTTCTCACACACTGCTGCTACCAAATGCTGGATCAGGGGTTCACTTAGTTTCTCACTCACTGCTGCTACCAGCTGCGGGATCAGGGGTTCACTTAGTTTCTCACTCACTGCTGCTACCAGCTGCTGGATCAGGGATTCACTTAGTTTCTCACACACTGCTGCTACCAGCTCCTGGATCAGGGGTTCACTTAGTTTCTCACACCCTGCTGCTACCAGCTGCTGGATCAGGGGTTCACTTAGTTTCTCACTGCTGCTACCAGCTGGTGGATCAGGGGTTCACTTAGTTTCTCACACCCTGCTGCTACCAGCTGCTGGATCAGGGGTTCACTTAGTTTCTCACTGCTGCTACCAGCTGCTGGATCAGGGGTTCACTTAGTTTCTCACTGCTGCTACCAGCTGCTGGATCAGGGGTTCACTTAGTTTCTCACACACTGCTGCTACCAGCTGCTGGATCAGGGGTTCACTTAGTTTCTCACACACTGCTGCTACCAGCTGCTGGATCAGGGGTTCACTTAGTTTCTCACTCACTGCTGCTACCAGCTGCTGGATCAGGGGTTCACTTAGTTTCTCACTCACTGCTGCTACCAGCTGCGGGATCAGGGGTTCACTTAGTTTCTCACTCACTGCTGCTACCAGCTGCTGGATCAGGGATTCAATTAGTTTCTCACACACTGCTGCTACCAGCTGCTGGATCAGGGGTTCACTTAGTTTCTCACACACTGCTGCTACCAGCTGCTGGATCAGGGGTTCACTTAGTTTCTCACTCACTGCTGCTACCAGCTGCTGGATCAGGGGTTCACTTAGTTTCTCACACACTGCTGCTACCAGCTGCTGGATCAGGGGTTCACTTAGTTTCTCACACCCTGCTGCTACCAGCTGCTGGATCAGGGGTTCACTTAGTTTCTCACACCCTGCTGCTACCAGCTCCTGGATCAGGGGTTCACTTAGTTTCTCACACCCTGCTGCTACCAGCTGCTGGATCAGGGGTTCACTTAGTTTCTCACTGCTGCTACCAGCTGGTGGATCAGGGGTTCACTTAGTTTCTCACACCCTGCTGCTACTATCTGCTGGATCAGGGGTTCACTTAGTTTCTCACTGCTGCTACCAGCTGCTGGATCAGGGGTTCACTTAGTTTCTCACACATTGCTGCTACCAGCTGCTGGATCAGGGGTTCACTTAGTTTCTCACACCCTGCTGCTACCAGCTGGTGGATCAGGGGTTCACTTAGTTTCTCACACCCTGCTGCTACCAGCTGCTGGATCAGGGGTTCACTTAGTTTCTCATACCCTGCTGCTACCAGCTGCTGGATCAGGGGTTCACTTAGTTTCTCACACACTGCTGCTACCAGCTGCTGGATCAGGGGTTCACTTAGTTTCTCTCACACTGCTGCTACCAGCTGCTGGATCAGGGGTTCACTTAGTTTCTCTCACACTGCTGCTACCAGCTGCTGGATCAGGGGTTCACTTAGTTTCTCTCACACTGCTGCTACCAGCTGCTGGATCAAGGGTTCACTTAGTTTCTCACACACTGCTGCTACCAGCTGCTGGATCAGGGGTTCACTTAGTTTCTCACTGCTGCTACCAGCTGCTGGATCAGGGGTTCACTTAGTTTCTCACTCACTGCTGCTACCAGCTGCTGGATCAGGGGTTCACTTAGTTTCTCACACACTGCTGCTACCAGCTGCTGGATCAGGGGTTCACTTAGTTTCTCACACCCTGCTGCTACCAGCTGCTGGATCAGGGGTTCACTTGGTTTCTCACACCCTGCTGCTACCAGCTGCTGGATCAGGGGTTCACTTAGTTTCTCACACACTGCTGCTACCAGCTGCTGGATCAAGGGTTCACTTAGTTTCACACTCACAGCTGCTACCAGTTGCTGGATCAGGGGTTCACTTAGTTTCTCACTGCTGCTACCAGCTGCTGGATCAGGGGTTCACTTAGTTTCTCACACACTGCTGCTACCAGCTGCTGGATCAGGGGTTCACTTAGTTTCTCTCACACTGCTGCTACCAGCTGCTGGATCAGGGGTTCACTTAGTTTCTCTCACACTGCTGCTACCAGCTGCTGGATCAGGGGTTCACTTAGTTTCTCTCACACTGCTGCTACCAGCTGCTGGATCAAGGGTTCATTTAGTTTCTCACACACTGCTGCTACCAGCTGCTGGATCAGGGGTTCACTTAGTTTCTCACTGCTGCTACCAGCTGCTGGATCAGGGGTTCACTTAGTTTCTCACTGCTGCTACCAGCTGCTGGATCAGGGGTTCACTTAGTTTCTCACACACTGCTGCTACCAGCTGCTGGATCAGGGGTTCACTTAGTTTGTCACTGCTGCTACCAGCTGCTGGATCAGGGGTTCACTTAGTTTCTCACACACTGCTGCTACCAGCTGCTGGATCAGGGGTTCACTTAGTTTCTCACACACTGCTGCTACCAGCTGCTGGATCAGGGGTTCACTTAGTTTAACACATACTGCTGCTACCAGCTGCTGGATCAGGGGTTCACTTAGTTTCTCACTCACTGCTGCTACCAGCTGCGGGATCAGGGGTTCACTTAGTTTCTCACTCACTGCTGCTACCAGCTGCTGGATCAGGGGTTCACTTAGTTTCTCACTGCTGCTACCAGCTGCTGGATCAGGGGTTCACTTAGTTTCTCACTCACTGCTGCTACCAGCTGCTGGATCAGGGGTTCACTTAGTTTCTCACACCCTGCTGCTACCAGCTGCTGGATCAGGGGTTCACTTAGTTTCTCACACACTGCTGCTACCAGCTGCTGGATCAGGGGTTCACTTAGTTTCTCACTCACTGCTGCTACCAGCTGCTGGATCAGGGGTTCACTTAGTTTCTCACACACTGCTGCTACCAGCTGCTGGATCAGGGGTTCACTTAGTTTCTCACACACTGCTGCTACCAGCTGCTGGATCAGGGGTTCACTTAGTTTCTCACACACTGCTGCTACCAGCTGCTGGATCAGGGGTTCACTTAGTTTAACACATACTGCTGCTACCAGCTGCTGGATCAGGGGTTCACTTAGTTTCTCACTCACTGCTGCTACCAGCTGCGGGATCAGGGGTTCACTTAGTTTCTCACTCACTGCTGCTACCAGCTGCTGGATCAGGGGTTCACTTAGTTTCTCACTGCTGCTACCAGCTGCTGGATCAGGGGTTCACTTAGTTTCTCACTCACTGCTGCTACCAGCTGCTGGATCAGGGGTTCACTTAGTTTCTCACTGCTGCTACCAGCTGCTGGATCAGGGGTTCACTTAGTTTCTCACACACTGCTGCTACCAGCTGCTGGATCAGGGGTTCACTTAGTTTCTCACTGTTGCTACCAGCTGCTGGATCAGGGGTTCACTTAGTTTCTCACACACTGCTGCTACCAGCTGCTGGATCAGGGGTTCACTTAGTTTCTCACACACTGCTGCTACCAGCTGCTGGATCAGGGGTTCACTTAGTTTAACACATACTGCTACTACCAGCTGCTGGATCAGGGGTTCACTTAGTTTCTCACACACTGCTGCTACCAGCTGCTGGATCAGGGGTTCACTTAGTTTCTCACTCACTGCTGCTACCAGCTGCTGGATCAGGGGTTCACTTAGTTTTTCACTCACTGCTGCTACCAGCTGCTGGATCAGGGGTTCACTTAGTTTCTCACTCACTGCTGCTACCAGCTGCTGGATCAGGGGTTCACTTAGTTTTTCACTCACTGCTGCTACCAGCTGCTGGATCAGGGGTTCACTTAGATTCTCACTCACTGCTGCTACCAGCTGCTGGATCAGGGGTTAACTTAGTTTCTCACTCACTGCTGCTACCAGCTGCTGGATCAGGGGTTCACTTAGTTTCTCACACACTGCTGCTACCAGCTGCTGGATCAGAGGTTCACTTAGTTTCTCACTCACTGCTGCTACCAGCTGCTGGATCAGGGGTTCACTTAGTTTATCACTGCTGCTACCAGCTGCTGGATCAGGGGTTCACTTAGTTTCTCACTGCTGCTACCAGCTGCTGGATCAGGGGTTCACTTAGTTTCTCACACACTGCTGCTACCAGCTGCTGGATCAGGGGTTCACTTAGTTTCTCACACACTGCTGCTACCAGCTGCTGGATCAGGGGTTCACTTAGTTTCTCACTCACTGCTGCTACCAGCTGCTGGATCAGGGGTTCACTTAGTTTCTCACTCACTGCTGCTACCAGCTGCGGGATCAGGGGTTCACTTAGTTTCTCACTCACTGCTGCTACCAGCTGCTGGATCAGGGATTCACTTAGTTTCTCACACACTGCTGCTACCAGCTCCTGGATCAGGGGTTCACTTAGTTTCTCACACCCTGCTGCTACCAGCTGCTGGATCAGGGGTTCACTTAGTTTCTCACTGCTGCTACCAGCTGGTGGATCAGGGGTTCACTTAGTTTCTCACACCCTGCTGCTACCAGCTGCTGGATCAGGGGTTCACTTAGTTTCTCACTGCTGCTACCAGCTGCTGGATCAGGGGTTCACTTAGTTTCTCACACACTGCTGCTACCAGCTGCTGGATCAGGGGTTCACTTAGTTTCTCACACACTGCTGCTACCAGCTGCTGGATCAGGGGTTCACTTAGTTTCTCACTCACTGCTGCTACCAGCTGCTGGATCAGGGGTTCACTTAGTTTCTCACTCACTGCTGCTACCAGCTGCGGGATCAGGGGTTCACTTAGTTTCTCACTCACTGCTGCTACCAGCTGCTGGATCAGGGATTCACTTAGTTTCTCACACACTGCTGCTACCAGCTGCTGGATCAGGGGTTCACTTAGTTTCTCACACACTGCTGCTACCAGCTGCTGGATCAGGGGTTCACTTAGTTTCTCACTCACTGCTGCTACCAGCTGCTGGATCAGGGGTTCACTTAGTATCTCACACACTGCTGCTACCAGCTGCTGGATCAGGGGTTCACTTAGTTTCTCACACCCTGCTGCTACCAGCTGCTGGATCAGGGGTTCACTTAGTTTCTCACACCCTGCTGCTACCAGCTCCTGGATCAGGGGTTCACTTAGTTTCTCACACCCTGCTGCTACCAGCTGCTGGATCAGGGGTTCACTTAGTTTCTCACTGCTGCTACCAGCTGGTGGATCAGGGGTTCACTTAGTTTCTCACACCCTGCTGCTACTATCTGCTGGATCAGGGGTTCACTTAGTTTCTCACTGCTGCTACCAGCTGCTGGATCAGGGGTTCACTTAGTTTCTCACACACTGCTGCTACCAGCTGATGGATCAGGGGTTCACTTAGTTTCTCACACCCTGCTGCTACCAGCTGGTGGATCAGGGGTTCACTTAGTTTCTCACACCCTGCTGCTACCAGCTGCTGGATCAGGGGTTCACTTAGTTTCTCATACCCTGCTGCTACCAGCTGCTGGATCAGGGGTTCACTTAGTTTCTCACACACTGCTGCTACCAGCTGCTGGATCAGGGGTTCACTTAGTTTCTCTCACACTGCTGCTACCAGCTGCTGGATCAGGGGTTCACTTAGTTTCTCTCACACTGCTGCTACCAGCTGCTGGATCAGGGGTTCACTTAGTTTCTCTCACACTGCTGCTACCAGCTGCTGGATCAAGGGTTCACTTAGTTTCTCACACACTGCTGCTACCAGCTGCTGGATCAGGGGTTCACTTAGTTTCTCACTGCTGCTACCAGCTGCTGGATCAGGGGTTCACTTAGTTTCTCACTCACTGCTGCTACCAGCTGCTGGATCAGGGGTTCACTTAGTTTCTCACACACTGCTGCTACCAGCTGCTGGATCAGGGGTTCACTTAGTTTCTCACACACTGTTGCTACCAGCTGCTGGATCAGGGGTTCACTTAGTTTCTCACACACTGCTGCTACCAGCTGCTGGATCAGGGGTTCACTTAGTTTCTCTCACACTGCTGCTACCAGCTGC